>NC_072768.1:25959722-26307222 GCF_022539595.1 Amphiprion ocellaris
TAAAAAGCACATCGATTACAAAAGGCAATTTAAACTCTAAAAGTATATACATGTATATATTACAAATTAAATACACTAGTAGAACTCTAACATTTATTGAACACAAAAAGTGAAAAAGTACAATAACATTAAAAAAAAAAACTTAAAGTTTACAAAAAATACAATTAAAAAGTAACCTGAAAGTGGTTAGGGTTAGGCTTGTTGTTGCCTGGCTCACTCGCTCCGCTCATGCTCCGCTCTCTGAGTGCCGGGGGTCCTTCTAAGGGAAAAGGGGTCGCGGCAGCTGCCCGTACGGGTGCCTGATCACAAATCGGCTTTTTATTTGCAAATATCAGCCGATGGCCGATATTGAAAAAAGTCCATATATCGGCCCAAAATATCGGCCGGCCGATATATCGGTAGACCTCTAGTGTACACAAGTAATTGTCTTCTCTGTTTCAGAGGCTGAGCACCGATGTGGTCACTAGCTAGAACGGTACGCTTGCTAGCTAGAACTTGTCAGCTAGCTTAATTTTGACTTGTGGTGTTTTAACTTGTTCTTTGTTCAAGTTAGAATATTTATTGGCATGTAAATGTGGACATATGCCACAAAAAAGACAGGAGTAACTGAGCAAACAGTAAATGTATTCTAGGTTAGCTATTATTGAATGTTGATTAGGCGTTGTTTAATTTTCAATGTCTGTACATTGTAGTATGATTGTTTTATTGTTACTAGCTACAGTAGTAAAAGATGAAATGGCTACCTAGGAAACTGTCAGCTAGCTTAGGTTAGCCAATAGCTAAACGTGGCTAATTTATGAAGCTAAAAGTGTAGAATTATTGAAGTGACTGAGAGGTCTGTCAATGTAGCACTTAGCTTAAATATTGCTGTAATGTGGTTATTCATAGTTTTTGCTAGCATTTAATAACTATATTTTATTCACATATAATTCTCATACTTTATCATACTATCTCGATTGGATGAAGGCTACTACAGGTTATTCAGATAATAGTACTAATTTGGTTGATCGATCTTTTCATTTTCCTGGAAGATGAAGCCAATGTGAAGTATGAGCACAATAATTCCCCAAATAACTACTTCGCCAAGGAACGTGGCGGAGTTATGTGACCATCGGTGTTAGTTTGTCTATTAGTAACATTACTCAAAAACAGAGTGACGGATTTGGATGAAATTTTCAGGGAAAGTCACAAATAACCAAGTGATTAGTTTTTAGTAGGGATGGGGCTTATAATGTAGATCCACGGATTTGTTAAAGATTTCTGTATCATTACGAGATAGCGGCACGACGTCACTGTAACTATGGTTACAAGGGAACACTACGTCAGCTGCCTGCTGACGATCACATAATTGCAATCCTACTACAAATCCACCGCTGCGGACTTATCCGTCGGAAATGATACAAGGAATGAGCAGCCTTAGCGGAGTACTGTGCTCTCTGAGTGCTTTAGTTGCATTTATAACCCCAAATATTCTGTCTGTGTTTTTGACCTACTGTTTACAAAATCTTGTCCATATGTCTGGATAATTAATATTTTACTTACATCCTGTTATTAGACATTGCAGGTATTTAATAAACCCAGAGTAGAGACAAATTTAACTTCAGGTCTTTCTAATGTTTCAGAACACCCAGATTAATTCAGTCTACCCAGTTACAGATACTGTCTTAACAACAATAAAGCTGTATTCTTATGGATCTCTCAATCTGTAATGGAACTTTAAACTGTAGAGCAGCCTGAATGTGGAAATAGGTTGTATCAAATTGGGTGATAGACACTAAAAGTGTAAGATTTGGCAAACCTTTTGAATGCAGTGATGAATTTTTTTCCACTATCCACATCTAAGCAACACAGTGTTCACACAGTGTAATCTGAATTAGTTTCCAGGACCCAAAACCACAGCAAATGCCAGTTGATAAATTCAACATTAACTCTATCAACACCATGGAACACTTTCTCTGTATTTGACCGATTGAACCAGCAGGTGGTGTGCCACACAGCTTTAAACTGTCTCATGTCAGCTGCTGCTTTCGGTTTCAGTCTACTGACAGCTGTGACTAAGACAATAGGATTACCAGGAGTTCAACCAAACGAATAAGTCATTTTGATGTCAGCTCATATAAACTGTTTTACAACAACCATACAGTGATTACACTGCACATTACAACAGCTCAACTATTTCCCTCATAATTTCCTGAAAATTGACCAATAATTGGCTATAAATTACAATGATATTTCCCAAGATCTCTAACAAAATATGGGAAAGGTAGATTTTTTTTTAAGTACCATTACATCATATTTGAAGACGAATTTAGAAAATGTAGGAAATCATGAAGTAGACCACTGAAAAATAGTCCATAGTTTTCTAGATAGACTAGTATGTTGTTTTATTTGTTGATCATCAGATCAATTTGAAACACAAAACTACATATTTTGTCCAGCTAAAAACTAGTCAACAAGTTAAAAAGCTGCAGAAATACACAACATCAGTTAAATGAATATTTATTGATATTTACTGACCAAACAGATCTACAGAGTTTTTTATTCTTCTAGGAAACTGTTGGCAGTCGATGTCAGTTTACATAATACATGATTTCCTTTTTTTCTGGAAAACTCAAAAATAATCTTTTTTCTTTTTATTTTGGGCTGAGTTGCACAGGACCTTATTGCTTTAAATCCTTGCTATTCCCAGCTGAATAACAGCTTATTTTAAGTACATTACTGTAGTGTACTACTACTACTGTATCCCTGAACTCTTGTGGTGTATTATTACATGTCATAGAAGCACTGCAGGTTCAAATAGAAGTGCAGCTGAACATACCCATAGTACCACAGATTCAACCACAAACACAGCTGAAGTCAGAGCAGTTATCATATCATCCCAGTCAGGCAGAGCAGCCGCAACTCACAGCCAGCAGCTGTATGCTGTCAGACATCTGACTCCCTGTGCTCATATTTTTTTTCTTTTCTTTATAATTTGTCCCCTTTTCCTCTCCTTTTCTGTCTTCCATATTTGATTCTTTCCTCATCTTGAGCCTTCTTTCCATTTTTCTGTATTATTCACATCCTTCCATCAGCAGATTCATTCCTGAAGCACTGGAACTAGTATAAAGCTCAGACAGACACCACGGTGAGTATCATACCTTGAGATGATGCCTGCGGCTCGAAGTCATCTTTTTGCTGTAAGGAGCACAAACAACTAATTATGTCTGAAGTGTAACACAGACGGAAATGAAAAGAACTTGACTTAAGTGCTGTTTAAAAATGTACTGTTTCTCTTTCCATTTTGGTAGAGTTTCCACATTCCCAAGAGAAAATGTTTAACACTTTATCAACCACCGCTGATGTTTCTTAACTAAATGATTTTATATCACAAAAATCAGCAACAAGTAACGGAGAAGCAGTACTTACTCAGACATGTTGGCGGTTTCTTTTTTCACAACCTATTGGAAGAAAAAAAACAGGAGAAAAAGTCATCATCAGCTAATCGCGAGAGACTCTGCTGTATATAAATGTGTCCGATTCAAATGCTTGATGATCAGCTGAGTGGTGACAGAGCTAAGTTTGGAGTTTGGGTCAAATGTCGACACTGACGCCTGCGATAAGCTCCCTTACAGGTGGTCAAAACTAAATATCCTCTGGGAGTTAACACATCAATTCCTTTCACAGAGAAGAATCTCTGTGGTAGAATGTGCAGCGGCAGCATGATAGCTGCCAACATTCGTCAGTCCACAAATGCTCACACACTCCAAAAACAAATTGGTCTCAACAAGGCAGCCGGCCCCAGAATCAGATTTCAGGAGTTATTTTTGCAGAAATTAATTTTCCATTTTCCAGGTTAAACTAAACAAAAACAGCTTGATTTAAGATTTGAACTGACTTTTTACAGTTGTCATTTTTTTGAGGTGTAGAAGTAGCTGAAAACAACTTAATGGTAGTGTTTAATTTATTTAAACATTTTCTCTCAGTTTTACCGATAAGAACTTAAGAAGATTCCAATGTAAGTTCAGAAATCAAACTTCTGAATTTTCCGAATCAATCATATGCTTTGCAAAGCGATGATAATATATTGTAAAAAATAAAATAATAATAATGAAAATTAAAATTTTTTAAAATTGTCCATGAATTAGTTTCCACGAGAACAATAACACTGAACCCCAGACAGACTTTATAAATCAGGTAAATACTTAAAAGATTGCAGTACACTGTACAAACATGTTGACATAAATCATTTTTATTTTCATGTTTCTTCAGTATTTTTTTTTGCAGACCAAACCTCCAGAAACATCCAGTCCTAGCACAGAGATATTCCTAAACCAAAAGCTTTAAAAATACGAAATTCACCTTTAAAAGCAACAATGTAGCAACAGTTCTGAGTCCAAGCTTTGATTTTTTCTCATCTGTTTCTATTAATATTTTTTTTAAAAAGACTTCAACAGTCAGTTTTGATCTGTTTATCTCGTTCTTTTTGAAAAAAAAAGTGATAGAAACTAAAAATGGTCCAAACACTCACATCCAAAAGATCTAAAGCGATAAAAAAACAAACTAAAATAATCCAAGCATAGAATTTTAAACTTTACAAAGTAGTCCAACGATGAAACATAGTTGATAAAGTTCACAAATCATTTTAGTAGTTCGGAAAATTGGCTAAACACAACGCAACGTTGCAATCATGCAATCATAAAAGCTGCAGTGTACAGGAAAAAAACCCAGGCATCTAAAATTTCCAAAGCAGTGAAACAGTTCAAAAGTACACAAGCAGAAATCTTCAGAGAAAGTTAGAAGTGAATAAGAGCATCATCCAGTCTCAACTCATTCAAATCTCTGAGCTGTTCAAATACTTGATCCTTCGTCTCCTTCACCCTGGATCACATTTCCCTTCACTTATTAACAGAGCCCAGGGGTCAGGACTTTCATCACCTTAGCACTTCACCAACAGGTTCCCCAAAAACACTAACAGACTCCATGCAACAGCCGTTCTGCATCCATTTACAAGCTCTGGTGAGACATACAGAGTAGAGAAGGAGGACGACGACGAGGAAGACTGGGAAACTGGTCTCACCTACGACAGGACAGAAAGTTGAGGAGAAGGGCAGCACTGACCAGCGGCAGTGGGAAGGAATCATCCCTGAGGTTTATATATGAGGGCTCTGATATGGATATGGAGCCCCTGTTTATGGAAATGCAGGATCCTCAGACCAATCGGCTGGCAAGCTCCTGAAATACCATCATCCCCTGCCAAGTTCACCCCATAAATCATACGTGATCAAGGAGGAGCCTGATTTCATTTTAGGACTCTGCTTGGTGCCACCTAGATGCTATAAAAGGGACGAAAAGGATGATGATTCATATTCAGTATAAAACCATCAGTCTAATCCCTGAACCAGATAAACATGGCACTGGTGAAAGCAGTGGGATAGGAGAGGCAGTCTGGGCAGTGTTTTTAACCTGTTGTTGTTGTGATGATGCTGAAGCAGCCAAAGTTTAAATGATTTTAACACTGGATGCAATAACTGCAAAGAAAGGGCTGGCAATTTAAGGGGAAATGTGTTCATTCACTTAAAGGCTTTAACAGGTACGAAGAATCCGATCTGCATCCTTAAAGCACTTTTTTTTTCCAAAGTTACATAAAGATGAGTTTTCTACTTTGCAAAGGCTGCATAAAACAGGAATACAGGTCTGGATAAACTGATTTTTTATTTTATTTTATTTTTTTTAACTTTTCAATCCTGTGCAAGATCCAAGTCCAGAAACTATTTCCACTTATAGACAGTGTCATCAATTTTTTTGAAAAAGTTTACAAATTGTACACCAACTTCATCTTTGCATTGTTTTTGCAAATAATATGCATTGCATTTAAATACCCACGAGTTTTATTGGTTTGCTGCTCTGAGAATGAATGGTGTTCTTAAAGGCAATCTTCATCCGTTTGGAATTCAGTGTCAGACCTCAGCGTGCAAAACTGCAGAAACATGAATGTCTTATCACTAACTGAAGTCAGGTTTCTCGTGAAGTCCTTTAAAGTTGGCTTGAACTCAAATCCCAACACTTAGCGTCACCTTCATTTGCAGATTTCAGCTGTGGAGTATCAGCTCAGATGCTTTTCCAGAAGGCTATTACCAACAGGGTCTGCTTCTCCACAGCTGCCTGACACCTCGAACATGGGAGGAGGGTGAAGGTTGGCCTGTACATAATAAAGAATCAAGTTTTTACACTTGAAAACTTGATAGCCTCATGAGTAACTCTTAAAACAATGCGATCCGATACTCCGTGGACCAAAATAAAGAACTAAATATTGCTGATGTCTGCTACCTATAGGCTTACCTTGAGGTCACAGTTAAGGATTAAGACTTGCCTTATGTCAGGATGATTAAGATACTTTTTATTGTTTTAAAAGAGACCTCTAGACTCACGACAAGATCAATATCAAACATCTTTCTCTTCTCGTCTCTAATTATATATATTTTTTGATGATTAGAAGGAACGAAGAGCCCTTAAGGCATAAAACACACAAATACATTTTTATCAAGGGGTGGCTTTTACCTGAATCCAGAAGATGATCATAAGACCCAAAGTGTTGTGATAATCCGATCATTAAAATATAGTTCCAGGACTCAACAGCTGATGACCCTTACACTTCTGATCAACATGGTCCTAATTTATAACTTTACAGAATTAGAAAAGCCATTAAAGGCCATCTTGATTTTCCCAGAAATCTAAATCAACGGTGTGATGGACCTGCAGCGTTTGTCAGGCTGTTGTGAGTTCAGACACAGGCTCAAAAGAGAGAAACTACCAATGAAACTTCGATATCACTTTTAACTATTGCCCCAAATAAAGTGCTTAACAAGCTCACATCTCTGCCATCTATAAATATCTCTTAATTACTGGCTGGCCTGGTGAGAATTTCAGCTTGGATTGCTGATCTCAGATGTGGATCTTCCCTCAGAAAGACTTCCAGACCTTTCCCTGGCTGCAGAAGGTCCTCTCATGTTAACACTTGTGCTATAAAAATATGTGGGCATGATTTCAGGTAGGCAGGAAGGCAAACTTTCCATGTGGGTAAGGTTACCTGTTGATTTAAATTCCTCTCTGGGAGAATTTACCTGAACAAGAATACTTTCTGAAACATGTAAAATTACTTCTACAGGAAACTGCAGGAGGTTTGCTTAACACTTCAAAATCCAGTCTCTTTAAAGACCTCTTTCATTTATTACTCTGCCAAGGAACGCGGCGGAATTATATGACAATAAGCATTGGTTTGTCAGTGTGTTTGTCTGTTCGCAATTCAAAAACAGACTAGAAATGACACGAGGACCAAGTGATTAGATTTTGGCAGTGATCCCGCTTATAGTCTGGATCCACGGATTCGTTAAACATTTCTGCATCATTGCGAAATAGCAGCATAGCGTCACTGTAACTATTACTACAAGTGAACACTGCGTCAGCTGCCTGCTGACAATCACATGATTGCGATCCTGCTACCGCTTTGGACTTATAGGGACTTATTTGTCGGAAATTATACGTGTTAAAATGCTACATTCCTGACAGTGCCATATAGGGGAATGTGCAGCCTTGGCAGAGTACTGCGCTCTCTGAATACTTTTCTTGTTGATATTGATACATAAGTCTGGCAGTAGATAGAAATATTTCAGTCTTGTTTGATGTAGGCATTCAATGTCCCCAGATGATGATTCCTAATGGCTTTGATGATCCTGATTTTGCCCCTAGAGCCTCCTGCAATTTTCCATTTTAATTTATTTGTTTGTTTTTAAAGTATCTACAGGATAGATGAGTACAAAATTTGTTTCAGACATTAAAGTAACTTCAAGGACATACTGAAGTAAATTTCAAGTCAAGTGATCCTGTAACTCTCATTTACCTTCGTCATCATGATTACTTTCACATGAAGAGACCTGATGGTTTGAAGTAGTAGTAATAGTTGACCAAGTGAGTCCATTGTTACAAACGCTGCACAGATTAAGTCTAATGTTAGCCCTCAATTAGTCACCTCCAGTTAATTTTAGAATCGGAACAGCTGTGGCAGCTATACGACATGATCCTAAAACTAAGGTGAAAGTACCTTAAAGTCTGCTGTCTACCTACCAGAGGATAGATCCAAAAAATCCCTGGTGCAAACTGATGCCCTTTTAAAACGTGTTCAGCTCAGTCAGTCTGAGTACTTTTAAAAGCATCAGGCACCAGTTGTCCCTGTCTGCTGCGAAGCCCTTTGGACACACACGGCTTTTATGTAGTAAGACAGATGTCTTACTACATTAAAACCTCACAAGCAGGTGTGACTACACTGAAGCCAGTGTCCTCCCTCTACAAACAACTGCTTAAAGTATCAGATAAAACGCCAGCAGATCATCATCACAGCAATATAATCACCAATATAAAAAAAAAAACAACTTTCCATTTTAATTGCCTGACATGCCTGACATGATAAATCTATTCCTAATGTTTAGCCCCTCTTGTTAGAGAATGCCTGGCCTATCCAGACAGTAGCAGAGCAGTTCAGACTACAGCATGTCGTAAACGTGATTGGTACTTCAGTTAAGAACGCCTTTGGTTCATCTGCTTTCTTAGTTAAAGCAGTGAGGAAGTGGAATGTATCCACACAAACATTAGAAATTCAGGCAGCTTTGTAGTGTTTAAAACCATGCTCAAGTTTTTACTAAATTCAGCAAAAAAGTGTCACTACTAATGATTGCGCTGCATGTATTGTATTTATTGCATATTTTGTGTATTGTCTTACACTGATGGACTGTTTCCTCTAATTGTGAAGTGCAATTGTTGTTCTGTGGTTGTTTGTTGTTTATCTGCCCAGAGACAACAGATATAAACAGTTGCTAGCAAAACTCTGTTGTAGTTACATTAAAAACAAGAAAAGTACTCAAAGAGCCAAGGCTTTCCAACGGATAAAATCTTTTAAAAATTTGTGGTCCGCAGCAGTTAATTTATTGTAGGATTACAATCATGTGATCATCACGAGGCAGCTGACGTAGTGTTCACTTGTCATAGTTACAGTGCTGCTGTGCCGCTATCTTGCAATGATACAGAAATTTTTAACAAATCCATGGATCCAGACTATAAGCTGCATCACTGCCAAAATCTAATCAATTGATCCTTGTGTCATTTCTGACCTTCCCTAAAAATTTCATCCAAATCTATTAGTTCATTTTTGAGTAATGTTGCTAACAGACAGACAGACAAACCAACGATGATCATCACATAACTCCACCATGTTCTTTGGCAGAGTAAAACATTTTTGTATTTTTTTAACATGTAATTGTATTCTCAGTAGCAACTTGTTGGCCCTCTAAGAGTTGCCTAATAAGTTTAATAAGTGATTACTGGGGAAAGATTGCTTGACTAATAATGTTCCTAAAAGTCTTGGATGTTCTACATGCGCACTCCTTATTTATAAGCTCCAGACAGACAAACCAACGCTGATTGTCACATAACTCTGCTGCGTTAAAAATGCTGTGTTCATAGAACCTAATGGTAAGGTAATCCTGACTGACAGAAAAGTTGGAAAACAAAACTGAATTGTGGAGAAATCCCTAAAAAAAAGTAAACAGACACAAACAGACAGAAATTAGCTAAACCAGTCAGAAGCTAAAACCTGTCTATATTGACAGAAGCATTTGTGTAATTGGTCTTCTAGTTAACTCTTTACCAGTAACCCCCTCACACCCTCTGACTGGAGGTGCCTCCAAGGGGAGCCATGACCCTCCTGAATTCTCACCCCACCCCATGTGACCACCTCAGAACTGATAGGCCAAGTTCATTAACTGAAAGTCTAATGTCCAAGTTTCAGTGACCGTAGCTATGATACCTGAGGACAAGTGAAACAGCATGGTGACGGTGTTGACTACATATGGTAGCTGCCAGTCGACTGTTCTGTTGAACATCATAGAAAGTGTTTAAAGACATAGTTGGTGCCTTTAGTTGATGAAGGCTCACACACAAACCTCAAAGCATTAACAGGAGATAAAATTTAGTTCCCAGCTGTTTGGAGGAGTCTTTCTTCTGTGTTTATTAAATACCTGCAGCATCAGGATACATATGAATTGTACTTTACGAAGTATTTCTAGTTATAAATTAGCCCAAACATGGAGACAGGATATATTAAGATTAATTTTCCAGAAGGATATGTGCATCAGTGAATTAATGTGCCAATGGATGTGTCCCCTCTCATCACTTTTTAGTAACTACCAAAATATAGAGACAACAGGGTGCACATATCAGACATAGACAGAATGCTATATTTGAAATAATAAATGAAATATGGATGTGTTACTGATGGGTGAATTTTTCTCTTTACATTCAGTGGCATCTCTTCTCCATTTTGAACAGTGGTCCCCCAATAACCAAAATGTTAACTGTATCTATATTAGTCTGTACATCAGATAATAAGTAACGTTCACTGTAGAATAAGAAACCAAAATATACTGTATTAGTACTGGATTTCTGAACTCATACTGACATAGTTTTCAACTAGCCTGTTTGCAGCAATAGGATAATAGAATTCATGAAATTCATTTAGGGCTTTTTGCTTTGGTCCCCAAAGATTTTCAGTGAAACCCTTAAAAAAAAATTGCAGCAAAAAAAGTGTCAGCAGAGTTAAGCATTTAGCATGTCAGACTATAGGAGTGAAGGCTTAGGGAAAAGGTGGTGACAGTTCTGAGTGAGGTGTAGACAGAAGAGATGACAGAGTTTGAATCATGCTGGGAATGTGGCGGCAGAGGGCGACGCTGGGGGTCAAGTTTACGGTTCCGTCAGAGAGATGGGCAGGTGTTTTCTACAAAGATGCTCCACTTACAACTCGAGCCCCAGGAATGTTCTGTATCTCAGGTCTGAGTTTGGAAATGAAGCGTGTGGCCTTTCCTCACTATGTGAAAGCATTAATAACTATATGTGTATGTTTACATGGAGTCTGATTTATACTCCTGATGCTTGTAGTATCTTGCTCAGATCCAACCACCATCTGGTTGTGTTTGTATCCTGGGAGAAGTGTCCCACAGGGATGGTTTGTGTTTGGATTTACTGGCTGTCACTAAAGCTTGTCCTATGTCAAAATGCTAGAACTTACAATACATATATGACTGTTCAAAAGTTTGGGATCACCCAAGCAATTTCATGTTTTCCATGAAAACTTGCACTTTTATTCATGTGCTAACAGATTTGCACAAGAGTTTTCTAATCATCAATTAGCCTTTAAATGCGATTAACTAACACAATGTACTATTAGAACACAGGAGTGATGGTTGACGGAAATGTTCCTCTGTACCTCTATGTAGATATTCCATTAAAAATCAGCTGTTTCTAGCTAGAATAGTCATTTACCACATTAACATTGTCTAGATTGTATTTCTGATTCATTCAATGTTATCTTCATTTTTTTTAAAATTGCTGTATATATACATATTCTTACTTTTGAATTAGGTCTGAATAAGATTTCTATCTGAAGACGAAAAGCAGTAGTAGAAGCATTTCCAGGGTCAAGGAGTGACTTAAGCCTGAACTTTAGTTTTTAAAAAAACTGCTTTTCTTTCAAAAAATAAGGACATTTCTAAGTGACCCCAAACTTTTGAATGGTAGTGTATAGAGCCAAACAAAACTTTTGACATGAACAAACAAAAACTTCAGCTCATCTCGACAGTTTTCAGTACATCTAGCTTGAAATCATTTACTAAATTTTATTTGTTTGTACCTTCATTTTTGGAGTGTATTTGAGTCACATGACTTGGTTTTACTCATGCTCAACTGTGCTAAACTGTGCTATGATGAAAACCAGTTACCCTGCCATCACCTGCAGAACAGACAATCTTATGTTTTACATAGAAGAGTCAAGTTTTAGTGCCCTCATGTAAAAACATCTGATTTCCAGAGAGTGGAAAAAAATATGACCAAAACCATGGTTCAGCAACAAATCTCACTGTGAAGGGCCTCTCCCATCTCACTAGGTAACAACAGAAGAAGTGTCTTATTTGAGAATAGTTTGGTAGTCTTTGCTAGCATTTAACTGACTGTGCTTTTTTAACCATCTCAGCCACACCCATAATATATATATATATATATATATATATATATATATATATGTGTGTGTGTGTGTATATATATATATATATATATATATATATATATATATATATATATATAAAAGTTTGGGTGAAACAAGTGATGTTGGAAGTTTAGTCAGACTTCATTTAAATGTAAATTGCTATTGGCATTTTTACTATTATGTGAGACCAGTGATACATAAAATTGGATGGTGCAATACAGCTCAAATGTCAGGACGGTTAGGACATTGCACAAGGCAAGGATCAGTTGACGATTTGAAATTGGTCATAGATGAGATCTCATTCGTCTAAGTTCACCAGCTATGAACTAGCAGCAATCCCACTGAAACAAATGGAAGTTGCAGCCTGAAACATTGCTGGTGTTGCCCACCCCTGACATTTCTATTACTGTGCACCTGTCTGACAATAATGCTCAAAAAGTTCTTTAATGGACACCAGTTAAAAAATACAAACTAATAGAGAAGTCAAAGTAATCTGAATTGTGCTTATAGACAAATATAGACTACTTGTCAAAAGTTTGGGGTCACTTTGAAACGTCCTTATTTTTGAAAGAAAAGCATGCTTTTTTTAATGAAGATAACATTAAATGAATCAGAAATATAGTCTAGACCTTGTTAATGTGTAAATGACTATTCAAGCTAGAAACAGTTGATTTTAATGGAATATCTACAAAGGGGTACAGAGGAACATTTCCAGCTACCATCACTCCTGTGTTCTAATGGTACATTGTGTTAGCTAACTGTGTTGAAATGCTAATTGATAATTAGAAAAAACTCTTGTGCAGTTATGTTAGTACATGAATAAAAGTGTGAGTTTTCATGTAAAACATGAAATTGTCTGGGTGACCTCAAACTTTTGAACGGTAGTGTAAATATCCAAACCCAGCTCACACTGCAAAAGCATGACGAGGTGGTACACCCCAAACAAAGTGAAGCATCCACCAGTACTGACATTTTATGTAGCATGGATTAATTTATCTTTACAGAAAAGGTAAAACGCCTGAGTGCTAGTCATAGATTGATCAGTCAAAGATTGATCAGCTTGGGCTGTTATTAAAGTGCTTAGATTAGTCATTAGTGGTGAAAATCAAATACAGTTTCATGTGGTTATAGGAAAATACAGTACCTCTTTGCTGCTAACCTGCATAAAGATTTGGATACCTGCGGTGGAGTATGGTCTAAAAACAACATATGGATTGACAGAAGCAAGAACAGCAACAGGTGCAATTTGTGGAATAAAATAATTTTTAAAAAAGCATGTTGTAGATGACCAAATGCCAGTACCACAAACAGTATGATGGAGCTTTAAATGTTATCTTCTTTATAGTAACATAGCAGTAGATCAAAACTTGAGCAGAGTGCTTCAGATAATTTTCGTGAACTACTGTTATTACTGCTCTGTAAACAACATGGATTTGTATGTGTGCTGGAACATCCAGATTCCGAATCAGAAAATCTGAATCTGAATGTTCCACTTGTCAGTGCAACAGGTTTATTTTTTTGTTTTTCACACCAAAATGATCAAATTTACTTTTGAATACATTTATTTGATTGATTTTTTTTTTTCAGTTATCAATAGTATTAGGACTAGGATTGAGCATCCCAAAAATCCAATATTATTTGTACTAACTACCAAATTTCTGGTATTGGGACATCTGTACTGGATATATGCTGTTAATTCAGACCTGTGTGAGAATTGTCATCTATAAAACTAGTAACTGACATCTAGGTTATTCCAGAATTGGGGGACATTTCACGCCCCACTCTTCAAATTTCAAATAATCCATGTTCAAAACTACCAAAACATGCAGTTGTTGTGTAAATGTACTTGTCCTAAGACCAAATCTAAAAACACCAGGAGAAAAGAATGTTAGAAAATATTTATAAAAATACCAAATAAGTCTGGAGTTCCCCCTAAAATGCCATTTTTCTCTTGTCCCATCCCAGTGGTGACCAAACTGTATCTCAAACAAAACAGTTAAAATTAAATTTAAAGCTTCCTTTTATGGAATATTTTTTTCATTGATGTCCCTTGTAATTGTGGGAACATTTTTTAATCAACATAATATTCACATAATAATTATTACGCATTGAACATGTGTCCCACAACAACCCTGTTGGCATAACCTTTTTAGCTGGTAGAAGAAGAAGAAAACAGTGAATCACATGATACACTGAAAATAACATCATCAGACAGTTTTCCAAAAGAATGGATAGAGCAAAGCTATGTCCTCTTCTGTTTTTCATATTTTCAAAACATTGTCAGCCTTGATTGAATGTCTCACTCTATTTCATATTACCCGGATAAGACAAATTATTTTTACCTTTTTCTTTACTTTTTTCCATCAGTAATTTTGTCCTATTGGTCAGCAGTAACAGCTAGATAAATAGCTAGCTGTTACTGCTGAGATCATTGATGTATAAGCTAAGCCAATCAAGCCTTTGATAGTTTATTACCTATTATTGATGAATTTGTAGCAGAAAATTGTAAAAGAGAAGGTTTGTTATTCAAAAATTTTGAAACCTAAATGTCCTCCAATTGTGGAATAACCCATCTACTGAATATTAGAACTGTCTAATTTTAACAATTTCTAACAAGTTGGATGGTCTTCCATTCAGTCTGAACATTTTTCAGTGTTTGGAGCAACATCTTGTGGCTATTGGAGGAGCTAGAACAGAACACAGTCATTTCAGACACTGACTTTTTGCTGCTGCTTGGTTTAAACTACTCAGAACTTGTTAGCGTTTCATGGAGCATTTATGGTTGTTCTGTCTGCTTGCTGATCAACTTGATCTTCATTCACATTTTAAGAAATAAATGACTGGCAGAAGATCTAAGCCATAGATAGAGGTACACAGACTGTAGCATTAAATGACACCAGTGTCCTCCTGATACCCCTCTACACAGACATGGGAGCAGGTGCTGTCAGAGCATGTGTTTGGGTTCAATTTCGTTCAGCAGAGGAAACTCACCTCCTCTTAACCTCCTTCAACTCTCAGTTGAGGTCAGCCTTCATAAGGTCAGTGCTCCCAGCCATGGAGAGAGAAGACTGGAAGAAGAAGATATAAATTTAATTTAAATACAGCTTCATCAACTGTGCTTTAAACTGCAAAGAATCCTGAAGATGAATAAACTTCATTACTTGTCATTGTCACTTAAGTGTCTGCAGTCACTCTGTTTAGTGTCTAAGTGACAGTGGGGTCTCAGTAAGAGTGGCACACAACACATCGAGGACTATTTCTCACATTAGACTGTAATTAAATTTGTCATCCAATATTTGTAATCTAATGCTTTAACACTAAGGCCTCTTGCAATGTTGTATTTAATGTAGAAGTGCTGAAGTATGTGACATTGAGAGCAGCTGATTTCACTGATTGGCAACCTTCATTCAGAGAGGAAGAACTAATCAGTGAAATCAGGTGCAGCCTGCTTGACTGAAACACAAACCTGCTGGTTGGATTGCAGTTAATGCCATACATTTAGCACAGTCAAGAAAAGTAAAAATCTTACTGTATAATATGGCTGTGTTTTGTTTCGGCTCAGAACTCTGAAGAAAGTTTTCAAAAGTCAATCTGAAAAAGGAACTTCTTGGAGCATTTATGTCAATGCTGGTGAGTCAATAATGGAATGTGGAAAGGAAACAAAGCTGCCGATTTATTTGCTTTCAAAATATGCATTCCCATCGTGGATACCTGCCCTGCATTCCTTATAAGTGTTGCTGTCAGGAAGTTGTTGTTTGTGAACAGTTTAGAAGGTAACAATGCATCTCTGACATGCAACTCCACACATGGTGAGTGGAGGCAGAAAGGTATGGTGGAAAGTTTTGATGAGAAACTCATATCCAGCTGACAAAGCAGTTACAATGCTGTTGCTGCCATTTTCTGGGCTCTTACCGCAACATAATTAATATAGTATCCTATAGTGTTGCCATGCGTTCTGTTTACATTGTGCAAAAGTGGAAATTCACAAGCAGATAAAGTATTCGGTTTTAGCCAGGAATGATGACTGTGTGACTGCATATAAAACATGGACAAAACCTCTGGGTCTGAAAGTGAAATCAACATGTAAACTCCTTTAACATGCATTCTTTCTAATGACCAGTAAGGAGCAACTCCACTGTTTGCCTAAAGAAGTCGGATTGTATAGAAGTCTATGAAGAAATGCCACTACTTCTCTCTTGATCTTTTACTTCAGTAAACATTTTCATCATGAGTATATGGTCTTGATCACTAGTTTCTAAACTGTTTAAAAACAGCATATTTATCATGTAATTTATAGTCTTATTTTATGGTAGAGTAAAATACACAATAAGTCAGAATGTGTTTTAGGGCGGCACTAATTTGTGATTGATAGGTTGCTACAATATCTCCATTTGTAGTGTCATTGTCTTCTCAGTCAGACCCACAGCATCACATCCAGTTTCATCAAGATGTTGACAACCAAATGGCAACCTGGGATTTCAAAACATCCATTCATCCATCCATTAATTTTCTTCCGCTTATCCGGGGCTGGATTGTAGAGGCAGCAGACGAAGCAGGTCATTCCAGATGTCCCTCCCCTCAGCAATGCTTTCCAGCTCTTCCTGGGGGATCCCAAGGCGTTCCCAGGCCAGACGAGATACATAATCCTTCCAGTAGGTTCTGGGTCTGCCCCGGGGTCTCCTCCCAGGCGGATGTATTCGGAAGACCTCCAAAGGAAGTCTCCCCGGAGGCATCCGAATCAGATGTTCAAACCACCTCAACTGACTCCTTTCGACGCGAAGGAGCAATGGCTCTACTCCAAGCTCCCTCTAGAAGTCTGAGCTTCTCACCCTATCTCTAAGGCTTAGCCCAGCCATCCTGCGAAGGAAGCTCATTTCGGTTGCTTGTACCTGCGATCTCGTTCTTTCAGTCACTACCCAGAGCTCAAGACCATAGGAGAGGTTTGCAAGGTAGATGGACGGGTATATTGAGAGCTTCGCCTTGAGGCTCAGCTCCCTCTTCACCATGACAGTCCAGTACAACACCTGCATTACTGCTGCTGCACCAATCCATCTATCCATCTCACGTTCCATTTTCCCATCGAAATACTTAAACTCCCTTGCTTGGGAAGCAACTCCCCCCAAACCCAGAGGGAGCAATCCACTGATTTCTGGCAGAGAGCCATGGCCTCAGACTTGGTGGTGCTGACCGGCATCTGTGCCGCTTCACACTCGGCTGCCAACCACTCCAGTGTGTGCTGAAGATCATGGTCTGATGAAGCCAACAGAACCACATCATCTGCAAAAAGCAGAGATGCGATCCTGATGTCCCCAAACCGGACACCCTCCTCACCCTGGTGCCACCTTGAGATTCTGTCCGTGAACACCACAAACAGGATCGGAGACAAAGGACAGCCCTGGCGGAGTCCAACACCCACAGGAAATGTATCTGACATTGTGCCAAGTATGCGAACACAGCTCTCACTTTGGTTGTAGAGGGACCAATCCATCAGTTTCAAAACAGCAGTCTACAAACCATTGGGTGACGTCACAGCTGTTATGTCCATCATTCTACAGTCTAGACCCTGATCTATTGTTTAAACCTCTAGATGTGCACAAAGTAAAAAAGCAAGTAAAACATCCCAGTCATTGTCTATGTGTACAATTGTAAACTACAAGTATATCTAGCACAATAATTTGCTGAGTTTATTGAAAAGTCAGACACTGTCCATGAGCTCACTTACTCTTCTCTGTAAGCCTGTATCCTATGACAGATGAGAGATGTTTTTGTGAGGTACTGCCACAATTCAGCTTAGTGGAGATTGCAAAATGCAAGCTCTCCTCTCTCCAGATGGCTCTGCTTCTCCGTTCTCTTATTTCTAATTTTGACTGGTGTGAGTCTAAGTGAAGAGGCAGCTGATATTGCAGGATATGATATGGCCATCAGCAGAGGTCAAATATAACCCGCTTTAACTCTGAGGAATGAGATGCCAAGTGCTCAAGACATTGTTGAGGCTGGTGCAAAGTGACTGATGTCCCATCAATAATATTCACCCACCCAGTGCATCCATTAACAGAGCCTCTTTTTGGCATAAAATCATGTCATAGTTTCCTGTCAGTGCAGATGAGAGGTTGACATGATGAGGATTAACATGGGACCTATCTGCTGTGACACTAGATACAAATATAAGCCTCTGGACTAAATACCTGAAAATCTAACAGTTGTTTCACATTCTTAATTTAATATGATGTATGACTGTTTGGTCAGCAGATAGACAGCAAACCATACATTTTCACAAGATCTGGAAGCTGTGAGCGAGTGAGGTCTGATACAGAAGCCTCTAAACTACTACAGTATTTTAATATTTTAAATCTTCTGCAAACAAAGAAGGATTCTTCTGGAGAACTAGTTCAGTTTACTAAACAAACGTCAACATTAGTTAAATATGACATCATAGTAAAAGAAGGTTGGGGTGGTGGAGACAACTATGGTGGGAAACAGTCCTTGTAAGTTGCAGTTTAATCAATTAATTTAACTGCAGAAAATCTGCCAAAAAGGCTACTAACTAAATGTGGGGAAAATGATTCACCAACACTGTTTCCATTGTCATATTTGCTTTTACTGATGCACCAGCTTCCCATAAATTCATGCATAAATATATTTTTTTAAAATTGTGAACATTTGAGTTTAGATTCATTTTGCACACAAAACTGGAGGAGAAATGCAGGAAATCTAAAAATAAAATAAAGTAAAATAAAATAAACAAACCCGAAATCAGATTTAATTTTCTTTTCAAGTTCTCTGCTTGGGTGAAGAGGAAAAATTGGTTTAAAACGATGTCTTGAAAATCTCTCAAGCTTCAGTTCAACTGGAGAGATGAAAAATGATGAAAGATGTACAATAATATAAGTGAACTTAAGTGCAACATTTCTAGAATTAATTCAAAAATCAAAATGTCATCATTGCTGTTACACCAAAGGCTGTGGGTGCCAGTTAGCGGCAGCGCTCTCCCCTCCCCCTTGTGTTTTGGTGTCACTCTCTAATTAGGTGTGCGTGTGCACAGAGGCTGGCAGGAGATGATGGCAATCCCTTATCAGTGAGAGCAGTGCACGAGCAGGTGGGAGCAGTCCAATCAGCCACTCCAACTCCTCCATAAAACCTGACGCCACTCACCACTCGTCGCCGGACCATGAACGTTCTCTAGTTAGTGCAGCGCACCGTTCAGTTTTGGCTTCTCATTTTGTGCTTTTGGTAATTCTGTTTTGCTCCATTCCAGACCGGTTCCTGCCTGCTCGTATTACCTCGGATTCCTGGTTCCGTCCTCTGCAGAACCCCTGTGTGGTCTACCCTGGATATCTCTGGTCTCCTTACATCAGTATCGGCTCAGTCACTCCTGCACCTCTGATGCCAGTCACCTGCCGTGCCACTTCTGTTGCCCTGGCCGCCATGCCACCTCTGACACCAACCTCACAAAGCTCTGCCGCCATTCTGCTGTTGGATTCCTGCCACACCACCGCTGGTTCCAGCCACAGCCACCTGCAGCTGCTACGTCACTGCTGGCTGTGTACTACCACCTCTCAGTGCACCGGTCTTGCCTGAAAATGTCTACGTCAGCTAAGTTTCCAAACCCGTACAGTACCAGACTCAAATTCACTACTCCTTAGTGCCGAAATTCTCTGACATCGTATTTGGGCTTCTGTACTAGCTGATCTATGGTTTTCGTATGACACTTGATTGTAGTATTACACATTATTACTTCAAGCTTGTTTCTTGTCTCGAATATGGTATTCCTGCCTTGGTAGTACCATACATGGGTCTGCTAACGTTACCCTTTTCTCTTGTCTTGTAGTTTTTCCTCCTCCCTGCTAGGAGGATTCGAGTCTTCCTTAGATGGAAGGATTATTTCCGCGTCGAGTGTAGTTCTGGTTTCCGATAGTAGTTTTTTTTTTTTGTTGTTGTTGTTCCTGTTTTGTAAATAAAGCCTTTTGAATTGCTCTCTGGCCTTAAATCTCATTTTCTGTACTTGAGCCTCCGTTCACCGTAACAATTGCGCTCTCCTCATCTTTCGTGGTTCAATGACTTCATATCACCTTCTGTAGATCTTGATGCATGTATTAATCAAATTTTCTTTTGTGCAACATTTAGAAGGGGGGAAATCAAGTATTAATGGCTTTGCTGTGTGAATGAGAGAATGCTGCAAGTCAGCTGATAGTAAATGGCTGATTAATGAACCAGTCACTGTGAAGCAGCTGATGCCTATCAGAAGATGATAGTACATCCTCCCTGAACCATGCTCCATTCCTGTAAGGATGACAGACTGCAGTTGTACTGAAAGTATATAATATATTGTAATACTGAGTTCATTCAGCTCAAATCTTTTAAATCCATCCCTTCCTCCATCACTACAGGTGTGCATCAGGGCTCTGTCCTGGGGCCCCATCCTCTTCATCATTTACCTCCTTCCCCTTGGCAATATCTTTCACAAATTTAATATTCCTTTTCACTGCTACGCAGATGACACCCAGCTCTACCTCGTCAGTAAACCCTTGTCCACTCTCCTGCCCACCTCCCTCACTGATTGTATCGCTGAAATAAAAACCTGGTTCACCCTAAAATTCCTGAAATTAAACAGTAACAAAATTGAGGTTCTCCTCATTGGCATCAAGTCTACTTTGTCCAAAACCAACAGCTTTTCTCTCAACATCAATGACTCCTTCATTTCACCCTTCCCCCAGGGTAAGAGTCTGGGTGTCATCCTCGACAGCACTCTATCTTATCAATCTCATATCAGTAATGTTATCCTGTCTACCTACTTCCACCTACAAAACATCAATCGTCCCACCCCTCCCTCACCCGCCATCCCTGGCCATAGCCCTGTCACTTCCTGTCTGGACTACTGTAACTCTCCTCTTCGCCCACCCTCACAAATCCCTCCATGAACTTCTACTGATCCATAATTCAGCTGCCAGTATCATCACTTGGACCCAGGGATGGAAGGCCATCTGGCTTACTGTTCATTGTCCTGGTGGGCCGGTGTTTAGTGGAGGCCAGTCGAATCCACTAGCTGTGAAAATGGATGGCACTGCAGCATTGGGCCCACACCCGGCCGTTGCCAGCAACAGCAGCTGCAAGGGCTGGGCCGCGACAAGTAGCAGGGCCACCGCAGTGAGCACAGAAGCCGAAGGCACGAGCCCGGGTGGAACCGCCGCAGGTGCAGATCTTGGTGGTAATGGCAAATATTCAACCCAGCAACACCTTGGGTGTCCAGGGTGTCCCCTGCCTTCACTCTAAGTCAGCTGGGATAGAGTCTAGCCCCCCAGTGAGGATTAAGCAGTGTATAGATAATGGATGGATGCATAGATAATGGATGTACTCTGTGATGGCTCAAAAGACCACATTTCTCTTAATGAAGCTGGGAATAACTCTAAAGACATCACAAATTGGGTTTCCGTGAAAATTTACAGTTGCTTTTAAAAGATATTTTAGAAAATTGGCAAAAGAAAATGCAAATTGCTATTGATTTCCATCCACAAAGTGAGGGAGTGCCAGTCAGACAGTAAATGCTTGCAAACTTTTTTAAAAGCAAGATGGAAAAAAAGCATTTCTGTTTAGGCATTACTATGTGGAAGGGTACAGTTCTCTCACTGTTCATCACTGAAATCTTGAGGCATATTTACAAATATTAGAAAGGTTTTAAATGTATGATCCAGTGTGTGCAAAGGGAGAACAGAGTTTGTTTTCAACATTAAAGTAAATGAGCGTACCTCTGCAACACATCAAACTTGGTCACATTTAAGTGATCTGATCTGCAAGAAAAAGAAAGAAAATCCGGTGACTCACAGGGTAAGAATTACTTTAAAATAAAAAGTAATAACATTTGAGTAAACAACTCACCTTTTCTTCTGGTTGGATGAAAAAACTTGAGACTTCTGTATTTATAATACGTATTAACACTAAACTTTAACTACAAGGTGTCCCTAAAGTCTGGACAATCTCATTAACTAGATTTTTTTTTTTTTTTTTTTTGCTACCACAGGTTAAATATGGCTTTGTTGAAAGATTAAAGAATTGAACTGGTACTTCTCAGTGGACGTGAAGGATGAACATATCGAAAGATGGGGTTTGGGTTAGGCGTAGGGAAGTGATTTTTTTCAGGCTCCTATGAATTTTAGCCATGACCAATTCTTTACTTTTAGCTGATACAATTGGTCGTCCAGAACAGCGTTTGTCCATGACACTGCCCCTTTCTTTAAACTTTTTAACCACTTTCACCATCGTGAAGAAGTGGAATCCTCTTTGGATGATGTGCATTAAATTTATCTGCTATCTTTCGATATGTCCATATTTAATCTGTAGAGGCAAAAAATTATAGTTAATGAGATTTCTTATGTGTCACGACTTTAGGGACACCCTGTAGTTAAAAATCAACTGTAAATATCAGTATTATTTCAGTGTTTCCCCTTGTACCACATGTACACCGCAGGTTTTGATGGTCACAAAACAGTCAAAAATTCAAAAATCAAACATGTCTGTGCAAGATGACTTTTTTAAAGCATTCTTATACTTGCACAATTTGTGAAAAGATTAGCACAAAAGTAATTTACATCTTCTGACAGCTCTGTCTGTTGTTCATGCTAACAAATGCTACCTAATGGTTAACTGTGGGTTACAATGACAGACGTGTGGAAACACTTCAACAATCTAAAATCAAAGTTGATTTATACTCTGTAACATTAATTCATATATTTTAAAATGATCTAAAAGTATCTAAATCTTCGGTACAGAACATCACAAAGCTAACTTATTGTTTTCACCCTGTCTCTGTCCTCAAACACATCAAGCAACACACCAGACTCCACGCAGGTCGGAGTAGCTTTTTAGCTGAACATAAACATTGTAATTTAAATTTCAGATAAAAATGCATTCTGAATTGACACCTTTTTGGAGTGAACGTGAGTTCAAGCTCAGTGTTGTACAAATTCAATAAGTCTGTGAAGCGGATGAACATGAAGCATTTGTATTTAATGTAACAGCATAAATATGAGGAAATGACAACACATTTTCTTTTAGACACATGAAACTGAATGAACATGTTGTTTAATAAAAATTGTCCACTGATTTATACTTCTGCAACAAAGGAGCCACAATTGCAGATTGGAAGTAACCTGATCACAATACCTGAATTGATTTCATAGCAACAGACTGTTACAGTGCAGCCACCTTTGTGTCTGTAGAGACACAATGACCTAGGTTTCCATTCAAATATACGCTACCATTCAAAAGTTTGGGGTCACCCAGGCAATTTCATGTTTTTCATGAAAACTCACACTTTTATTCACGTGCTAACATAATTGCACAAGGGTTGTCTAATCATCAGTTACCTTTCAACACCACTAGCTACCACAAGGTACCATTACACCACAGGAGTGATGATTGTTGGAAATGGGCCTCTGTACCCCTATGTAGATATTCCATAAAAAATCTGCCATTTCCAGCAAAAATAATCATTTACCACATTAACAATGTCTTGACTGTATTTCTGATTAAGTTAATGTTAAAGTTTCTCTTTCAAAAAAAGACATGTAAGTGTAATTTTTTCTCACTTCTGAAGAATTTTGCAAAAATCAGCAAAGAAAAATGCCATCATTTAATAGTATGAGATGGTTTGAAGAGATGAACTACTAACTCTGCAGTTCGGTGTTACTAAACTGTTGAAGACAAATGTCAAAAGCATTAAGGAAATATGGTATTTGTGTTCATGCATGTGGAAGCTTACAGTTTACTCTGTCCTCATCACTGGAAGCTTGAGAGACATTTCACAGTTCATTCACTAACTCTTTTCATGGAACGATGGAAACACACCGACTGTAGTGTTGAAAAGGTTGCATTGTAGCTTGACCAGTATTTTGATACAGAAGCATAAGTCAGTCTTTACAGATGAAACCTAGGATAGTTTCATCACTCGTACTAACTGACAGCAGTACATCCAGTACAAATACATCACAGTAAAGTTTCAATACAGGCAAAAGCAGAAGACAGCTTAGATTCAACTGAAGAGTTTCCTCCAAATTGAGATATCCAACAACTATAGAACTATCAATCTCAGCGCACAATACAGATTTTTCACATTTTGGAAACTCAACTTAACTAATGCTCTGAACAGAAGTACTTGTAATCCAACTGAGTAGATAAAGGCCATTTATCACTTGCTTTACCACAACAAACGCTTAGGAAGAACTACAACTTGTCTCCAAGTGGAACCTCAACAAAAATTTAAATGAAGGTGAATAATCAGCATTTTGGGGTAAACTCTTCAATTACAAAGACATTAGACCTGAATTCTGTCCTGAAAGTCACTCCTGAATTCCAACAGCAGATGACAAATAATATTTAACTGTCAAACATCTTCTTCCTATCAGACTTGTCTTCAATGTTCTTACGCCAGTCACCAACATCACGCAACTGCTTGTCCTGCAAACAAATAAGAATTCTGTTAGTTTAGAGGCTGATCTAAAAAATTTTACAATACGAACAAACTGCTGCTCATGTTTTTACACCAGCTAGTGGCCAAAAATTGATTACAAACAAAACTTTAGACTGTCTGTGGTTCTGTTGGCTATAGACTGCAGCGTAGATGAACCAGGCAACAGCTTACCTCCTCTTTCACCTCCTTCTTGACCTGCTTCAGGTTGGCCCTCAGGTCCATGTTGACTGTGTGTTTGGAGCCCAGCAGAGCTTTCAGCATGGCGTCAGCAGACATACGCACTTTCTTCAGCCGGGGCCTCTTGAACTTTCCCCTCAAATCCACAATCTTAATGTTAAGGTCTCTGACCTTAAAGAAGATTCAGGATAGAAGAAACAATTACCAGTCATCAGAGAAGCAATTGTTGCAGGGGGCAAGTTAAGTTTGAGACAAATTTCATGAGCAAGTACACTAAGCTTTAGAACAAATAAAAATTAGGGAAGGAATAATCCAACCGACTCATGGTGGCCTATTACCGGATGATTCTGGTTTATTTCAAACCAACATTTTCCATTAATGTGGCTCAATGGGTCATGCCAACTTGGCAGTCTTTACCTGTTATAGAGATTCAGAAAAACAGGAAGTTGCACAAAACAGCATTTTTAAGGGCAACATCCTGGCTCCAGTCCAAGTGCATTAAAGATTTCCATTCAGGCCTACTTGCTGTCTGACCAAGTCATCTGTATTTTTCTCCACACTTGCTGGTTTGTTACTCCACCAAGGAACGCAGTGGAGTTATGTGACAATCGCCGTTGGTTAGTCCGCCTGTCTGTCTGTTTGCGACATTACTCAAAAACGAAAGGTCAGAAATGACACATGGACCAAGTGATGAGATTTTGGCAGTGATTTGCATATAGTCTGGATCCACGGATTTGTTAAAGATTTCTGTATCATTGACAGATAGTGAGATAGCGCTGTAATTATGACTACAAGTGAACACTACGTCAGCTGCCTGCTGACGATCACATGATTGCGATCCTACTACAAATTGACCGCTGCTGACTTATCGGGACTTATGCGTCAAAAATGATACAAGGAACTGATTAAATTGTGGTGGTATTTCTGAGTTCCATCAATTCCCGTACAATTTACTCAGAGAAGTTACTTGAGTACATGTAACTGTGACTAAAAGGCAATGTACCCAGTGCTACAATAAAGATGTAGTTGTTTTGATAAAGTAGCAACAAAATACTAAAAAAAAGCAAACACAAATGTAATATTGACATTAAGTCCATTAATATAATGGATAGACTTGAAAGAGAGCCTTACCTCATTCAGTACCATGTTGAGTTTAAACTCCATGCTGTATCTCTCTTCTTCACTGATGTCAATTTGCTCATGAAGTTTCTGGCAAAGTTCCTGAAGATGAGACAGTAAAGTTAGATAGTTTGTTGAGATATTGTCAACCTTAAAGCCACAAAACTTCACTAAAAATATGTGCTTGCAATTCTCTTATGACAAAAAAAAAGAATTCTGTGGTGACAGCTCAACACACTGCAGCTTAAAACACAGGCACGACATAATAGTATCGCAAAATTATCTTCATCAATTTTACAACTAGTGTTGAGTTATTCCACAATGTTTCTTTCATCAGAACAAATCTTTTGAGTGAACAAACTGAACTGAATCACTTGTGTTCATTTCTCAGTTCAGTTGATCTGTCAGTGAATTGTAAGTGAATGTGTAAGGAAACATTCAGTGAGTACAGGATTCAAGTTATTGGATCAAATCATTGGAATACTGCCAGACTGAATCACTGTCATGTTTGTTGTGAGTGAATCGTGCATGTTGATGGAATCATATACTCTGTAGAAAAACATATTTCTGCTTTTCAAAGCAGCCACAGTATGTCTAATTGTGTTAATCATGCTCTCACTTGATTCACTTGAAATCAGGTTGTCTTATTGCAAGTGCTGAAAGGGTAAAGCCAGTAAAAAAATGAGTCTGTTTCATTGTTACTTGCAGTGTGTCCTCCAATTATTGAAACTGCTAGGTTATTGATGAGGAAAATGCAAGCAATAGCAATAACAATGTTAATGGTACAAATCTATAATTACTCCACCAATGAATGCGGCAGAGTTATGTGACGATCAGTGTTGGTTTGTCTGTCTGTGTCTGTTTGTCTGTTAGCAACATTACTCAAAAACAGACTAACGGATTTGGATGAAATTTCCAAGAAAGGTCAGAAATGATACAAGGACCAAGTGATTAGATTTTGGCAGTGATGTGGCTTATAGTCTGGATCTATGGATTTGTTAAAGATTTCTGTATCATTGCAAGATAGCGGCACGGCATCACTGTAACTACGACTATAAGTGAACACTACGTCAGCTGCCTGCCTGACGATCACATGATTGCAATCATACTAAGAATCCACCGCTGCAGACTTATCGGGACTTATCCTTTGGAAATGATACAAGGAACAATTGTTTAAATTGTGGGGGTGTTTCTGAGTCCCATCGATTCAAAACCGCCCACTACATATTTAGGTCACATAATAGCCACATTCTAGGTTTCCGTGATTTCTGATCATCAAAAAATAAAAAACAAATGCTGCATTTCTGACAATGGTGTATGGGGGAATGAACAGCCTTGGCGGAGTACTGCGCTCTCTGAATGCTTTTCTAGTTATATTTCAACTTAAGTTAGCTCATTTTCCAACACTTTTGACAGATAGTTGACTTTGGTCACAAACTACTATAAGGATACTTCAAAAAGTTCTGGGCCTCGCTAGAAAATGTCAGAAAAGGAGAAAGATTGTTTTGCATTATTTTTCAACATAGTGTCCTTCAACTTCAATATCTTGGTTCAACAATGTTCAAGCTTCAGTATCCCTTTGTAGAAGAAGGTCACATCTCAAATCTCCAGATTTTCCCCAAGAGCATGGATGAATTAACCAACAGTCTGAAAAAGGGACACGTAAGTGGGATTTCAGTTTGGAAAACAGAAGTCCGACAATGCAGACTGGGAGAGGAAGGTTCATGGAGCAACAGTTCAAAGCCACATTTAGCTGCTTCTGCCTCCTGATGCTGTGTGGATGGACACTTTGTCCTGTTACAACAGCAGCCAGCTCCAGGCTTTCCTCTTCTTTGTTCTTTGATTGTTTCAGACATTTGAGGTTTTGTAAACAGTGATATCAGGCTTTATAGTATAAAGTTATGCTCCACAATTGGTTCTTGCACAATGTTACTGCGTTTGGTTGTTTTTCCTGTGTTTGCTGCATTTTTACAAATCCCTGCCCTGGTACGGTCAAATTGGTAAAGACATTTTCTTAATTTGCAAGTTTTCTTTTACTATTTGCAGAGTGTTGAGCTCCCAAGGCAACCACAGAATTATTAGAAAGTGTAATATATAAATGAAATATTTGTTTTAAACTGTTTTTCCTGGTCTGACCTGCACACCAAGAGTCTGTGCTATCCTTTCTTACCACAAGCTCATCCTTGGAGTACGGCAGCTCCAAAGGAGGACATTTCTCTGCCAGGAACTTCTCCCTTTCTCCAGCTTTCACTGTTGCTTCAGCATCCAGCAAATTGTTCGCTACCACCAGCATACAGCTCTGAGGATTTAAATCATCACACCATGTCAGGTAAGAGGAAGAAAGTGTAAGAGGATGTATATAGCAGAAATATTCTTACCTTCAGAGTATGCTTACGCCTCGCAGACAGCCTCTTCCTGCAGACAAACAGTACATTTGTACCATTATGTTGTTCATGAAACTATGATTATTATTTATTGAGTTCTGACAGAATCATTCAGTGATGATAACATGATTGATCTGATGATTAGTTTCACTTCTTTTGTTAAAATTAATATTACATTACTTTTTTACTGCATCTATAAACTTCACTTTGATCAATACCCAATGGGATTTGTCATGTTAACAAATGCCAGTGATGCATACATTTTTATTTAATTTCTTTTTTTTTCAATTTTTGAAAGTTTATTTTGAACATTTCAACAACAACAAAAAAAAGAAAACAACAACAAAAGACAATGAATACCTTGCTCATAACGGAGTGGAAAGAAATCAAAACTGATCTAACCTCACCCCTTCTTCTTACACAGATTGTAAATCTATTCTTCCTGCTGCTTCAAAATACTACCATTTATAAACAACAAACAACAACAACAATAATAATGACAATAATAATAATAGTGAACATGATTTATAATAAATACACACCAATATGTCCTTCTACATTTATACAAAGGACAAAGACAAAGGACCTAACAACAGCAAAACACAACAAAAGGAAATGACCAAACTAATAATATGCATAAATAAATATAGAAAACAAATCATTAAAGAAATAATAACAGTAAAATGTGTTCAATTAATATCAGACAGTGGCTAGAGATTTTAATCACATAAAATTCTTAAGAATCTTGTCATGGATCTGAAAGTAGATCTGTAAGATTCATCATAGCATGTTAGCATAATATGCTAATTGTAGAATACTACCCAACTTGAGGTTAATGCTAATATGATAACCTGAGTATGCGAACATGTTTACATGTTAGGTTTTAGCATATTACCATGCTAAAAGAATATATGTTAATATGCTACAATAAGAGTTAGCATCAAAGCAAGCTATGTCTTACATTTGAAACCCTAACACAAGTACAACCAAACACTCCTTTGTTAACTTTATATTACACTTGTACAATCTTTTAAAACATTTGTAGAATATTCTGCTGGGCAAACAGGACAATACAGATAAAATCGTTACTCACTCAGTGGCCATGTTAGCTGCAGGATCCTGAAGTTATCTGGTAGAGATACAAAGCAACATAGAATTAAATTATGTTTTTGCCTTTAATAGGTATTAAAACATTTTCTGAGGCACATTTGTCTACCATCTAAAACAACTGATACAATTTTACAAAAGCAGAAGTCACAGACACAGCTGACATACAAAACAATTCACCCATCCTGATTTAATTACCCAGGAGCGAGCCACTTTCTACTGAGGCATCATTTCTAAGGGCTTTATAAGCTGCAATAGATGGATGGATATATTCATGGTAAGTAAAGGGTAAATACCAGGAGACCCCTCCATTGGTTTGTTTAGTATTATTCTTGTGGAGAGAGTGAGAGAGAGTTGGACATACATTTAACTCTACTTATTAACATTTATTACTGCAGACCATTTATGCATAACCTTTTATTAACCTGTACAGGGAGTTTGACTAGTTTTGGATCAGTGCACAAAACTTAGCATATTACAAGTAGACAGAGATCAGTACAATATTAATGAATTGCTGATGGTAAAATGACATTCAAGTGAATAAGTCTACATTGTGTTTGAATAAAGACATTACACATTACACATCCTGTTTTGGGCCTTGTCCACATCCATATGGATATTATGAAAAACATTTTTCTCTGTGTTCTCAGTGACATGCACTAAGACAGATATTTCTGAGTTGTGGATTTGTTAAAAGTCTGGTTTACGTAAATCTATGTGAACATAAAATGAAGAGTTGGGGAGACGATGATGCCACACCTCAATTGTTCCTGTTCACTGTTGCTTTGTGTTCTGAGTGTGCACTGAAACAACCAGGGCAATATCAAAGGTGGATCTATATACTGGTTTTCTTACGTTTGGTTAGTATTAGCAATTACAAGTTTTCAGCTTAAGTTGGCATGGCTGCTCCACATCACATGCCAAAGCCTCTGTGTCTGCATCCACATCTGTAGTGTAAAGTCAGCAGAGATAACAATGTTTCATCTCTGATATTTGACAAGTTGATCTAGGTTTGCCAGGCACGTTTAATGCACCATTTGTAGTATTTTTTAAAAATTTTTGTGTGTATGTAATTTTTTTTGTAAAACAGTGATCATATGAATGTTTTTTTTTTTTCTTTTTAACGGAGGGGTAATATTTCCATCTGGAAAAATACTTGCATAAGAGTGAACAAGGACTGAATCTGGTTTAGTTTAATAAAATAGCTGAGTGTTGCTAAACAGCTAAACAGCAAAGCAAAAATGTGCTGATAAGTGTATTATTTACAGATTGTGAACCCTCTTTAAATGATGTTTTGTCAGTAGGTGGCATCTACAAGTCCATTTTCTCTGCTTTATTGCTCTTATAAAGTGCAGTCTCAACTGGCTTCCATTCATTCCTCACTATAAGCTTTCCAGTTGGACATAAACAACATTTGGTCACGAAATGCTTTTGGAAATACCACAGATTCATGGATAAGCAAACACCTGTTTTCCCTCTGTGTATTAACAGCATAACTCCTCCTCTGGTGCCCCCATCAGGACAAGTTATAGTGTCTGTGGCACTAACAGGGCTACAGACTTTTACTATTGTTTTTACTGAGAACACAAAGAATAAATCTACACTGACATTGTAATTGTGGTTTGGGATGCTTTCACACATGGCTTCCATCTGAACAGACATAATGAATTTCATAGAGCTTTTCTGCTGACAGTGGAAGTAAAATTTTTTTGAAGTGAGCTCCTGGTGTGCTGTCTGTGCAGAGCTGTCCATCACCCCTACCTTAAGTCACACATCTCAGCGATACAGAATTAGCTCACATTTGCTCTGCAACAAGCTATAAACGTAAAGGGACAAGTTAAACTCCACATTTTTATTTCTGTCAAACTACTTCATGTCTGAAGTCCTACATGTCTGCTCCCTTTAATTCCCCCCTGCTGAAGACACTCATTTGTCTCACATTTCATGTTTGGACCATGTTAATTCCATCTTGAGACATCATGTTAATTCCAGGAAATTTCATGGAACTCAACTTTGTAACCCAGGTCGCGTTAATACCTTAAAGAACCAAACCACTATTTTTAGCATCAGGGCTCAAGGGACACAAGTCCAGCACTGTGCAGTAAAGCAGCCTGACAACTAGGAGGATGGACAGCCATGAAATTTGGTTCAGATATTTACGATTCATTCACACAGGATGACTCATAGTGACTAAGATCCTCTGACTATTCTTTAGCTACACCTACAGGTCAAAATTTAGACTTCATGATATACTTAAAGGGTCTCTGAACTGCTATCAGTCTGAGTCTGAACTTAGACGCTGCTGGAAACATGCTAATCTTAGTATGCTGACATAGTGTTTGTTAGTATGTCATGCTAGCTTGTCCAAATCTCTATTTCATACTATTGTAGAAGGAATAGAAACACAGGTTGAATGAAAGATGAAAAAATTGATCACTGAAAGCAAAGCTTGAACATTATGCCGGTACTGCATCAACCTACACTTCCGTTCAAAATTTTGTGGTCACTTAGAAATGTCCTTATTTTTGAAAGAAAAGCAGTTTTTCTTTCAATGACGATGACATTAAATGAATCAGAAATACAGTTTAGACATTGTTAATGTGGCAAATGACTATTCTAGATGGAAACGGTTGATTTTTAATGGAATATCTTCATAGGGGTAGAGAGGCCCAATTCCAGCAACCATCACTCCTGTGTTCTAATGCTACATTGTGCTATCTAATCATGATTAAAGACTAATTGATCATTAGAAAACACTTGTGCAATTATGTTAGCACATGAATAAATTGTGAGTTTTCATGGAAAACATGAAATTGTCTGGGTGACCCCAAACGTTCTAATGGTAGTGTATAGGACACAGTGTTTACAAAACAGCAGATAAATTAGCTTTACATTGTGCAGTATTAATATAGACAACATAAGAGTTCAGTGCAGACTGTGTTTATTGCTCTAAGACTCACAAGTATAACATCAGGAAAAGTAAGAGACAAAACCAGGTGACTGAGCACCAACAAAAAATTTTCAAAAGACAAAACCAACTAAGGCTGTAGTCTTGGGCATGGAGAAAAAGTCTTCTGGAATTTTATCTAGTTAGGAAAGTTGTGATTACTCTTTCATATCAGATGCCACTGGCCATGCTGTCCAGAGGTGAGTACAACGAAAAAGCAGAGACAGTTGATCAGCATGGATTCTTTTTTTTCTTAGAAGAAGTAAGTGTAAAAACTTGATTTGCAATGTTCTTTTTAAATTTTACAGTTTGCACGAACATTTTCTAATTTGTACATACGAAACCAGCTAACCCATCCACTCCAGCCTGATGGATAGTCAAGCTCATTTTTCTTCTGCATCTAAAGGCTGATCCACACCAGCCGGGTATTATCAAGCATTTTTCTTTACATCTGTCACTCATCTATGTAATGGAAAAAACAGCTTGCACTTCTATTTTTACACAAGTTTAACTGTCCACACACTCAATCTCCAGTCTAATTCCTCTGCTGAATGTATACCGTCAACTAATTCTCTACACCAAAGTTGTAATGCGTAAGGTTACTCCATTAGCTTTCCAGTTGAATCATACTTAGAAAACAGTGTGTTTAACTGTCTCTCTATGAACAGCAGCGTCAGTCTGTCAGTCTGTCCATTTATCTGGCTCTCGATGGCATTGATGATTTTCTGACTTTTCCTCCAGTGTCACCATGAGGCTGACATTTGTGGTTTTAAGTCAACAATTACTAGTTGGATTGCCACGAAACTTGGTCCACACACTCATGTTTCACCCCTAACTCTGCAAATCATTTGACTTTTTACCCAACCCCACTATCAGGTCAACATTATAAGTACCTGCCAAAATAAAGACATGTCCATTAATCTGCAATTCTTTGTCTTTAGCGTAGCGGACTATATATTCTGATTAATTTAATGTTATCTTCACTGAAAAAAATGCTTTTCTTTCAAAAATATGCACATTTCTAAGTGACCTCAAACTTTTAAACGGTAGTGTACATGGATAGATTTCACTGGACTGGGTAAACCAGCCGTTAAAGTAGCAGCCTAGAGAGACTCTGAGAGGTCCTCTGAGGCTGCATAGTGACTGTCTTGGCTGCTTGTGATGTTTAAGAGCTGGATGGAGCAGTGGATTAAGACCCTATTTCTGGAGTCACAGCTGTTCATATCGTCTTCATTATGAAGCAAAAAAAAAAAAAAATAACAGCAAGCTCGTCTTAAAAGAAAAGACGTGTGACAACCACTGTAGGCATCCTAAAACACATAGCTGCCCCCAGAACAAATGGCTGTCATCTGTAAACCAATAAGAGGAGAGCAGGGGGGGTATCTCCGGGGCTGAAAGTGTATTTTAGGACACTTGAAACTTGGAGGACACAACAGCATGTTGCTCTGGAGATGGAATCATATCTGCAGGGTTAAATGTGGACTCTGATTTTTGTCTTAAGCAAGTGTGTGTGTGTGTGTGTGTGTGTGTGTGTGTGTGTCTGTGTGTGTGCATGTGTGGGTGTAGGTGTGTGTGTGTGTGTAGGATTGTCTCTGGAGGGAGGATGGGAGGTTTCACAGTAACCCAACACCTCTGAACATCCCTCAGACGGCCAAGACATTAGAGCATATCACAAAAATAACTTGCCGCAGGCTGACCTCAGAAGCATGCACAGTTCAGCTGCTTTACACTGTGAAAAATAACAGGGCAGTGCAAAAGTGTTTACAGAAACCAAAATAGAGTTATAAGTTGAAACTAAACCTGATTTATAAGCTTGGAAGAACGTTGTTTTAAAAAGACGAAATTTTGTTTTACAATCACCTGAACATATATACAGTGCCATACAAAAGTTTGGGATCACCCAGGCAATTTCATGTTTTCCACGAAAACTCACACTTTTATTCATGTGCTAGCATAACTATACAAGGGTTTTCTAATCATCAACTAGCCTTTCAACATGATTAGTTAGCACAATGTAGCATTAGAACACAGGAGTGATGGTTGCGGGAAATGTTCCTCTGTACCCCTATGAAGATATTTCATCAAAAATCAGCTGTTTCCAGCTAGAATAGTCATTTACCACATTAACAATGTCTAGACTGTATTTGTAATTCATTCATTGTTATCTTCATTGAAAAAAAAACTGCTTTTCTTTAAAAAATAAGGACATTCCTAAACGACCCCAAACATTTGAACGATAGTGTACATTAATAGAACTGACAGTTGACTTTGTCACAAATTATCCATTCTCAGAAACTAAATGAAGATTATGACAAAAGAACCAAAAACTAAAATATATTTTTTTTCTCTGAAGCCTCTCTGTTGTAGAAACCTTGGTGAAATAAAGATTCAGTGTGACTTAAAGCATACAAAGACATTTGAGAAAATATTTTTCCTCAGAAAATTGTCACTGATCTGACAGCAAAAATTATACATCAATCAAGGGTCAAGATTTCTCAAGACTACAGAATAAACTTGAGAATCGTAGGAATGCTTGAAATGTTTTAATGTTGTGTAAACAATCATTATTTGATGCTTGTGGAGAAAACAGGCTAAATTTGGTGAGTGGGGATTAAGTCGAAGTGTAAAGTGAAGACAAGATACGGAGGTTGGCATCTGCAGCAGATTAGGGAAGGTTTTCCTCTGAATCCCCCCCTCCTTCTTCGGTGCTGACAGGAGGATAAACACTGACAGATCGATTTTCAGGTTCATGCCTTGTAGTGGTGTTGCCTTTCAGCATGCCACATCACCAGACTGTACATCACCACAGCACAGTGAGCACATGAGACAAAAGAGTACTCCTTTGAAACCCAGAAAAATCCCTTAGGATATCATGATAAGAGCTAAAATAATTGAGTTCAGAAATCGAAAACTTTCCATGTCAGCTGCAAAATGTGACCCTATGCAACACTGACAGCATATTAAAATAACACAATACCAGTTCAACAAAAACTACAATGTGTGTAAATTGCTAAAATTCCCTATTGTAAACACTTGATTTCAACTGTGACTCGCAAAAGACATTAGGCTCCATGAACATTTGGCATCTTACAGTTGCTACAACTCATCAAACCAACTGGCCCTTTGAAGAAAACACTGCATTACACTACATAGTCTTATGAGCAAACATAAAATATTCTGCAAAAGCTCTGAGAGCAAACCCACAACTTTCCACTGACACATTTCAACTGAACAAACCTGAACATGTGGCAAAAAGTAAAAGGATTTACAGCTGTTGTACAATTCTACAATTTCATGTAGCAGACACTGTTATCCAAAGTGACAGAGAGCTGTTGCCATGCACAGGATCAAAACATGACATGATTTCATGCTTCATCTACTGAAAACACTAAAACACAAACAGGCAGATGAATAGTTCTTACCTTAAGCAGGCAGAGTTGTTGGAGAGGCAGAGACACCGACTGAGTCCTGGGCAGGCGAAGTGTTAAGAAGGTATATATTGCAATCTCCGATAGACCTCCAAATCCTGCACTTTCTCTTTATGGAAGTGGATTACTGGTCAAACCAATGAGCTGGCAAGGTCATGAAATACAGTACAGTGTCATCTGCCCCCTTCCTCAGCTCGCCTCATTATAAATAACCCGCCCTTTAAGATTGTTATCTGTATTATCTTGTGCCATCAAGCTTTTGACAGACAGAATGCAGGGAAGTGATTAAACCACATAGGCACTTTATAATCCACAGTTAATATGCTGACAGAGATCATTTAGAGGTCCGATATATAGCAGGAGAACATTGACCGACAGCTTTAAGCTCTGGTAGTAGAACAAGCCTTTTCTTACTTATATGTGCATTACAGACTGTGCTTTTAATTAAAAAAAAAAAGAAAAAAGATAATTAATTAAAAGAAAAAAGAAAACAAAACACTGCCTCTCACTGATGGAAACTTAAAAATCATGAACCTTTGAATCTGATGAATTTCAAACTTACATGGTAACACCTTAAATCGAAACACTCAAAACGTTCCATGCAAGTTTATAGCACACTGTACTGTAGTTCAGAGAACTCGGTTGGATTTAAATGACTCATCAGAGGCTTAACTGTTTAACTAAATCTACCTGTGGTCATTGTTTATCTGTTAGAAATATGACCGTGCCTGAGGTTCCCGCAGAACATTGCCACAGCCACCCCTGATATCTTGACCACCCCTGTAGCCACTTGAAATCTGAATGTCAAATTCATTTAAATGAAGTTCCGATGTCCAAATGTCAGTGAATTACACAGACAGACAAACCAACGCCGACCGTCACATAACTCTGCCGCATTCCTTGGCAAAGTAACAAAGTGTCTTTATCAGAGAAATTTTGGGCCTCACTTTACATTTACTGAAAGTGTCCACTTCGAGGAAGCTATATTTATAGTATCAATTTAGGTAACAGATGATTTATCTGAAACTGTTAGGGGTAGCATTTCTCTGTGTCACCATAAAATAGCACACAAGGATGTGTTGAAGATGACACCTCTTACAGAGAGTTTTAAGCATTCGTCCGTCAGTCTGACACCATTAGAGACTTTGCACATTATAAAACAGAACCAACTAGGAAACAAGACTCAGTCTGTAGTCCTGTACTGGATTCTGCTTGTCATGTCCTCACTACAGAAACTCCACCAACTGTATTTTTATCCACCTGCTGTGTCTCATTTCAGCTTCAGCACAGTCATCTTGAGTGGTTAAGCCCAGGATGCAGCAATGGTGTCCCCTACAGAGGAACTTTTACAAGCATGGAGGTGACCACCTTTATTAAAAATATTAAAAATTCACCTCCCCCACTAAAAATAAATATGCTGCCTGACTGCATAATTCAAATTCTCTTTGAAACTTGACAGTTTTTGGTAGATTGCTAACCTGGAGGAAGTTGTTGTTGTTTTCTGTGGAGACGGTTGCTAATGCTACCAAGCTATGTACTGTCATCAGATGTGCCTTCTTTACCTTTCTTCAGGATAAGTCAGGACCAGCTCTCCGTTTCTAGGGTTAGATTCTATCTGCCTGTTAGTGGTTTACCTAACAGGATTCAGCAGAATGATTAAGCTGGTGTTGAGGAATACTCGCCTAGGTTCTTACTGTCTACTTCCAAACGTTTTACCCTTCTCACTCTGATATGCAGCTCAGCTAAGTAGCCTAAGTAGCCAAGCAACCTATCAGTCACGTCTGTTAACGACAGCTTTCCTCTTATGTCTGTTTGCACTTGGTGATATTTCTAGGTTAGTTTTAGAGGTTAGGAACAGAAAACCTCAAGGGTAAGATTTTAAGATTACTGTTAGGACTAAAGCAACCTTTAGGAACCTCTTAGTTCTAATGCACACAATTGACTTAACTTTTTACTGGCATGCAAAGCATATGAGTTATAAAAAATACATTAATCTTCTCTTTAAATGCAATATAGCGTTTTATTGAATAAATTCAGCAAGGGCATGGCATCAGTTCATGATCAGGCAATTTAACAATTATAATTAAAATGAATCAGCTACACTAAAAATTATTAAAACTGAGCTTTTCTAAGAATCTTCTCTAATCAGTATGATTTGGGAGACAGAGAGAACAGGCAGCTTGGCCTTAGCTGCCATGCCCGATGTCTAACCTGCGTCTGGACGAACTCAGTAGTGGACCTGGAAACCCCGTACAAAGTCTCTCTCCAATCCAAAAATTGTTCTTCCTCAGCAGGGGGAGCAGAAAAAGTCCCAAAAAACCAATCTTGGTCTTGCAGTTGTCTTTAGAAGCAGGAGCTGGAACAGTGGTGAGGAAACCCAGATGACCTGGGCAGATGAGCTGCAGTGGAAAGTCCCTGACTCTCCCGTCTCTCTGGGTGAGAACAGCCTCCAGCTGCCGTCTCTGCTACCATCTTCCTCTTCTAGGTTCAGCGGCTGTTCTTCTTTCTTCTCTTCTTAGTGACGCCGTAGGCCGGTTGGAACTTTTCTTCATCAGCAGAGTTTGGTCTTCTTTTCTTGAACAAAGTCCGGAGAACTTTGCATCCAGCGATGTCCTCAAAGAACTCTGGCAGGCTTAACCCAGTGTTAAGCCCATCGGCGACTCCGACGACTCCGAATACTGTGCCTCTGTCTCCTCTTTTTATACAGTTATCTCTCAATACACACACATTGTCTGATGGCTCAGTTGCTTAATCTTAGCTGATTCAATGTTACATTCCCAATACACACTCAGTGAACGTACTCTGATTACATTACATCTCAGAATGATTACACGTGATATACACTCATTCAACACAAGTATCTCCAATGCCCATACTTGGAACTGTATCCTTCATGAGATCATTGCACTTATTAACCAACATAGGTATTAACCATATTTGGAACAACATTCTGTGAGTGAAAATCATTGCACTGCACAAGCCTAGTATTGCTCAACATTGGGTAACACTCTAGTTCCTCTTTCTTGTAAGTGCGCAGTTTAAAATCAACTTCCTCTTTTTAGACACAGTACTTATTACTTATAATAATTTCTTTAAATCACTACATTTGTATGATCACACAACATACTTCATATTGAATATTTCAATCATGAACAAATCATTTCAATGTCAGTCATTTCATAAAAGATGACCTGTTTGAATCATTCACATCTATCTTATTTCAAAATATGCATCAGGTTATAAAAATCATTGCTCTGCTTAAGCATAATCACTTGGTTATATTATGTGGTTTCTTCGGATAGATCTTTATTGGTCTGCTTTTTTAATGAATGTGCTTATGGCTTTTGTTACCTCTCAACCGTGGTTGTTTCTGAGATCTCAAAACTAGGCCTCATTCGACACCCCCTTCTTGAGATCACAGGTAGCAACCATAAGGTCACTACAGGGCTGTGTAGAGTAGCTCGTCGTCTTCTGGAGCATGTAGGTCGAGCACATCATCAGATGGCACCATGGCGTCGTCATCTCCTTGGTCACTCGCCGCTTCTTCTTCTTCTGACTCAGAAGCCGAACCTGACTTCGTATATACACTCTCTTGGTCTATTTCAGTGGGTAGTTCACCACCTCTGACCTGATAATGATGCATTATTTTCAGATGCTTTCTAAGGTCTTGATGGATGGAGGTCGCCCTCACTTTTTTAGAAACCAGGACTGCTGTCAGTCCGGTTTCCTTGGCCAGCGCTTTTACAATGGGGTCGTAACTCGCGGAAGGACTTACCAACACGGTCGCCTTGGACATATGGGCTGTTCGTAGTACATCCACCAGGTAGTCTGACCACCACATCAGCCATTCTTCCATCTCTTGCTTCTTCTTGGGCGGTTTGGTATTGCACTTCAGCACTACTTGCCACTGGTTATCGACAAACCCCTTGGAGGTGTAGGAGCCTATGTCTCGGAGATGGTCCCGTATTCTTGCCTCCAACTCTCCTGCCGCTAGCCCTTGGTTGAAGCTCTGCACATGTTGTCTCACTGCCTCTTCCCAGGTGCTCCATCCGTTCCCTGCTAGCACAATCTGGTACCTGTAAATCAGAGACTTCTTCGTGGTTGGTGCTTGTTTCTTCACTTCTTCTAGGAAGTCTTGGATCGCTGTATGTTCTGCCTCCTCTTGAAGCATTTCTTCTAACTCGTCTTCTACCTCAACCTGTAGGGCTACGGCATCTGGACCTTCTGTGATGCCTGGAGCAACCCCTTCGGCTCCCTTGGCGGAGTCTTGGTTGTTGTCTTCCATGATCTTTGTCTTTGTCGTTGTCTTCTCGAGTCGTCTGCTTCTTCAAAGCCTCTCGTAGGACCCTTGAGTAGGGATGAATGCAGACTCGGTTGGGCTACTCCGCTGCGCTTCTCAGAGATGATCAGGTCTCTTCGTTGCTGCGGCTCTGTCCTGCGGTGCTCCGTCGCACTTCTCTGCAGGAGTGGTGATCCTGAGTTTCCCCTCAGTCAATCACTTCTTTGCTGTGGGTCTTTGGACTGAAGAAACAGCCTTTTCTTCTCCAATCTCCACCCATCAGGTTCTGGCTACAACTCTAGAAGCCGCCCAGGCTCCCAGAATCTTCTTCTTCGACACTGCTGGATTAGCAGTGCCCACCCAGGGATGCCATGTCGTCAGATGTGCCTTCTTTACCTTTCTTCAGGATAAGTCAGGACCAGCTCTCCGTTTCTAGGGTTAGATTCTATCTGCCTATTAGTGGTTTACCTAACAGGATTCAGCAGAATTATTAAGCTGGTGTCGAGGAATACTCGCCTAGGTTCTTACTGTCTACTTCCAAACGTTTTACCCTTCTCACTCTGATATGCAGCTCAGCTAAGTAGCCTAAGTAGCCAAGCAACCTATCAGTCACGTCTGTTAACGACAGCTTTCCTCTTATGTCTGTTTGCACTTGGTGATATTTCTAGGTTAGTTTTAGAGGTTAGGAACAGAAAACCTCAAGGGTAAGATTTTAAGATTACTGTTAGGACTAAAGCAACCTTTAGGAACCTCTTAGTTCTAGTGCACACAATTGACTTAACTTTTTACTGGCATGCAAAGCATATGAGTTATAAAAAATACATTAATCTTCTCTTTAAATGCAATATAGCGTTTTATTGAATAAATTCAGCAAGGGCATAGCATCAGTTCGTGATCAGGCAATTTAACAATTATAATTAAAATGAATCAGCTACACTAAAAATTATTAAAACTGAGTTTTTCTAAGAATCTTCTCTAGTCAGTATGATTTGGGAGACAGAGAGAACAGGCAGCTTGGCCTTAGCTGCCACGCCCGATGTCTAACCTGCATCTGGACGAACTCAGTAGTGGACCTGGAAACCCCGTACAAAGTCTCTCTTCAATCCAAAAATTGTTCTTCCTCAGCAGGGGGAGCAGGAAAAAGTCCCAAAAAACCAATCTTGGTCTTGCAGTTGTCTTTAGAAGCAGAAGCTGGAACAGTGGTGAGGAAACCCAGATGACCTGGGCAGATGAGCTATGGTGGAAAGTCCCCGACTCTCCCGTCTCTCTGGGTGAGAACAGCCTCCAGCTGCCGTCTCCGCTACCGTCTTCCTCTTCTAGGTTCAGCGGCTGTTCTTCTTTCTTCTCTTCTTAGTGACGCCGTAGGCCGGTTGGAACTTTTCTTCATCAGCAGAGTTTGGTCTTCTTTTCTTGAACAAAGTCCAGAGAACTTTGCATCCAGCGATGTCCTCAAAGAACTCTGGCAGACTTAACCCAGTGTTAAGCCCATCGGCGACTCCGACGACTCCGAATACTGTGCCTCTGTCTCCTCTTTTTATACAGTTATCTCTCAATACACACACATTGTCTGATGGCTCAGTTGCTTAATCTTAGCTGATTCATTGTCACATTCCCAATACACACTCAGTGAACGTACTCTGATTACATTACATCTCAGAATGATTACACGTGATATACACTCATTCAACACAAGTATCTCCAATGCCCATACTTGGAACTGTATCCTTCATGAGATCATTGCACTTATTAACCAACACAGGTATTAACCATATTTGGAACAACATTCTGTGAGTGAAAATCATTGCACTGTAGAAGCCTAGTATTGCTCAACAATGGGTAACACTCTAGTTCCTCTTTCTTGTAAGTGCGCAGTTTAAAATCAACTTCCCCTTTTTAGACACAGTACTTATTACTTATAATCATTTCTTTAAATCACTACATTTGTATGATCACACAACATACTTCATATTTAATATTTCAATCATGAACAAATCATTTCAATGTCAGTCATTTCATAAAAGATTACCTGTTTAAATCATTCACATCTATCTTATTTCAAAATATGCATCAGGTTATAAAAATCATTGCTCTGCTTAAGCATAATCACTTGGTTATATTATATGGTTTCTTCGGATAGATCTTTATTGGTCTGCTTTTTTAATGAATGTGCTTATGACTTTTGTTACCTCTCAACCGTGGTTGTTTCTGGGATCTCAAAACTAGGCCTCATTTGACAGTACGTATGGGAATGATATGCACTCATTTCAGGGCTATTAATGTCTGCACCTGATGACTGCTACCTGGTAGCCTTGATGGCACATAGATGACAGCAAACACTGGTTTTCTACACATAGGCATAGGTACAGGCATAAGAATAGGCAGAGGCTTTTTTTCCCAAAAAAATGTTGAACATATAAATGGGCATGAAAGAATACTGTGATGAAAACTATTCTATTTTTTATACCTCTTTTATGATGAAAATCACACTGAAAATGACTAAAAAAGTAAGTTTTGAAACCAAGAACTGTGATGTAGTGTGAGAACAAATGAAAACTAACTGAAGCTCTTCTAGTCAGTGGGCGAAATGTAATTTATATACACTACCGTTCAAAAGTTTGGGGTCACCCAGGCAATTTCATATTTTCCATGAAAACTCTCCCTTTTATTCATGTGATAACATAATTGCCCAATGGTTCTCTAATCATCAATTAGCCTTTGAACACCATTAGCTAATATGATGTAGCATTAGAACACAGGAGTGATGGTTGCTGGAAATGGGCCTCTGTATTCTTATGTAGATATTCTGTTAAAAATCAGCCATTTCCAGCTAGAATACTCATTTGCCACATTAACAAGGTCTAGACTGTATTTCTGATTCATTTAATGCTATCTTCATTGAAAAAAAAGTTTTTCTTTCAAAAATAAGGACATTTCAAAGTGGCCCCAAACTTTTTACAAGTAGTGTAGTACGGAGCCCTCAATAAGTATGTTAACAGTAGAGGAAAATTATATGGTTTTTTTTCCCTATTAACTTTAGGTATTTCAAAAAACGTATATCGTCACCATTTACAAATGTGCAAAACTAAGTTAATGACTGACTGACAGGCTATTTCCTTTCACATGGATTGTTCACACAAAAGACCAGTGGGCGTTCAGTCTTCATTTGTGTCAATCATTTTATCTGTTTAGATTGCAGTTTGGAGACAGAAGGCAACATAAAAAACAGAGAACTGGCTCTGACAGAAGAAGTAAGAAGTGAAAACACAAAACATTGTTGAGAACCACAACACAGGAAAGTTGGTGGACTTCAAAATAAACACAGAACAGGTTGCCAACAGACAACTGTAGCTGATGACAGAAAATCCTCTGAGCTGTGAAGAAAACAACGGTCAGACACCAGCACCGGCAAGAGCAGGTGTGAAAGTTTCACAATCCACAGTTCACAGAAGACTTCAACAGCAGAAAGATACAGATGCTCTACTGCAAGATGTAAGCCACAAAGTCTGGAAGGCTGGAGAAACCATAAACCTTTAACAAAAGGATGGAAAGGAAAAAAGTCAAAGAGTGACAAAGCATTTTAGTTTATGATGTCGGGGCCTGAGCATGTACAGCTGCTTCTGGAACTGGCTTAAACAAATAATTGCAGCAGTTGGATGATGCACAGAATGCACGGACATATTTTGTCAGGCTGTTTATAAAGCAGTTCCTTTAGTCTGACTGACCAGACTTTCATGCTGTAGTCATAGACTATATATCAAAGTTATACATAGCCTTCGAGTCTAAATGAATCTAGCATGGAAGTACCTAAAATCTGCATTCTTTCTACAGGCCAGCAGGAGGCGACTCCTCTGGAGGCAAAAAGAACTCTGATTATGTAGCAGTTCAGGAAAAAATGAACAAACTTCTCTCTTGATTTGTTAGTTCAGTAAACATTGTCCTAAAGGGTTCATGGTCTCAATTGCTAGTTTCAAATCTCCTTTGATACAGCATGATGTATATTTTGTAAATTATGGCGCCATTAAATACTAGAACGGCACTCAGAGAATGCAGTACTCCACCAAGGCTGTTTATTCCCCCATATGGCATTGTCAGAAATGCTTTTTTTTTTTTTTAGAAATGCAGCATTTGTTTGTTAATTATTGATGATCAGAAATCACGGCAACATAGAATGTGGCCATTTCATTTAGATGTACTCACAAACAAAATGACCTTGAGCACAGGCATGTATTATGTGTGTACGTTATGTACAGATACCGAAACGTGTGACCTAATTATGTAGCAGCCGGAGAGAATTGATGGGACTCGGAAACACCCCCACAATTTAATCAATTGTTCCTTCTATCATTTCCAAAGGATAAGTCCCAATAAGTCCACAGCGGTGGGTTTGTAGTAGGTTTGCAATCATGTGATCATCAGCAGGCAGTTGACGGAGTGTTCACTTGTACTCATAGTTACAGTGACGCCATGTCGCTATCTCGCAATGATACAGAAATCTTTAACAAATCCGTGGATCCAGACTATAAGCTGCATCACTGCCAAAAGTTTTTGAGTAATGTTGCTGACAGACAGCCAAATAGAAATACCAACGTCGATCGTCACATAACTGCCGCCATGTTCCTTGGTGGAGTGAAAATATCTGACAAAGCAGGGTGTGTTTTAAAATGGGGCTACCGGGTGATTGACATGTTGCAAGCTAAGCTTCATCAGCATAGCTGAAAGTGGTTCAACAACAGCAGCTACATTATTTCTTCATTTATTTTACATTTATTTGAAATTATTTGCTACCTACAGACAGTGAAATACATGTAGCTAGCTGGGTGTCAGTTGCTGACAAGTTGCCTGCTGGTGTTTGCGGACTACCTGAAGGATTGGTACATGATGTCATATGAAAGTGATTCTGTCAGCTACACACACATGTCCTCTTAAGCTGGTGGTGTCATGTACCGATCCTTAGTTTTATTTCAGACCACACTGAAAGCTCTGCTGTGCTCATTGCTTCAGATTTGCTCTGGAAAGTGTAGCTTACGAGGATACCATCACAATCAATCACTACAAGAGCTTCATTACTGTGGCGACACTGCTGCCCAACACTGCCCACGACCAGTCAACCAAAGCCTTTATCAGAAACACAAGCTGAAAGGTCTGTGACCCTACTGAGCGTTTCACTTGTTGAAAATGAAGACAGAGAGCTTCTGTAACAAATATCAACTGAAAGCAGTTACTTTGAAAGCCTGATAAAGTATTTCCAAGGAAGATACTAAACAACTAGTCCTGCTCACACCTGTCCTGCCTGATGATTTTGCATCAGATACAAAATCCGGTGCCAAAGCAGCCATTATTTTGACATACTGTAAGTATATTTGACCTTCTTAATCAAAAGTCCCAAAGAACATTGCACACCATGCAGTGACTTTACACTTTAATTTTATTCCCAAAGTTTTCAAACACTTGCCTGACAAGTCTAGGTCTCAGATGTTTAGCAAATCAAGGTTTTTAACATTTTAAAGTTGACCAGTTTGTTGATCTGTTTATACACCAAGAACTCCAAATTAACAGTTTTTCCAAGGCAGTCCTCGATTTCAGCCTATAAATCTCAGCAGCTTCGGGTACCATTTTGTGTACAACAATTTTATTAACATACAAATGTTATTAACATACAAATGTTTAAGATTATGAATATGTGTTAAAGATAATGAATACGAACGGTTAAAATCATGCACATGTCTTTTTGATAGCTATTTTACTCCATAAGTTAGGACTTACAAGAATCATCCTCTGAGGAAATAAATTTGAATTTCTAACTAATTACAGTGTCATTACCAAAAAGATTACGGTTTATATGTTAGTCTTTTATACGCTCTGTGTATTGATGTTAGACAACTGTTAAACTGAACACTATTATTTTTCAATGACAATCTTACAAAAGCTGTGGTATTCCAATAAGCAAGACAAAACAGGTCATTCAGCAGACGCTGCTAATTTATTCACTCATAGTTTAGCTTACAAGGTGGTTCAAAAATGAATCTCTGCAATCTAAACAGTAGTGAAACCAGTAAAATCTAGTCAATGACAGACACTTAAAAAATGTTGTTGGTGCTTGTTCAAGCCTCAGCCTCAAACATCTTCTTCCTTCCATCCATGCCAGATTTGTCTTCAATGTTTTTGCGCCAGTCACCGACGTCACGGAGTTCCTTATCCTGGAATACCACACAATCAGAGTCCAGTCAGGAGATTTCATGAAACTACATCATTAAATCGGGGATTTTGAAATATAAGCTGAGCCAAATACTCAAGTACACAATAACTGGTCTGGTAATCCTGCTTTCCTTTGAGTGAGGACATACCAGACTCTAGTTTTCACAAAAAAACTCAAAATTAGAAGCACAGTTAGATGCATATTGATGAACTGCCAGAAAACTGAAGCAGAATAATAATGAATAATGATTTCACTTGTATTTTTATTTGTTTTTAGTTTTTTTTTTATTGCAGGGTGTCAAAATAATTTTAGTTCAGGGGCCACATTCAGCCCAATTTGATCTGAAGTGAGCCGGACCGGTAAAATCAGAGGATAATAACCTATAAATAACCACAATTCCTAATTCTTCCCTTTGTTTTAGTGCAAAAAAAGTGCATTCTGAAAATGTCAACCTTAAATGAACTGTTTAAGATAAGATAAGATAAGATAAGATAAGATAAGATAAGATAAGATAAGATAAGATAAGATAAGATAAGATAAGAAAGCTTTATTGCCATTGTGCACAGTGTACAATGAAATACTGGATGATTTTCTCCCTTTTAAACATACAAGATAAAAAGCTAAGAAAATAAATAAGAATAAAAAATAACTAAATAGTGGAGTAAAACACGTAAATAGAAATCTCTACAAAAACTGTGTACATACTTGGCAGCATGTAACAAAAGAGCAGAGCATTGAAAAACCGATACAGTGGCAGATAGTGCAAAACATTATTAAGAACTTGAAATTTCCGAAGAAATTATTATTTACTCATTACAGTTTACAGGTCACAGTGTGCCTACAAAGGTACAAAACATTTAGTCACAGGTATCTGGAAGTGAGCAATAGTATTTAACTTTATGATCAAAACAACTTTTAATTTCAATTATTTAGAATTTACAGTTTTACAAATTTAAAATGTGCAGTTAATGTATTCTCTGTAATTTTTTACACTTTGCAAAGTGGGCCGGACCCTTGTTTTAATAGATTTATTATAAGACTTTTGGAAATATGACAAAATGTGCTGGGATACATATAGCAATTTGAGCTATCAGTTTTTGTGATGTAGAAAGCTATGCTAAAACATAAATGAAGCAATGCTAATATTTGGTTAAATGGAACATAAAATGATGACATTGAATAGATATTAACATCAATGATTACTTATGAGTAGTTCATAATGTGGTTTTATTTGCTATGTGCTACACTTTGCTGCAATAAATATTGTCATCACTTCAACCAAGAAGAATTGATGTGAATTTGGACATAAAGTGTGTCTATTGGGCTCTAAGGGTTAAAAGAACATGATAGGAGGACTGCTGTATTCAGAATCCAGGCCTAACAGATTTGTAAGTTGTAAGTTGCTTGTGTGTTTCTTTTGTTTGTGAAAAAGTAAATAAAGTAAAGTGGAATGGAAAAATACTTTTTTAAAAGTTATTTTTTGGGCCTTTTTGCCTTTATTGTATAGGAGATCGGAGAATCAGAGACAGGAAATGTGGGTAGAAGAGTGGGGAAATGACATGCAGCAAATGGCCATGGGCTGGATTCGAACCCATGACCGCTGCATCAGGGACTATAGCCCCTGTTTATGGGTCACTCACACCTGGGATGAAGACTTTTAACATGAATATAATGTAGCCAGTGATAATGACAGGAGGTAAAAAGAAAAAACAAAACAGAAAATGAGAAAGATTATAGAGTTATGGCCACTATGTTTCATACTTTACTTTATCTATGGGACACTGCCTGCTACCTCAAACATCACTAGTTGATTCTGTCAAGCACACAGATTTATAATGCTCCTTACTATTTTCTTTGTACATTCTACCCCTGGGGTCCATTTTCAACAAATATAGCATTTCCTACCATTGTTTTGTACATGATGTGGAGATTTGCTTGCCCATCTGATCCAAAACTGCAGGTTCATTGCAGCCATTGCTAAACTGCCTAGATGGTCTGAAATCATGGTTGGATAATAACTTTCTTTGTCTCAACGAAACCAAGACTGAGACTGTTGTTTTTAGCCATCCAGACCAATTAGTTGACTGCATCAGTGCTCTTGGCCCTCTGGATGTCTATAATCGACCAGCTTCAAAAAATGTCATTGTAATTTTTGACAGTGCTTTTAAATTTGACAAACAGATCAGTTCTGTTGTCAAAACCAGCTTCTTTCAGTTGAGGCTGTTGGCCAAAGTAAAGTCCTATCTGTCCCACAATGACTTTGAGAGAGTAATACATGCCTTTATCACATCTAGGCTAGACTACTGCAACTCTCTAAATGTAGGTCTTGATCAGATATCTCTTTGTCGGCTCGAACTAGTAAAAAATGCTGCTGTCCGGCTTCTAACAAGAACAAAGAAACAGGAGCACATCACTGCAGTTGTAGCCTTACTCCACTGGCTTCCTGTCTGCTTCAGAATTCTTTTTAGGATTTTATTGCTTGTTTTTAAGGTGTTAAATGGGTTGGCAGCTTCTTATTTATCTGAGCTTTTACATGTCCATGCTCCAGTTTTAGCACTGGGGTCAGTCAATCAGATGGTCCTCAAAGTTCCCAGATCCAGACTCAGAAACAGAGGCCACCAGGCCTTTTCTGTGGCTGCACCTCGTCTGTGGAATCATTTACCTGTTCAAATTTAAACCGCTCGGTGTTTTGATACCTTCAAGTGCCTACTGAAGACACATATGTACTCTCTGGCTTTTAATTGAATTGGAGCATTGACACCTTGGTATATGGCATTAATTATCTTGCTCTGCATATTTCCTCACAGATTATGTTTTGTATCTATTTTGAGCCTGTAAAGCACTTTAGTCAGCCTTGGTTGTTTTTAAATGTGCTATATAAAGTTGACTTGACTTGACAATACAGGTATAACTCACCTCTTCTTTCACCTCCTTCTTGACCTGTTTCAGGTTGGCCCTCAGGTCCAGATTTACTGTGTGTTTGGAGCCCAACAGAGCTTTGAGCATGGCATCAGCGGACATACGCACTTTCTTCAGGACAGGTTTCTTGAATTTCCCCATCAGGTCCTGAACTTTGATCTTCAGGTCATCGATCTGGGAAAGTGGAATGCAGAAGCCAAATGAAAGTTCACAACAAACAACTCCAGCCCAATTTGATTGATAGTCATGAGGAAACTGATATTTACTGCCAAGCAATAATACAAACTGAATAGAGAATATTGCAGGATTCAATAATTCTCTTTTGGACTTGGAATATGAAAGTGGAGCAAAACATATCTGTTATGTATGTTCTTATAGCCTTACCAGCGTAAAATGAAGCTAAAATTGTTTGTCCTCACGGTGAGAGTACAGTAACAGCTCTGGGGACAGCATTGCATTTTGAATCATTTTATACACATTTAAGCAAAGGTTAACATGATATATTGACTGCCCGTGTAAGATTAAAAAATAAATAAAGCCAGCTACATTAGTTTGAACAATGTTTGAAAGCACTGCCTGAGTTCATAATGGCAAACCCACTGAGGTTTCTACAGGGATTATCTTCTACCTCCTTGTCGGCTTTGTTGACTTTCATCTCCAGGTCATATCGCTCCTCATCGATCGCGTCAATTTTGTGGTGAATCTCCCTGCACAGCTCCTGAACACAGACACAAACATGTGGTTAAATTGTGAATTATGTCTTTGCACTGTGGCCCCTGTAACATCTATAATCCTGAGCTGTGTGTTACCGGGCATGCAGGACAGTCCAGTCTATAAACAACAATGACTGTGATATGTAAAAAATTAACTAGTAATATGTCATATAAACACACATATGACAACATCATATATAATCCAGTACATTAACTATCTGAATGACTCTCCATAGGAACAACATACATTACAGCTGTGGCTACATACTCTCTCTCCACCAACATTTGTATTTTTTGTTTAAAGTTGCCAAAAAAGGAGACAAAATACTCAGTACACAAATGTAAAATTTACTGATAGCATTTTAAAAATGTCTTATAGATATAGTAATAATGTTATTTTGAATTATTTTGGTCTGATATCGTGAGAGCTCCAATTTGGACAAATACACTACCGTTCAAAAGTTTGGGGTCACTCAGAAATGTCCTTATTTTCACAAAAAACCATTTTTTCAATGAAGATAACATTAAATCAATCAAAAATACAGTCTAGACATTGTTAATGTGATAAATGACTATTCTAACTGGAAACAGCTGATTTTTAATGAAATACCTACGTTGGGGTAGAGAGGCCCATTTCCAGCAACCATCACTCCTATGATCTAATGCTACATTGTGTTAGCTAATGGTGTTGAAAGGCTAGTTGAGGATTGGAAAACAATTGTACAATTATGTTAGCACATGAATAAAAGTGTGAGTTTTCATGGAAAACATGTAATTGTCTGGGAGATCCCAAATTTTTTGAACATCAGTGTACATATGTTTTTGTTCTTCATGTGCTTCAGCACATACTAATAGAAATACAATAATGGATACAACATTAGATTATTCAATTTAATTTATAGATGGAGCCTTTTCAACACATTATGGTCAAATCAAAAAGGTTTCACAAGTTATCGGGCACTTTGTTACATAATGTTTAATATATACACAGAAGAGCTAATTCAGAAGAGCTAATGCCAGAGATAATTCAGAGTTGAGACATGGAGGGAAGGCATCAATATGGGCAATAAAGAGGTAACTATGCAAGTGAAGAATAAAAAAGCAAAAAGATCGGAGAGATATCAGGGCATGCTTAGAGTGCACGCCAAAAAACTCATTGGTAAACTAAAAGTATGATGGATGAGTGGACAGTTATTTGTGTGGTGAAGAAAAACTCCTTTATAGTTGCACAGAAAGTCCAAAATGTACTCTTCAAGATGATGGGCGGCATTTTTTCTTGTCAATACAAGACTTCCTAAACCTCGGAGGATTTTGCACAAGATGCAAACCTCTGGTAAACTTCAAAAAACTTCAAAAAGACAAGGCTGCTGGTCATACAAACCTTCAAACAGAAGCAGGTATGGTCGTGGAACAAAATTGAATGGACTGATGGGACAAACATACACTCTTGTTCAAAAGTTTGGGGTCACCCAGGCAATTTCATGCTTTCCATGAAAACTCACACTTTTATTCTATAATTTTCTATAATTTCTATAGTTTTATAATATTCAAGTGCTAACATAATTGCACAAGGGTTTTCTATTCATCAATTAGCCTTTCAACACCATGAGGTAACATGATGTACTATTAGAACACAAGAGTCATGGTTGCTGGAAATGGGTCTCTGTACCCCTGTTCAGATATTACATTAAAAATCAGCTGTTTCCAGCTAGAATAATCATTTACCACAATACTAGACTGTATTTCTGATTCATTTAATATTATCTTCATTGAAAAAAAGCTTTTCTTTCAAATATAAGGACATTTCTAAGTGACCCAAAACTTTTGAACGGTAGTGTAAACCTGTAACAAAATTGTGTGAACAGGAAAATGTGAACAAATAGCTCAGGCATGTGCAGCTGAGAGTGTAATTAACTGCTGACAGAAGCAACAGGATTAATGCAGAAGTAATCATGAGCATTCTCTGTTGACTTTTAGCCAAATCCTGAAAAAACAATTGGACTTAACCAGAGACTGACTGCAAAGTATTTTGATGAAAAGAAATGAATTTTGTTTGACTTCATAGTCGTCCAATTGTGGGCACTATGTGGTAAAAGGGCTACATCTCTGGTTTGTGACAGACCTGCAGCTCCTGCATGCTCCTGGGCATCGATGGAGGAGGGCAGCTCTCAGCCATGTATCTCCTCTTCTCCTGCTCCCTCTCCTTCTCTTCCTCCTCTAGTAAACCTTTGGCGATGGACAGCATCAAACTCTGGCAAAAACACAGGAAATGTCACATATTATTGCACACTGAAAATATTTAGACATTTTTAGTGGCATGGTCTCTGCAGGGCTGCACAGTGGGTTGGAGGTTAGCACTGTCGCCTTGCATATTTTTGAATTTACCACCAGCTATATATGTAGTATATTTAATGCCAGAGCCGTACACCATAGCAGTAAACTATAATCAGTTTCCATGTTAGTTGTACTTTGCATGTATCATCTGTCTTATCATGCATGTATCAAATTGTGTGTTATGGTCCTTGTCTCTACCTCTTCCCCTCTACCTCCATCCCTCTATCTCTACCTCTCTACCTCTTCTGTCCCTCTCAACCCGCCCGGCCAGCAGGCAGATGGGTCCCCCCACATTAGAGCCGGGTTCTGCTCGAGGTTTTTTTCCCTGTTAAAAGGGTGTTTTCCTTGCCACTGTCACCTTTTGGCTTGCTCTGGGGGTCAGGCATATGGGTTCTGTAAAGCGTCTCGAGACAATTTGACTGTAATTGGCGCTATATAAATAAAATTGAATTGAATTGAATTGAATTGAATTGAATTGAATTGCAGGTAAAAGATCCTCAGTTCATGTCCCGGTCTTCCCGGGATCTTTCTGCATGGAGTTTGCATGTTCCCCCTGTGCATGCATGGGTTCTCTCAGTGTGATTGTTTGTCTCTACGTGTAGCCCTGTAATAGACTGGTGACCTGTCCAGGGTGTCCCCTGTCTTCACCCTAAGTCAGCTGGGATAGACTCCAGCCCCCCATGACCCTAATGAAGATTAAGTGGTGTATAGATAAAGGATGGATGGTCTCTGCATTCACAGCTTGAATCAGGAATCTGAATGCTGACAAGTGTTGACAACTTACTATGAAGATTGCTCCTCAATAAATTTAGTTTTATCTTTGTTTTATAAAACAGTGTAAAACAAATAAAGGAATCTTTACCTTCAGCTGATGCTTGCGACTTGAAGACATCTTTTTCCTGAGAAAACATAATTTGTGAAAATACTTTAAAAATTACAATATATAATTCTACTGAGTTTACAATGTTTGATGAACTTTCAGGGATTTATAGAAATATGTGACAGTGAATTACTCACTCCGACATCTTGGCTTTCAAATTCTGTCGAAAAACATTAAATTTTCCATTTGGGAAAAATAACAGGTGAAGGTACAAAGACAAAGAGACAGATAAATGGTTATTTATCATAGCATTTTTTTTTTCACAGTCACAGAAAAATCATCAGCTAACAGGCTGAAGAACACTCCCAGAATGCTTCTGTCTGGTCTTTTAGAAATATTAACTTCAGTTAAAGGTAACACAATACCAGCTTTAACATCAACTGTCCCCCTCGAGGAAAAGCCTCATGGCTAAATTGGGACAAAGATCTGGGGTCCAGTTGTCCTCCCTTGGGCACCCTTCTCATGAAAGGTCTGTCGTCTGGAAGATTATCAGAAAGCATCTGATACCTCCTCTGTTGATAGAGACATCTCAGACCTCTGAAAATAGAAGCTGAGCAGAACAATCCAGATCTCTGTATCCAAACAGAAAGTAGACAACTCAAGGCTCTACTGTTTGCACCAAATAATGTGGATCTAGATTTTTAACAGAACAACAAACGAAAAGACATCTAAATAAATGACCATCGATCCATCAAAAAAAATGGAACAATCTGCACTAATCCCATTTCTGCAGGATGATCTTTCTTTACTGCTGATCAAAGTCCTTTAACATCAAGAGGGCTCTTAACCAAAACAGAGTCTGACAAACAGACAAAAAAGATTTATCATTTAAAAGGACTGTGAAAACTTCTGGACTCAAACCAACAGCTGAACTGCACTATCCACACACCAATATTACTTACAGATTACAAACAAATCCAGCATACTGGTTTTGTGGCTTATTTTACAGGAGACTTTTTTGTTTTCACTGATGTAATTGTAAACTGGGAGTTTTCTTTTGTTTTTATTCCCTACATCACAACAAAAATATTAATATTACTATGAAAAGAATACGAATAAGACATACACAATGTTTAAAAACAAATGTTATCAGTATAACATGTTACACTGATTACTTGCATGGTGTTTTATTGCTTTAATCTAAAGTGCTACATAGCATTCCCACATGTTAGATGTTAGGTCTCAGTCCTCCTGAGGGATGACCGAACTTCCTCTGTAATTAAAAATCAAATACCTGTGAGGATCAACTGCAGCAAAGACATCTGACTTTCTTCACACAACCAAACACATTTTCATTTTAAATTTTTTGTTTGTTAGTTTGAATTAACCCTTGAAAGCAGAAGTGTCATCATCAAGCCAGGCCATTATGGTCCAAATTATATCCACTTCTTTCTATTTCCATTGATAGTGTTGCTTTCTTCTTCACCAGTTTTAGTGTTATATGATTGTCTAATTGGCCTAAATAATTATTCACATTTCAGAAAGCTCCCAAACACAAAATGTCAGCTAGTGGCAATGCAGCCCTCAGTTAAACTGAATGCAGGCAGCACAAACTCTGGAATCATCCAAAATTTTTGTTCCTCCTTGGAGGGGATACAAAACAGATCTTGGATGTCTTACAGTATTCAGACATTATACTATATATTGACATTTATACACTACTGTTCAAAAGTTTGGGGTCACTCAGAAATGTCCTTATTTTTGAAAGAAAGGCAGTTTTTCCAATGAAGATAACATTAATCAGAAATACAGTCTAAACATTGTTGATGTGGTAAATGACTATTCTAGCTGGAAACAGCGGATTTTTAATGGAATATCTACATAGAGGTACAGATGCCCATTCCCAGCAACCATCACTCCTGTGTTCTAATGGTACATTGTGTTAGTTAATGGTGTTGAAAGGCTAACTGATGATTAGAAAGTCCTTGTACAATTATGTTAGCACATGAATAAAAGTGTGTTTTCATGGAAAACATGAAATTATCTGGGTGACCCCAAACTTTTGAACAGTAGTCAGTGTTTCCTCTGCATTCATTTAGGAGCAGTGGCCCACCATTCCTAAATCCTAGCCGCTGCTCCTTCAATTTTTTTTTTTTTTTTTAAATTTTTTTTTTTTATTATCGTAAACACATCACCGCCACATGTCTCCACCTTCACAGCAGAGTTCTGCACTGTCGGGTACTCGCGAGTACCAAGGTAAACTACAGATAACTATCTTCTTCAGTACCTACTCTTTGATTCGTCGGGTTAATACGATGTTAATTACTCGCGAGCGCGGCCTTGAAAGTGACGTCACATCAAGCACCCAGGCACCAGGTCAGAGAGTCAGAGGAGTGTCATCTTGGAAAATAGGGCAGCGATTTACCGAAGAAAAGTTATTAGCTTAAGATAAGTCATTATAGATTTTTGGTAAAGTTAAATAGACATTCCCAAAATATCGGTGTTCAGCTAACACTATGTAACAAATCGGTAGCTTCAGTTAATTGGGCCCAGTGCCAACTCAGTGTCGCTAACGTGAGTGAACTACTTGTTAGCATTATGCTAATATCTAGCCACGGCTCCCGGAATGTCTGACGCCGCTGCTGAAAAAAAATCCTAGACAGGGTTTCTGCAGGGAATTAAAAAGCATTAATAGTCATTAAATTTATTTTGTGAAAATGAAGGCCTTAAATGGCATTAAAAATCGTTAAATTTGATTCTCGGTGGCATTAAAAATTCTTTCTGCAGTTTTCAAGAAAAATATTTCATAAAAATAATAATAGAATAATGTGTAATTATAGACTGCGATTCGTCAGACATGTGCATCCTCATAAACATGCTGAAGCATTGCGATAATTGTTGCGGTTGGGTACAATCGCCAAACACTGCATGTTTGGAAAGTGGCCTGCAGGCTGGACCAGGTGGAGGATAGCTGGGTAATGGGGAAATGCAAATTCCAGCAAAAATGGCTAGAAAATGTGGAATTCAGAGAATGACTACAGCCTATGGGTGGTCATGGGTGGTTTCCAGATTCAGAAATAGTGAAACGTAGGGACAGTTTTCATATAAAAATCATCTTTTACAAAAAAACAAACCTGTATAATTTGTTGAGTTCACGGTCATGGCATTAAAATTTTTACAGTATAGCTTTAAAATCGCATTAAAAAGCATTAAATTTGACTGGCTGATTTCTGCAGAAACCCTGCTAGAGGAAACACTGGTAGTGTATATAGTGATCAACACATTTTGCATTGGAGTCTTGAATCATTAAACAAATCCATCAGGTTAAGCACCAGATCAGACTCACCTCCAACACATTAAACTCTGATGACACAGCGATAAACTAAGGGACTATCACTTTCCAACACTAGAGTTCTTTGACAACAACACACCTCACCACGCTGCAAAGTCACCACTTCAACCCCCATATTAACCAGATGAACTCTCAAAGATTATTCTTATAAGTTTATTTTCCAACCAAAACAACCATAAACCTCCGTTACTGTGTGGAATTACATGATGACAGGACCAGAAAGCTTGTATAAGACCCACATATGTGAAAAGACATTTAAAAAAACGATAAAGACAACAGAAAGAGATTTCTCACCTTGTGGCTGCAGATGGAAACAGAGGGGAGCGACAGATTTGGGTAGCAGCTCAGTTTCTGGCATTACAAGTTGGTATATATTGCATTCCCCATGGGCAAAGGAAACCCCAGCTTTCTCTTTATGGAAGCTGATTTTCTTACTGGCCAATGGGCTCAGCAGCACCTGAAATATTATCTCTGACCTCTCATGCACCCCTAAAATCTCCTCCCTAACTGACCTTTATAAATAACACCACCTTTGTTTTGTTGATTGCCTTATTCCTTTCCTAACCCCTAAAAGGAAGTAGTTCCTGAGCCTGGAGGTGAAGTTGAGCAGAAGTGGAAGCAGAGAGGAGGCGCATCAACAAGACATGACTCAGTACACACAGCATTATCCCACATGAACTCTGGTATCCTTAGTGGATGGAGCAGGGCTGGGCTCTGAGAGACCAGGGGGCAGCAGTGATGAAAGGTGAGGAGGGAACAGATGGGACTGGACTTTCAAGACGCTCATTCAAGACACACTAAATGTATGCTGTTATGAAGCTGTTAACAGAAGCAGGGTAGTTACACAGAGGGAAACATTCTGTAATAAAATCTATAGTTATTAATGATGTGAATAATTGCTTACATGAAAGAGCTGGTTCTTTTAATTCTGTTCACACCAACTCTTCTTTTAATCAGTTTGCTTTACCACAAACTGGTCACCACAACTTCAAGGTATGTTTGCTTCCAGTCTGGTCTACACTGGTCCCACGGTCTTGGCACAGCTGCGGCTGATAAACTGACTCTGTGTGAAAGCTCACCCTTATGAAGGGAAGAAAGGTCTACAGTTTCATTTACCATTAGATTCTAATTACATACTCCACCAAGGAACGCAGCACAGTTATGTGACAATCTCTGTTGGTTTGTCTGTCTGTCCATTTGTCTGTTAGCAACATTACTCAAAAACGAACATCAGGATGAAATTTTCATTGAAGGTCAGAAATGACACAAGGATCAAGTGATTAGATTTTGGCAGTGATGTGGCCTATAGTTTGGATTATGGATATTTTTTAAGTTTTCAGCAGTTGGAAATGAAACATTGACTGAGCAGCCTTGGCGGAGTAGTGCACTCTCTCATTTATAGTTTTGATGCCTTCAGTGAGAATTTACAATGTTAACAGTCATGAAAATAAAGAAAAAACTTTAAATGAGAAGGTGTGCCCAAACTTTTGACTGGTAGTTTACTTATATACTTATATATATATATATATATATATATATATATATATATATATATATATATATATATATATATATATATATATATATATATATATATATATATATATATATATATACAGTCATGGAAAAAAATATTAGACCACCCTTGTTTTCTTGTTCATTTCAATGCCTGGTTCCACTATAAGTATACTACCTGAAGAATACAATGAACATGACAAAAAATTTAGCTGATTACATAATACTTTATGTCCTATTTGACATGCTTAAGCTTAATTGTGTTCCCAGGGTATATAAGACACCTATTCATGTCATAAGCATCACTGCACATGCAAAGGCCTGGAGTGGTTTCCTGCTTACGTTCAAGCCGTAGCACAATTCAGAAGTTGCCTCAAAGGCAGCCAACTTAGCACTCCTGGAAATTGGCATGAGTGAGAGGCAGGTAGCGAAAAAACTGAAGATCTCCAAGACAGCCGTTCATTACACCAAGAAAAAACAAGCCGAATATGGTAATGCCAAATTGCGAACTAGTCACGGCAGAAAACGTCTTTCTACCCCATGAGATGACCATGCCCTCATCTGTTCATGTTAAGAATCGTCGTCAGACCTCCAGGAACCTTAAAAATGAGTGGGCACTGTCGAAAAATGAGAGGACAGTTTGAAACCTACTTCTTGAAGCTGGTCTGAAGTCACACAGGGCACGGAAGAAGCCCTTCATCAAGGAAAAGCAGAGGAAAGTGTGGTTACTCTTTGCTGGGGATCACAAGGATTGGACTGTTGATGATTGGGCTAAGGTTCTCTTCAGTGATGAATTCAATTTTCAGTTGATGCCCACTCCAGTCGGGCTGCACAGTGGTGTAGTGGTTAGCACTTTCGCCTTGCAGCAAGAAGGTCCCTGGTTTGCGTCCCGGCTTTCCCGGGATCTTTCTGCATGGAGTTTGCATGTTCTCCCTGTGCATGCGTGGGTTTTCTCCGGGTACTCCGGCTTCCTCCCACAGTCCAAAAACATGCTGAGGTTAATTGACTACTCTAAATTGCCCGTAGGTGTGAATGTGTGAGTGTTTGTTTGTCTATATATGTAGCCCTGCGACAGACTGGTGACCTGTCCAGGGTGTCCCCTGCCTTCGCCCGAGTTAGCTGGGATAGACTCCAGCCCCCCCTGTGACCCTAGTGAGGAATAAGCGGTGTATAGATAATGGATGGATGGATGGCCCACTCCAGTCAACTTAATGGTTAGGAAGAAGCCTGGAGAAGCCTACAAACCAGACTGTCTTGCCCCTACAGTAAAGCATGGAGGTGGATCAGTGACAATCTGGGGTTGTTTCAGTATGGGTGGAACAGGGCAAATGCAATTGTGTGAAGGGCGAATGAACCAGGTCATGTACAGGGCTACTCTTAAAAACAGTCTTCTTCCATCAGCTGGAAAACTCTTTCCTGTCTCCAATGACTGGATTTTCCAACAAGACAATACCCCCTTGCCACACTGGAAGGTAACATTGGAACCATGCCTTGGCTGCTCAATCACCAGATCTAAAACCAACTGAAAACCTGTGGGAAATCATCAAATGCAAAATGGAGAACCACAAGCCCAAAAACAAAGTAAATTAGTCTGAATTTGTGCAACAGTAATGGACTGCTGTGACAGCAGAACAATGTCAGAAGCTGGTGGAGAGCATGCCAAGACGCATGGCTGCAGTCATCGGAAACAATGGTTATGTAATCAAATACTAACTCCTGTGTGTATCACGTGACTAAAACAAACAGAAGAGAAAACATGGAATGCCTGAAAGCACTGTTTTTGGCAGTACAATGCCATAGCTATTGACGTAAGAACTTAAGTGATTTTGGTTATCAAGAAAACCACGGGAAATGGCTAGATATCATCTCTTAAATTAAACTCTTATGAGCTACTTTTGTTGTTATAATTATCTTTGTCCAAACAAATGTACCTTTAGTTGTACCAGGCATTAAAATGAACAAGAAATTCAAGAAAACAAGGGTAGTTGAATAATTTTTTCCATGACTGTATATGTATGGATGTACTTTTCATACGCTACAAATCGAGACCTGTCAAACTGTTTCGTTCTCATCATGTCACGTGGTTAGAATGACAATTAGAGTCTGAGTCTAAATAGCAGCCTATCTTTAAAAAGTCAAAAATATTACACCATGTGTCAGAGCCAGAAACCAAAAATATTTGAAGTAAGATTTTAAGATAAAATGTTCAACTTTTTTATTGTCCTTGAGCTAATTGTGTGTGACATTCCATTCTGTCCCAAAAACAAGCCAAATATAAGCTTAAATGCATGACATTTCACTAAAATCATTTCATCACACATGACATAAAGAATTTAGCCAAAAATGAACCATTTGCATCAAATCCTGTAAAATATTTAAAATTCTGTGCTCATCACTGACTCAGCTGTGTGTGTCTGTCATGAGAAAAAATGTAAAGATTATTCAACTGAACTCCAGGCTGTGTTTACATAGATCAAAGAAGAGACAAGTCTGGAAACAAATTAGAAATACTGAGAGGAAAATTTAAAAAAAAAGTTCTTGATCAATAAAATAAATAAAGCATGGTGTATAATGAGTATATAGGAGAAAGAAGAAAATAAATTTAACATGGATAAAAAATTTTCTAGTTGATGTGCAGAGTAATGTTTTTGGTCATAAAAGCTAGGAATCAATAGTATGTAGAGTCACCATATGTTTTCCAGTATTGCTTTTTCCACAAAAAACCCAGATAAATTTAATTTTTGTCTTTTTTACAACATATTATTAATATTGCATTAATATTGTGTCGCATTGCACAAAACAGTTTGGAGTTCTCACTACTTCTTGCAATGTGTATACTGTTTCCTTAGAGGTACAGGACTTTATACTGCAGTCAAAATGAGCTCACAGTGCCCAGAAACTGCTCAGAGAGTTAAAAAGACCTAATGTCAAAGAAAATATATAATGCCTCTCCACACTATCAGAGCACATCGCATATACTTTAGAGCTGTTTGCTTTGAGTTCGAATGGCTTTCTACTGTAAAGTTCATTATTCCACAAAGGAACACAGGTTGTTTGGCAAGTCAACACTAACAACTGTTGAGTAGTACATCTGTTCCTTTAATATTTCAACAGTACAAATTAAATTCTGATTAAGAAACATGACATGAGAAAAACATTGCTTCACATTTCTGAACATTGTATTCATTGAGAACATTCTGGGCCACTGAGAAATCACCTGAGAGAACAAGTTAGAAAACCTATTCAGTTTGATATGACGACTTTGACACAGAGCATTTACAATAAAAGATAAAAACCAAAATCTGCTGATTCTCTGTCTACTACAGCACCTCATATGAGCTCTAAAACATCCGTCGAGAAATATATCATCTTTTTTAGTCTCATCACCATCTGCATTAACAAAACACGGTACTGTGCACAAATGACTAGCAAATATATCACAGCAAGGACCACTGTACACAAATGTATGTTCATACTTTTTTTGCTCAAAATAAAACATCCAAAAATATTCAACATTTTACAACATATCAAGAAGTTAAAATTCATACAAAGTGTGCAAATGTCACCATACGGTCAAGAGACAACTCCAAATGAAGGCACCATACTTTTAGCTTCCACTCCTACCACACCGCTCACATGAAATGTACTGCCAGGGAATAATGTCTCAGCTGTTGGATTATGCTGTACAACTCATTCGCACTGAGGCTGCCCATTCACTACAGAACTGTCAAAATAAAAAAGAAATGCAGAAAAAAAATTAACACAATGCTTTAATGCTCCATGTGGATGCAATTTCTTTTCATTCAAGTGAAAATTCACCAATTAGCTAATGTCTGTCTGGCTAACGCTCTGTGCCAAAAATAATTTCCTATTTGACCATACAGGTATAATGATTGGGTCATTACCAAAAGGCCAGACAAGACACAAACCAGGACCAACATTTTAACAACTAGCTTGCCTCTTTGCTCATCAGCAAACACATTTAGAGTAATGTAGTGGCAAAACTTAAAGGTTCAAGAGAACCATATTAATGTGGGATAACAAACAGAGTAAAGGGAAAACATGAACCCTTGATCCCTATAGTGAGGACATCTGAGGCTCCGCTATGCTGCTGTTTCTCACCTGAAACCAGGATCAGAAGAGACATGTCTGTAATATACTTCCACATTGTGGTGAAAAGCAGGCTGGACAGGAAATAGCATTGCACAAACAAACAAAAAGTAGTTTTAAATTTAAAAAAAAAAAAAGATCCTCTTTATATCAAGATTCATCCAGATGTGTTTCATTATTTTAATTTCACTGCTCTCACCTGAACTAACTAAATTAAGGGCAGTCGGTTCATACAATTCATATAATCTGGAGTGAAAATGAATTTTCAAATAACTGTTTTGACAACATCATGCTTGAAGAGTAACTATGCCGAGCCAACTATGCAGGTTTGCTTATATTCTCACAAGTATAATCAGATTGTCTGACACTATGTAGATTAACAATATATCAATTCATTGAGACATATTTAGAATGAAAGATAATCAAAATAACTGTCAGCTGTACCCCTAGTTGGCACTGAATGCTTGACGAAAAGTTGTAGTTGAATTATGTGTGACTACATAACAAGAAAAGCACTCAGAGTGCAGTACTATGCCAAGACTGCTCAGTCGTATCATTTCCGACATAAGTCCAAGAAAGTCTACAGTGGTGGATTTTTAGTAGGATCACAATCATGTGATCGTAGTATTCACTTATCATAGTTATAGTGATGATGTGCCGCTATCTCGCAATGATATGGAAATCCTTAACAAATCTGTGGATCCACACTAGAAGCTGCATCTCTGCCAAAATCTAATCACTTGGTCTTTGTGTCATTTCTGACCTTCCCTGAAAATTTCATAAAATCCCTTAGTCCATTTTTGAGCAATGTTGCGCACAGACGGAAAGACAGATTAACAGAATGAAAGACAAACGTACAGCGATCGTCACATAACGCCGCCGCATTCCGTGGCGGAGTAAAAATGACTGTATTAGGAAACTAAAGGTCCGTATTAAGACAAAAATGTGGATTATTTTCACTGACTCGTTGCCTTAAGCTGCTCATTCAATGCAACTGTGGTAACTGTAAAATGTGCAACTGACAATTGTTTCTCACCATGAGTGCAAAGTCATCAACAAGCCTCAAAAAACACAAACTAACAAAAGGAAGTACTTTGCATTTAGAACAACCATGGGAGTAGTGCAAAATCATCTCTTGCCATGTAAACCTTGAACGCAGTTCAGTGGCACGGATATATTAATACTGAAGAGATACACATCATCCAATTTCACTGCATATGCTAAAGTTCAGATTCAGAGCCACAGTCAGAGCACCAAACTCATTTTCCCAAACGAACTGCCTGAAAATGGGGCTACAGTCTTCCTCACAGAGGACGTCTAGCCATTCATCTTCCATCAAGTATGACCTCAAAAAACACACAAACAAAAAAAGAGCAGCATGAAAAGGTCACAAACAACAGACACTGGTCAGTCTTATAACATATCCAAAAAGCGTATCAATCCATAATGTAGTCAATTGTAATAGCTCCAGTGGTGACAAATTGCATGTCCACCAATCTTAGTATCTGCAGCAAAATTTCAGCTTTATTTCAAGAGAGTTTAAAACCAAGTCCCTATTTTATCCAATTACAACTACAATATCCAAATTAACATTGTTCCAGCAAAACAGACGTTTATGAGAAGAAGAAAAAAAAACAGACCTCCAAACAAATGCTGCCCACTTACTTCACCTTATTGTGAGATGCTTGCAGATCTTTGCATGTGTGAGGTGATGGCAGTTCACAAATAATATTGGAAAAAATCTTAAATAGATCTTGAGTGTCTGCTCTTAAAACAGAATTCAGGTTCAGCAGCAGTAAAGCCAGAGATCCCAGTCTCTTTGCATCGTCAGATCTCCCAATATGTTCACAAATACAATGCAAGCTGATACAAAAATGTTCTGCATGCAAGCTATATGTCACCAACATATTTGGTGAAAAGCACTCAGTGTAAACTCAACTGTGCTTGAAGAAGTCCAGAAAGTTTTTCCTTTCCAGACTTATGTAGAATTTCAACTCTGGTAAGGATTTTGTCAAGTTTTGAGAGTTAGGTAATGTCATGAAGTCAGCGGCCGGCAGTGACCAGGATACCAGCAATGAGGCAGATAAAATCATCCTACAGAGACTCTAATGTTCTGTGTGGGAGGATTCCAACAACTGGAGCACACTTCGAGATGTCATGCTTGATTTCTAAAAAGTTACCTTTGTTCAGAATTTATATGCTTAAACTTTTCTTAAGCCTGAAAGGCAATTCCATACCTGCAGCAGTATATTTGTGCATCAAGACATAATCACCCAACTGTCAATTCTATACCGCACTGACTGCATGTAGATAATCAGCACACAATGGGTATCATACATTAGTTTGGGATATAATCTAAACCAACAGTGGCCACCGTCACCATTACTACTCTTCAACATAGTGCTAACTCCATGTGCTCTACACACAGTTCTCCAAGACGCATTTGTTCCAAATGTGAACGAGGCCGCAGACTAATGCAATGACGAATTTCCCACCCTGTACTGGTATGACATCAATAATCTCCTGAGATCACCCATTAAGAAATTCCCCTGATATAGAACACCAACACAACAGCATGGCACAGAACTGAAGCAGGACTGTATCACTATACAGCAAACACTATTAAATTATTATACAATGAAATTGAATTCTATTGTGAATAAGATCAGTGAGGATGGAGGGGAAATTACAGCCAGATCACATTTACAAGTCTGGGGAGGAAATACATCAAATTTATAAATTTACAACCATTGAACTTAAGTGGTGACAATAATATCCAGTTGTCCAGTCTACAGGGAGAGGTACAGCTGCCCTTGGTTGTCTTCAGGAAAATTTTCAATACCATGGGAGGAACAAAGAAAGCCTTGAGCAGCAACCACAAATATTGGAAAAGTGAGTCAAGTCCATGCCACTTTACGTGAAATGGCCTGTTTGAAGCATTCTGGGTCGACATTGCCACCAGGCCGTAGCGCTGTCTCCAGGCTCACCAGCACATTTTGGTGGCATTCTCTGATGTTGACCGGGTACTTGGCTCTCAGTAGCTCATAGGCAGCAATCAGCCTCATGTTTTGCTTCACCATTAGATACTGGATGATACATGTCGGTGCCAGAGAGAAACCATCCCGACAGTGGACCAGGACACGCTTTCTCTTCTCAGTGGAGGCATTGATGCATTCGTTGATGTCCTCAAAGCAGCGCTGCTTCAGTGCCGGGCCATCACCCAGAGCATCTGGCACATCTCCAATGTCCACTTTGAGGCGGGACCAGCTGTGCCGGGCACCACGGGAGCAGGTGCAGGGTATGAGGCTGAGAGTGGGGCCCGGTTCACCCGGAACACTACTCATGTCGATGATACTGTCGATGTTGTTGCGGCACAGCGTACGCCCATTGTACGCTGCATTCAGATTCCCAACATAGATGTAGTCTGTCACCTTAGAGATGACAGGTTCGGAATACTGGAAGTGCTCCGGGCCGCTGGGCTTGAACTCGGGCGTATCAGGGCCCCTGGCTCCGGCCGGCCCTGTGGCAGCTCTCCGACTGTAGTTACGCAGCTTCTTGGAGCCAGACCGGGACGGAGGATTTGAGTCGGACTCAGAGCTGCTGTTCCAGGGAGGAGAGAAGAGAGAGAAGCGGCTGGAGGATTTGCTCTTGTTGAGAATCTCCACCGGGCTGGACAGACCAGAGCTGGATGCTGTAGTTGAAGCAGAGGCGCAGAAGAGGGACGCTCGCTCCAGAGAACCTGTGCTGCTGGCAGCTCCTGCACTGTGTGCCTGTTCCATCTGCAACAGACAGACATACATCTGACATGTATCCAACAAAGCACTATCCAGACCTAAGGATTTCATGACCCGAGCAGTTGAGCAGTTGAGCTGTCAACCTGTCGTGTGAATTTGAGTATGGCGCATGGTATGGTTTTGAAAGCCAGAAGCTAAGAATTATTGAAATCTATGATTGGCAATCAGTTTTTGCTTGAAATAAGATCAAAATAAATCACCAGAAAATAACAATAAACAAGTCCCCTTACAGAAGTAAGCCCATGGAAATGGAAATGTAGTCTTTATGACCCTATCAATATGACTGCCTTAACGCTTCACTCTGGTAGCTTCTGGACAGTAAAGTGGCTCAGTAATCAAGAGGAATTTCTTGTGAGTTAACATGGCACAGTGTTTTTTCAGGTTTACTCCTGACTTTTGCCAAGGACAGTGCAGATGTCTGAGTGTTTGTGGACATACCTGGGCTTTGAGGTTGTTCTTCCACTCCTGCGTCTCCAGAGCCTTGAAGCGTCCACTGCTGTCGGAGGAAACAGACACACAGAGGGGTCGGTGGGCTCTGGGTGGGAGCTGGGGGGTGAGGGCCACGGGGACGGGCCTTACATCGGCGTGCTCACTCCTACTCATCATTAGATTTGGACAGGAACCTGAGACAACACAGGAGAACGTGTCTGACATCAAAAGCTAAATAACAGAAGAATTTGTTATATCTGGACGATACGTGAGTATTATTCACTACTAACAGCTAAAAAAGTGTGTGTTACACTAATCAGAATGGCTATTTTAAATCAGTCATTATGGGCCTATCACAGATATATCAATAATGGCATATATAGTATATCGTCCGATATGTGCTGATATGAAAACCTTTTTCAACAGCAGTTTACAAATGGTGTCAGCACAGTTTGTCCAGAAGAGCTCAAACAAATTCCATTGTTTACAGTACTTTCATAGTGTTTAGAAATGGCAATTTAGTCACGGAAATATACCTAATCTGTGCAATTTGTTGCCATGTAAAGTCGCAATGGTTTCTCCTCTTTTCTGTTTTCACCACGTGTGCGTGTGAGTGAGAGAGAGTCTGTGTTTTAGTTCCATCGCACACACAGATCAGAGGAGACATGAGAAAACATAACGTTACTCAAATTGATGACAACTTAAAAAGCCAGTGTTAATCCATCTATAATCAAAGACAGACACATCAAACGTCTGAAAGTCACACTAAAATAACGTGAGGTTTTTTTTGGTTTGGTTTGTTTTTTTAGCGCACCCTTCCAGATTCAGGTTGGGTCATACATCTGCAAGAATGTTTAAATTGGTGTTACATGTCAAAGTGATGTACACACGAATGACAGGATCCAAGGTTTCTCAGCAGAACATGGCTGATCCATGTATACATAAAGAATATTGACCAATATATTGATATTGCATTTTTCTTTATCCCATATGATCAGCATCAGTCCCAAAAATCCAGTGTCAGTCAGGATCTACCAGTCAGTAGTTATATACCCAAAGCATGAATCTGCTGTGGTCGCTCAAGATTAGTAATGATAATAAAGTGTTTTTTTAGAGAATGATAGGGATAACTTTGAGAAAACAAAAATTCTTAGTTTTATGACTAGAATAAAACACATGAATGGTATAAGGAGGAACTATTCCAATATGCCCCGTTGCCATTCAAATACTGTCATAATTAGGCCTCCATTTACAGGTGGTCTCAATTATTGGCAGTATCCTTTTTTTTGCAACACCTAAACATATCCATCTAAACTGTCAGATTAAGAAGCATTTTCACCATGATTATAAAAAACAACAACAACAAAAACCGCAGTTTCAGGTGGAAATTACAGTTTTGTCTGTGGAGGATATCACCTACCAGCACATTCTGAGCGGGTGATGGATTGAATCTGCAGAGTTTTCTGGGTTTTCAACAGGCTGTGAAGAGTTCTCACTATACCTGTAGATGAGAGGTCACCTTGAAGTAAACTGAAAACCCACACAGGTGGCTCAAATGTGACCATTTAGTTTGGAGATGACATTTAAAAGCACCAGTCTTACCGATCTTTCCATTCTGCTTGCAAAGCACCTTTTCATTCAGAAGTTTGTGTGCACTCGGGTCTTTCTTCCACTCTTCTACGGCGTCCATGTTCCGCTTCCTGCTGACAAAGGCACATAACCCCAGCTCATGTGGCCCGTCATCTTTTGCAAGCCGAGCAACACTTCAGCTCCATCTGACAGACATGACTTCAGCTGTTCGCGTTGTACACTGTCTCTGCTGCTAGCATCACTGGCTAAGTTAGCTGCTAACGGTGTGCTAACTAAGAGTTAGCCAACCAGCCAGCTGGCTCACTGTGTGTGAATAATGTTGTTGAGCTGGTGGAGGCTATGGTCGTCAGTAATTTCCAGCGGTTATGCAAGGCTGCAACAAACTAAAGTATTCACAGCAGAGGGCCGGAGCAACATGATGACTGAAGTAGTTCACTACCGTCGTCTCTAAAATTCAGGATGTTAGCTTGAACGATAGCAAGCTAACCGCCGTTAGTTAGAATAAGTATCCGCTGTTTAATGCTCGTACGGCCGCTGCAGCTCATTAGCATCAGCAACAATTACAGCGATATATTGCGTTTGTCAGTTGCTCCGCTACACGGACGAACGTCAGTGTCAAACACCACAAATGTGGTAATTTATTTGGAGCCACTGACTAACTGGCTGGTTCCCAACTAGCACCGACAGCCAGCAGCATCACCACCGTGGGCGCGAGCCCGACCCCCTGCCGCGCGGACTCGAATGCGGCTGCTAATCTGTGTAAGTTCTGCCCTGAACGCAGTCTGACAGGAGATGTTGTACTTAACAGCCATCTGCAACCGTTGAACAAGACTGTATGCGATTGCAATGAAACAGATAATGTTTGAAAACCTCAACGAGCGTCAAGCAACTAAGTGATGTATAAACTTCCTGCAAGGCAAAATACGGGACACATCCCGTTTACTACTGTGTGTTTGATTACTGCTGCAGCTTCACCCAGGTGGGCGGATTGAGTCAGTTTGACAGAGAATTCAATCCGGGGAAAAGGTAATTATTTTTAACAAGCTCAGTTCGCATCTGTAATAATGCAACAATATGATTTTGTCTTTTTATGTTTTTATATACATCTTTGGAGTCTAAGGCAAATTGTACACATGCGTCATTCCAGAATTGGAGGACATTTTACGTCCCACCCATCAAACTTCAAATAATACATGTACAAAATACTAAAACTTGCAGTTGTGTAAATGTACTTGTCCTGAGACCAAATCAAAAAAAAAAAAAAGAAAAATCTAGGAGAGAAGAATGTTTGAAAATATTTTTTAAAAATACCAAATAAGCCTGGAGTTCCCCCTAAAATGCCATTTTCCCTTGTCCCACCCCGCTGGTGACCAAATTCTGTCTCAGATAAAATAGTTAAAATGTAAATCTCCTTTTTCTGGTATAATCTTTTCATTGATGTGTCTGGTAATTGTGGGAACGTTTTTTAATCAATAACATTTTAAATAACAATAATCATGCATGGAACATGTGTCCCACAACAACCCTGTTAGCATAACCTTTTTAGCTGGTAGAAGAAGAAGAAAACAGCAAATCACATGATATGCTGGGATTAACATCATCAAACTGTTTTCCAAAGAATGGGTAGAGCAAAGCTATGTCCTCTCTTCTATTTTTCATATTTTCATAACATTGTCAGCCTTGATTGAATGTCTCACCAAACCACACATTGTCAGGATAAGACAAATTCTTTTTCCGTTTCTTTCCTTTTTCCATCAGTCAATTTGTCCGCTGGGTCAGCAGTAATAGCTTCTATTCCTGAGAAAAAGCTAACATTAGCATGGATTAGCAACCATGTTGTTGTGATTAGAGTATAGGATTAGCAAACAACAAATAAAACATGTATTAAAAATTGTGTCATTGATGTGTAAGCTGAGCCAATAAAGCCTTTGATAGTTTATTACCTATTATTGATGAACGTGTAGCAGAAAATTGTAAAAGAGAAGGTTTATTTTTCAAAAATTTTGAAGCCCAAATGTCCTCCAACTCTGGAATGACCCACATATAATAACAGATAAAACAGGGAACAAGCTTACAAGATCACATTGCTGAAGAAAATATGATATTAAGAGTGATAAAATTAAATGAATAAATACAAAATGGTAGGATATGACTTATAAAAGCACATTTGTATAAAAACGTATTTAGCAGAGCTCGCCTGGTAATAGCAGGGCCCAAAACTTTGGTGCCTTCACAATGGATGACGCCATTTTTACAATGCTTAAAACTATGCAGTAAATTAAATCTTTTTTGACAGAGATAATCATTTCTTTGTAATGATCAAATGGAATATTCAGCAAGTCCTGAAAAGCAACTATTTATTCTTTTTTTTCCTTTTTGCCAGATTATCTTAAAAAGACTCGATACCACAACAATATTAATAATCAAACACCCAGCTGTGCATCATGATCATTGTTTAATGTGTTGCAATAAATTATACAACTGATCATCTGGGCCCATACAGAAATAGTGCACCAGGAAGCAATGTGATTTATTAGATTTTTAATTTAGTCTAAGCTTTTACTTTTGCTATTTCGAGCCATTCAAGTGTTTTTTTTTGTTTGTTTGTTTTTTTTTACGTAAATGTCAGAAAAAAAACTTTTGTCCAGGACAACTTACATGTGTGTGTTATGTTCAAAGATTGAAAGATAAATCCTATCCTTACAACCAAACAAGCAGATACTGAAAAATACACCACTCATTCCACAAAGTAGGAGTTTCACGGAGGTTTCAGTGTTAAAGCAGCAGATTAATTGGTTTTAATGAAGAATTAAAAAGCTCAAACTGATTAAAAGTCTGCTGCATTAAATGATAGAAAAGTAGCAATAATAACAAAACAATTAATTTCTACCCTGTGCATGTTTATACATTATTAATAATCTACAAAGAAGCAAATCAAAACTTTGGGCTGATTTAATAACCATCAGTTTGTAAATAAAATGCTGTGTACCACACAGCTGTTTATTGTTTGTTCCCTTCGCAAAGAATTTTGAACTCAGCAGTGTTACTGGACCTGCCTTAGCTAAATAAAAAAATGTCTAATAGAAAAATCAGAGATGATGACAGCACACATTCATATTAGTAATCTAAATGATTCCTAAAATCTACAATATTAGCAAATGATGTCTAAAAATGAAGTTACAGTTCTGAAGCATCACACCATCAGTGTAAGGAATCTACTCACCGTGTGTGTGAAGCTGTTGTTTCTCAGTGTGTCAGCAGACTGACTGAAGCACCAGCGGCAGCTCTGTCTCAAAACAAATGTGTTTAAACTGATCTGGAGCCTGTTTTTCCTTCTCTTCTTCTGCTTCTTGTATTTTAATTGGATGGCCAGGCATCTCTCCAGGTTTCCTGGTAACACACCGATCTGCTGATGTCACTGCTCTCCATAATGAAGTGAGTGTATGTAGCTGCCTTTGTCAATAAGCAGGCAGGGAAATTCACAGGAGATAAGCCTGACAATGAAGACCACGTCTGCCATAATGTGACTTACAGTGATCAGGAAACACTCAGCTTCTCTGGTTCCTAAACTCTTATTAGATTACATTATTAGCCTATTACCTCAAATTATTGTCACTTTAAAGTTATTATTTTTACTGCACTGTTGTCAGATGTCTTTTGTTTTTCTCACAACCTATCTGCTAACATGGAGGAAGCAGAAGGTCTACTGATATATTTACTCCACCAAGGAACACAGCAGAATTATGTGGTGATCAGCTTTGGTTTGTCTGTCTGTCTGACTGTTCAGCAACATTACTCAAAAACGGATTAACAGATTTGGATGAAATTTTCAAGGAAGGTCAGAAATGACACAAGGACCAAGTGATTGGATTCTGAAGAAGTTGAAAGGATTGTTTCCTTATGTTAGTTACATATGAAATCCTGGAAGTCTGAATCTGAGATTTGAGACAGTCATCAGTACACTACAGCAAAACCTTGATTTTCACTTTTACTCTTTGATAACCTGGACAGATAATTTGACATACTGTATAAACATTTTTTATATCCCTTTCTATTATAATGACAGCTTTACTGACATGAGACGGGTTCTCAGAAGTAGTAAGAAAAGCACTCAGAGAGCGCAGTAATCTGCCAAGGCTGCTCAGTTGTTGTCTGATTTCAGACAGATGAAGTCTTTCAGAAATTGGTGGTCTGCAGTGGTTGATTTGTAGTAGGATCGTAACGTAATCATGTGATCATCGGCAGGCAACTGACGTAGCATCAGTCATAGTTACAGTGACGCCGTGCCGCTGTCACGCAATGATACTGAAATCTTTAACAAATCTGAGGATCCAGACTATAAGCCACATCACTGCCAAAATCTATTCACTTGGTCCTTGTGCCATTTCTGACTTTCCCTGAAAATTTCATCCAAATCCATTTGTCAGTTTTTGAGTAATGTTGCACACAGACAGATTCACAGATTAACAGAAGGACAAACGTACGTTAATCGTCACATAACTCCACCGCATTCCTTGGCGGAATAATTATTAATTGAACTGCTGCTGATTGCTCGACATTGTACATAAATTTTGTTGGATTTACACAATGACAAAGAAAAGCATCTGTCTGTCTGTCTGTCTGTCTGTCTGTCTATCTATCTATCTATGTATCTATCTATCTATCTATCTATCTATCTATCTATCTATCTATCTATCTATCTATCTATCTATCTATCTATCTATCTATCTATCTATCTATCTATCTATCTATCTATCTATCTATCTATCTAGTTACACCACTGATGTCAGTGATTAACACATTCCATGTTTTCTGGTGGTAAAGAAATACTCTTTTGTTGGTATTTTTGTGCCTTTCAATATTTTTGTCATGGCCTATTTGCTTGGTTATACAGTGTACATTAGATTAGACAGATTCTACAAAGCATTTCACAGAACAGGTATAAACAATCCCATTTATTCAGTTTGAATCTGTAGTCTCCTCTGCTCTGATGTAAAAATGAGCAAGCAGCATTTTCTTGGAAGGGCTGCGAGGTGACAAAGTGAAGAGAGGATCTTGTGTGATATGAAGCGTTGTGTGAGTGTGGATCGGAGGTTGTGTCGTGCTGCCATTGGGTGGGTGGGACATTTGCATTTAAAAGAGACTCTTCAAGCTCTTCAGCTCATCACTGTCAAGTCATGTGGTGTAGTTGGTTGTGCAAGAGGAAAGCTCCTGCTGTTAACTTTTGGACATCTCGGACTCCGTTTCTTAACCCTCGATTTTATGATTCATCATTTTATTTATATTTCATTTAGATGCATGAATAACACTTTGTTTTATTCACTGATTTTATAATGTTGACTATCTCCAATTTTCTTTAGCAATTAGCTAATCCCAGTCTATAACGTCACACATGGCAGCACCTTCATTGCAACACATTGTGATGCTACATTCACACAACACAAAAAACATGTTTTTTGACCTCCAACTGAAATAAAGTGTGATGAAATGCTTGTGGAGGTCCCCTTTCAGCTAAAATGGCTTTATATTTCAGCATCAGGTGCTGAGAGAGTAAAAATCAAACCCATCCTGGTTTGTGCTAGGAGAGCTCAGGGACTGTTTAATGAAGATGGCCTCTGGAGATCTGAAGCAGCAGGAAGAGCCATCTGCTGAACAGCTTAATTGCACTCCCTTCTTCCTTCATCTGTCAGGGGAAGAACTAAGCTCTGTCTTAGTGCTGTTGTCACAACTTCAGTCTGCTGCTGGTGCTTTCAGGAACCTCATCAGAACATGATTAGGAAGGGTGCCCTCCTCTCCAAAGGTTGTTGTCCAGGAATATTTGTGTTTCCAGCTTTCATGACCAAAGAATTTCAGCTCTGTAGCAAATAATAAGCCAATTTTTTAAGACACTCTACTTAATCTTAACTTTTTTCTGAATATTAGCTGAATCACCTCACATTTTAAAGTAGAAAAGATGTTGGTTTCATGGGCCAAATCTTAGAAGTTTCATCTGACAAAGTTCTATAATATTTCTTGAAAACAAATCTAAGGAAGGGACAACTAGAGTGTGATTGTTGAAGCTTGATACACTACCGTTCAAAAGTTTGGGCTCACCTAGACAATTTCATATTTTCCATGAAAACTCACACTTTTCATGTGCTAACATAATTGCACAAGGATTTTCCAATCATCAATCATTAGCCTTTCATCACGATTAGCTAACATCATGTATCATTAGAATACAGGAGTGATGGTTGCTGGAAATGGGCCCCTGTACGCCTATGTAGACATTCCATTTAAAATCAGGCGTTTCCAGCTAGAATAGTCATTTAACACATTAATAATGTTGGGACTGTGTTTCTTATTAATTTAATGTTATCTTCATGGGAAAAAAAAGCTTTTCTTTCAAAAATAAGGACATTTCTAAGTGACCCCAAACCTTTTGACGGTAGTGCATATCTCATTTCTGGTTCCCAAAAAGCTGCAAAGATGAGCAAAAATCTTGCTTGGTTTCAGCCTTTTCATGGAACTTATTAATAACAGGAAAAAAACATTAACAACACTAGACACCGTGTTGCAGTGGCATCACATCAGCTGCAGCAGCTGTCATGGTTAGGGCTAGATACGCTCCTGATTGCTGACATGAGTAATTCGACCACATCCATCTTTGATAGGTACACTACACTACAGAAATGTTTATGTTGCGTTTTTTTATTGCCCCCCTCCTTTAATTTCTTAATTATTGTCTATTACTGATTGCAGACCAAAATAAATTTCAATTTTGGTGTGATTACATTAGACAACATGTTTATTACAGATTGAAATCTTAAAAATGTGATTGAGACATCTGAGAGATAATGTGTTCATACAGGAAGAAAGAAGTGCTCATATATGTAAAATATAATTCATCATTTTATGATTTCATATGAAAATACAATTGTAAATCTTAATATGTAACACAATGTAATCAGACAGATTATTTTTTTTAAATTTCCACAGACGTGATCTTTAAATGATATTTAAAATTCCCATTAGTTATGTGTATCTGAAATGTTTTCATTTTGAACTCCACCGTGTGTTTTCGACCAGTTTGCTGGGGATTGGGATCTTCTTTTTCAGAGTCAAGGTAGAGTTGACCTGCTCAGCCGACAGCAGGTTGTGCCACTGAGCAACCGGCCGCCGCGGGTTGGACAACATGTCAGCCCAGTGCCTCAGTTGGTTCCCTGTAGCGTCGCAACCCAGAAAAATCTTTCCTAAAGCATCGTTCCTGCTTATGTCGTCATGGTCCCACACAGAGATGACAAGGTTGATCCTCTGAAGTTGACAGGAACACAGGTTTTCACTCTAATTTACATTAAAATACTATTTTGAAACAGGTACCTAAAACAGCAAATTTTAAGGGAAAACGCTTTTTGCAGGCTTTGTAACATTTACGGTAAGTTATACTACCAGTCAAAAGTTTGGACACACCTTCTCATTTAATGGTTTTTCTTTATTTTCATTTTCATGACTATTTACATTATAGATTCTCACTGGAGGCATCAGAACTATGAATGAACACATATGGAATTATGTTGTAAACAAAAAAGTGAAATTAGTCAAAACATGTTTTATATTTTAGATTCCTCAAAGTAGCCACCCTTTGCTTTGATTACTGCTTTGTACACTCTTGGCATTCTCTTGATGAGCTTCATGAGGTAGTCACCTGAAATGGTTTTCACTTCACAGGTGTGCCTTGTCAAGGTTAATTTGTGGAATTTCTTGTCTTCTTAATGGGGCTGGGACAATCCATTGTGTTGTGCAGATGTCAGGTTGGTACACAGTTGACAGCCCTGTTTGACAACTGTTAGAATCCATATTTTGCAAGAACCAATCAGCTAAGTAAAGAGAAATGACAGTCCATCACCACTTTAAGAACTGAAGGTCAGTCAGTCCGAAAAACTGCAAAAACTTTAAATGTATCTCCAAGTGCAGTCGCAAAAACCATTAAGTGCTACGACCAGACTGGCTCACAAGAACACTGCCTCAGGAAGGAAAAACCAAGAGTCACCTCTGCTGCTGAAGATAAGTTCATCCGAGTCACCAGCCTTGGAAATCACAAGTTAACAGCAGCTCAGATTAGAGCCCGCATAAATGCCACACGGACTTCTAGTAGCAGTCACATCTGTACATCAACTGTTCAGAGGAGATTGCGCCAATCAGGCTTTCATGGTCAAGTTGCTGCTAAGAAACCACTACTAAGGAAAAGAAACAAGCACAAGACATTTGTTTGGGTCAGGAAACACAAGGAATGGATATTAGACCAGTGGAAATCTGTGCTTTGGTGTGGTGAGTCCAAATTTGAGATCTCTGGTTCCGCCTGCCATGTCTTCTGCGGCGCAGAAAAGGTGAACAGATGGTCTCTATATGCATGGTTCCGATCGTGAAGCATGGAGGAGGAGGTGTGATGGTGTGGGAGTGCTTTGCTGGCGACACTCTAGGTGATTTATTCAAAACTGAAGGAGCACCGAAACAGCATGGCTACCACAGCATCCTGCAGCAACATGCCATCCCATCTGGTTTGAATTTAGTTGGACCATCATTTATTTTTCAGCAGGACAATGAGCCCAAACACACCTCCAGGCTGTGTAAAGGCTATTTGACCAAGGAGAGTGATGGAGTGCTGCATCAGATGACCTGGCCTCCACAGTCACCTGACCTAAACCCAATCCAGATGGTTTGGGATGAGATGGACCACAGAGTGAAGGCAAAAGGGCCAACAAGTGCTCAGCATTTCTGGGAAGTCCTTCAAGACTGTTGGAAAACCATTTCAGGTGACTACCTCATGAAGCTCATGGAGAGAATGACAAGAGTGTGCAAAGCAGTAATCAAAGCAAAGAGTGGCTACTTTGAAGAATCTAAAATATAAAACATGTTTTGACCTATTTCACACTTTTTTGTTTACTACATAATTCCATATGTGTTCATTCATAGTTTTGATGCCTTCAGTGAGAATCTATAATGTAAATAGTCATGAAAATAAAGATAAACCATTAATTGAGAAGGTGTGTCCAAACTTTTGACTGGTAGTGTGTATTGCATAAAATTAATGATAACACTTTTAGGGAATAAGTCATCATGGATATGGATCCCTTCACAAAATAAGACACAAAATAAGACACACATTTTAATACTATTTATGCCCAATATGGTCTATGGTTAGAGGTGTAAAGATGTTTATGAAAGAAATGTTGATGTGCTTATGTAGAATAAAAAAAAAAAAATAGACAATATATTGTTTCAGATTTGCATTTCTTTTTTTACCGACAATGCTAATCTGATATAAAAAGACGACAAAATGAACATAATCAATCCACAATATATTGTCGTTATTTTTTGTTTGTTTGTTTGTTTTGTTTTCCTGAAATGTTGTTATCAGTATAAGCCTGAAAAGTCAGGCTCCTCTTTTTTTTGTGGTCACACTTACCTGGATTTGTTCAAATGTCACATCAAAGGTGAAGGATTCATTATAATAAGGGTTCAGTGTCTTCCTTTTTATGGACGTCTTCCTTTTCTTCCACTTCCTCTTGTCTAGAGCCAGCTGCACCTTCACATATGGATCTACAAACACCAAACAGAAGAAAATCACTCAGAGACCAGTAAATATGCTTCCTCACAGCTTTTTAATGCCCATGTCTAATTCTGGTATAAAATTCATCCTTGGAAATCAAGGTGAATTTTTCCCAAAATGAACAAATAATATATTAAAAAATATTTTCCTGCAGGAGGATTAAAATCGGTCATAATATAATATATTATTATGTTATTATAATGAACTAAATTGTTCAGATAATCAAACAAAACACACAACACAAAAATTCCTCCTGTTTTCTCTATTTGAGCAATTTATGTTGATCAATCAGTTTAAGCACTGAACTTGTTATATCACATTAAGCAGCAAGCTGCTAAATTCAATCAAAACTGAAGAAAGAAACTGTCCTATTAAAAGCTAACTAATCTGGAATGAGGTTTTCTTTACACCTTCCAAAATTACAGTACAGTATCTGTAGAAGTAATTACTACAGTCATTAATTTGGGGTTTTGTAGCTCTTAAACCTCAGTCAAGCCACCTTTATACACGTATACACGTGTTCTGAATTAGCAGACATATAAGAACCCTAAGCTAATCAATGGGAAATCTTTTAAGAAGTTAGTATTTTTGATATGACATTCTGTCTCAGGCTGACCTGAACTTCCTCCAACATCCATGCCCTTCAAGTTTTTGGCCTCCAAGATCACCACAGTCAGTTTGCTGGCAGTGGGAACGTAGCGCAGAGAGAAGCAGATCTCCCCCAGGTTTTCTTCCTGCAGCACATAAATGTGACACTTAAACTTTTGTGATTCAGAAACATGACTGGTGTCCATCAGTGGCAAACTGAATTTTATTTGGGTGTTTGGAACAGGAGCTGCACAGTGGCTTGGTGGTTAGCACTTTCGCCTTGCAGCTAGAAGATCCCCAGTTCGGGTCCCGGTCTGGTCTGGGATCTTTCTGCATGGAGTTTTCAATGTTCTCCCTGTGCATGCAATAACATGCTGAGGTTAACTGCTAACTCTAAAACTGTCAGTAGGTATGAATGTGAGTGTGATAGTTTGTCTCTATATGTAGCCCTATGATAAACTGGTGACCTCTCCAGGGTGTCCCCTCCCTTTGCCCTAAGTCAGCTGGGATAGGCTTCCACATGACCATAGTGAGGATTAAGTGGTGTATAGATAATGGAAGTTTGGAACCACAAATGCAGAGGTCCTGAAGGAAAACCTACTCCAGAATGCAGCCACCTGTGGAATGGTGGAATAACTTCAGGAGTGGCTGAGTGCCTTAGTCAAATCCCAAACATAAACCACACAGAACTTCTGTGGAGAAACATGAAAATGGTAGTTCATAGATGCTTTGCGCCTAGTGTGACAACGCCTGAGAGGATATCTCAGAAAGAATATGATAAACTGCCCAGAGCTTGTAGAGACTTATCCAAGAAAACTCAAAGCTGTAACTGCTGCCAAAGAGATTTCTACAAAGTATTGAATAACTGATTTGAGTACTTTAGTAAATATGAAATTTCAGTTTTTGTTTTTAAATGAATAAATATGCAACTATTTATTTTATCAGTATAGGTTTTTAGAAGTAGATTGACAGGAGGAAATTAGTTAATTTAAAATTTGTATGAATATCTACATCACAAAGTGTGTGACAAGTTAAGTGGTCTAAAATCTTACCAAAGAGAATTTACTTATGTATAAATGTAAATTGTTGATTTTAATATTTGACATTGGTAAAGGTTATTCCAAAAAAAGAACATAAATTTCAACTGATAGAACCCAGTCCTGTGTTTGGTGGTTGGATTTTTTGTTTTTGGCAAGATATGCTGGAATGCAGAGGCTGTAAAGGAACTAGCATATCGCCTTGTTCATTCTGTAAATTAAAGAAAAAAGACACTGGGCTACTAATGTTAAAATTCACTCTTTCCTATATGCCGACACTACCATCATGAAATGCACTCACATTTCAGACTCTCATACACAGAAATGAGAAGAGAAAAAGAAACCTCAAACTTGGCGGGCTCAGCCAGGTCCTGCCACTCCTCAATGACGTGGTTCCAATCGACATTGCAGAGCTGCACCCTGAGCTCACCGATGATTTCGTGTTTGGAGAATCGGTTGAAATCAAACACCTTCATCACCACTACCGACTTCAGGAGGGTCGACTTGGACAGCTGGGTAACAGATCACTCAGGTTGGAAACACAATCATCTTTTCAATTTGGGGAACTTTAGGTTCAAGAGCAAGTCAATAAACAGTGGAAAGTTGTGATTGCTGAATAACAACCTTCAGCACCAGGTTAAATATTATTTAATGCTAAAAGTCTTTTATCTTAAATGTGTATTGATAAAAAAAAGATTTATTTTAAACAGAATATCGAAACTGATTTTTGTATCTACCATCTTATGTTTACACATAATAACAAAGCTACTGATGAAAAAAAAAAACAGTGCAGGTTGTTTCTTTAAGACTTCAGACCAAAAGTCTTTACAAGCAAAATTTCCTTTGGGATTCATAAAATTATTGATTATCTTTGCCACTGGCATATAAGTAAGGGTTCATCTAACTCCTCCCTACCTGGAAGGTGAATTGCTCGTTGTAGACAGGGTTCAGTGTGTTTTTGAACACTTTGGTCTCACAGGTTTTGGACTTGTCGGGGCAGATGTACACTTTGACGTACGGGTCTGAGCTTCCTCCTATGTCCATGGCCTTCAGGCTGTTGGCTTGTTTGATTCCCACTGTGAGCTGTAAAGAATACAGACAGGTACTGACTTCCAGCAACACTCTGTATAAAAGGGGAACTCCACTGATTCTGCATATGAAAGAGTGTTTCCAGTTGCACTGTGAGTAATGCAGCATGGGTAATGGAGGTGACAGGTTTAGACCAAGAAGAAGAATGAATCCAGTAATTAAGACCATATCTGTGTTTCTGCGATGATGTTGATGCTTTTTAAAAATTGCATTATGAGTTTTGCAATGTTACAAAGAACAACATGAGGAAAATACAAGGCTTACCGGGAGTATCCATTGGAGGTTATAACATAAATAATATACGTTATGCAGATGACACAGTACTGATAGCAAACAGTGAAGAAAATTTGCAGACCACATATAAACACACATCTATAAACAAAAAGAAAACACAAGTAATGGTAATTTCAAAGAAAAATGTCATCACAACCTGTAATAAAGAATTTGACCAAGAAATACTGAAGCAGGTTCATCATTTCAAATATCTCGATTCATGGATGACATCAGATGGGAGGTGTGAAACAGATATCACATGTAGAGTAGCAATGAATGCAAGAACAGCATAAATGAAAAAATGAAAAATACACTGACAAGAAAATAGCAATTAGCATCCGTATGAGGACTCACAGCTGCTACATCCTACCAGTTTTGATGTACAGATGTGAATTCTGAAACATTAATAATAAAATGCCAAACAAAATCACGGCAGCAGAGATGTGGTTTTACAGACGCCTGCTACGCATATCTTATACAGACAGAATAAGCAATGAAGACGTTTTAGAATTACTATATACAAATTATACGCTACTGAACAAAATTAGGAAAAGGAAATCAATATTTTTGGACACATCATAAGGAAAGAGACACTGAAATATATTGTCACACCTGGAAGAATGAATGGGAAGAGAGACCGAGGCAGACAGAGAATGACAATGATAGACGGGCTGACATCATGGCTACACATGGAATAGGCAACAGTCACAATTCAGAAAGCAAAAGATCAGATCAGATGGAGTTAAATGATTGCCTATGATAAATGGCATGGCACTTGATTGATTGAATGTTACAGAGGTGCACTACTACATCAGTGGTTAAAAAAATTGCAAATATGAACGATTGGTCATTAATTTTCTCACCTCAGAAAGAGCTACATTGTAATCCAGTGAGTAGAGCAGCTTTCCTCTCCGCTTTTTGGTCGAACCATAGTCAACATCCCCCACATCTGGCTGAACCTGCCAGAGGAGTACAAGAAGCACATTAGCTCAGATCATTCATGCAGACAAGGACACCAGTCCAAGCCGTTTTAGACGGCGATAAGCAGAATCAGAGTTTCACGAATCCTTTAAACTTTAAACACAGAACAATACATAGCTTCACACTATGAATCCAGTGAAAGATCACATCAATCTGGGACCAAAACAACATAGAGTAAAATGTCATAATGTCATACTACATCTATTAGCAGCTGCAGATTCTAGTTACTTTTCAGATTACAGATTAGAAAACATGAGATTAAAATACAAAATAAAGAAAGAAAATAAAAATTAGACTCTTCCAAAAAAAATTTGTCAAGTTCAGGACCCCTATTCCTGTTTAGTTGTAGAAAGACATTTATCCTCTCAGTTTTTTTTTTATTTTTTATTTTTTTGCCATGTCACTAACCGTACACAGGTAAAATTATTCAGTGTTTTATGCAAAAAGGAATAGGAAAAAGTCCAAACCTGAATATAAACATGTATTAGAACTTTTTTCCTTTTGTCTCTCAAACCCTCTCACAATCCCTCAGATTTATCTTGTGACATTTTGAACAGACTTAATCTTAAGGTTGGGAGGGACTGGACTAAACTAGGCAACTTTATGTAACTTACAATTGGTTACACCTCAGGGCAGATTCAGGTCTAAAAAATGACTCAATCTGTTGCATCTGTCTAATAAATCTAATGCAGTCAAATATAACTAGAAAAGCTCTCAGAGAGTGCAGTACTCCGCCAAAGCTGCTCATTCCCCCATATGGCATTGTCAGAAATGCAGCATTTTTTAAAAAAAAAAAAGAAATGCATCATTTGTTTATTAGTTACTGATGATCAGAACTCACGGCAACATCAAATGTGGCCATTAGAAATAGATGTACCCACGAACAAAATGACCTTGCGCTGAGCACAGGCATGTCATGCATGTGTACGTTATGTACGGATACCAAATTGCGTGACCAAAATATGTAGCGTGCGGCGGGAATTGATGGGACTCGGAAACACTCCCACAATTTAATCAATTGTTCCTTGTATCATTTCCGACGGATAAGTCCTGGTGGATTTGTAGTAGGATCGCAATCATGTGATTGTCAGCAGGCAGCTGACGTAGTGTTCACTTGTTGTCGTAGTTGTAGTGACCCCATGGCCGCTATCTTGCAATGATACAGAAATCTTTAACAAATCTGTGGATCCAGACTATAAGCCGGATCACTGAAAATCTAATCATTTGGTCCTTGTGTCATTTCTGACCTTCCCTGAAAATTTCATCCAAATCCGTTAGTTGTTGAGTAATGTTGCTAACAGACAGACAGACAGACAAACTAACGCTGATCGTTACATAACCACCATGTTCCTAGGGAAAATAAGTAGAAAAGCACTCAGAGAGCACAGTACCCTGCACTGCACATTCCTTTTATCATTTCTGATGGATAATGTTGCTAACAGACAGACAGACAGACAGACTAACGCTGATCATCACATAACTCCGCCGCGTTTCTTGACAGAGTACCAAAATAGCAATTAAAGTACACCCACAATGTTGACTCCTGACATCAGCAAGAAATTGAATTCAGCATTTTGTTTTGATAGTTTATCATCTGTCACTTCTCAAACACTGCTTTTCAGAGCTGGTTATCCTTGTGGAGAGTGACAGGGTCAGAGCTGAGACAACAAGTGTCTCAGCTGACAGAAATTTGCTTTGCTAATGTGAAGGGCTGTAAACCACAGTTCAAATAAGTACAAATTCTACAAGTAACTGATTTTGACGAGTTGACAGCTGCCTTCACAACTGACTATCCTAAACACTAACCCAGCAAAATCCCTGGTGTGCTTTACATAATATACCTCAGAATCAGATTCACAGTGTTCTGTCACTCACTAGCGCTGTGGTTGTTTTTCCATCCATCCCCTTCAGATTGATCTGCTCATCCTTTTTCTTCTGCTGCTTCTTCTTCTTGCCTTTGCAGCAGCACTTGATGCAGATACACAGACAGCAAAGCAGAATCAGAAGACCACCAGCCACAAAGATGGTGTAGAGCGCCCATCGAGGCACTGTGGCAGACAAGACAAGGTGACGGTTAGTCTGGTATGATATTTATTGTGTTATGCGCATATAAATCTGGCTTCCTGCGTAGTTGTCTGATAAAACACAAGTGATCTGTACTGATTGCCTCAAACCAGTCCCCCTTGGAATGACTTAGGAATAGAACAGAGGTTTGTGATGGGTCAAATTTATCTTTGCAATAAAAACATGTAATATCCATTTTTAGAGATTTTCAAAATGGAAGGAGTTATTTCATACAGTTCTGAAAGTACAATTTCTGTGAATTGTTCTCATTGAAAATATTTGAAGCACAGCTTGGATCAGAATGAAATTGCCTTGATTCAGATAAAAATAATTATTGATTGTCCGTTTCTTTAATTTAAAATCCTAAAGATGTACAATTGTGTGCTTAAGAATATTATTCGGATGTTAACTGCTACTCCAGAAATGCATCTCAGTAAGAAACATTCAATCATTAAGCTCAAAATTCTGAGCTGTTAATAATGGGTGCCATCTAAAAATGATGGTAACTAGAAAACACAATCATTTCACTTTAAAATTAGGCCTCCAACTGGCTTCTTCTTCCTCACTACAGACGCTGAGGTTCATGGGTGCAGTTTGGCATGGTGCCAAATTGATGAGTAAAATAGAAGTTCACAGGTAGTAAGCTAATATTATTAAAACTGGTAGCTGTAACATGAAGCTATAGCATCATCACTGTAACAGGAAAAGTTTTTTGTGCTCAGAAACATTAATGATACTGTTTAAGGAGAAAAAACAAAAAAGGAATACAGATTGGAGAAAACACATCTGCAACCAGCTGTCTCTCTGACTTTGCAGCTCTATGCAGATGACAGTCTTTTATGTATCTGTTGTTTTAAGCTATATCAAGGCTGTCTGCCTTGAACATTCTTCAGAGATATCCACATAATCTCAAGCTTGTGCTGAGTTCACAGATAAAACTTGCTTTATTCTCCTAAAATCCTTAACTCCACTGTCCATCTCTTTGCCATCAATACATTCGTTGAAATAGTTTGATTTACATTGATAAATATCAGAGGAATTGAATTTGAACTTGTACCTTTGAAGCTTGGAAACAGATCTATCAGTCGAACAAGAGGAATGATTCCAACAAGAAGAAAAATGGGCTGGTGTGGATGGAAGATTGTTTAGGTGAAGCAACTGTTCAGTAACTTACATGGGATCTTGTTAAGCAAGTCGTTGAAGAAGTTAGCAGCTGGGCTGACAGTGGTATTAGTGCTGGCAGAGGTAGTGAAGGTGATGGTGGTGGTGGAGTGATCAGTGACAGTGAAGTTTTTTGCATCAAGTTCCATGAAGAATAATGGCTGAGAAGAATTTGGCGGTTGATGGATGGGAGACATGATGAGGAGCATGAACTTGTGGAAGCTAGGGATGTGAAAACATTTTCAGGTTATCGTCTAGTAATAATTGGAGGTATTACCTCCTGTAACAGCTTACATTACCATGCAAAAGTTTGGGGTCACCTGGGCAACTTACACTTTTATTCATGTGCTAACATAATTGCACAAGGGTTTTCTAATCATCAATTAGCCTTTCAACACCATTAGCTAACACAATGTACCATTAGAACACAGGAGTGATGGTTGCTGGAAATGGGCCTCTGTACCTCTATGTAGATATTCCATTAAAAATCTGCTGTTTCATTTACCACATGACAATGTCTAGACTATTTCTGATTTATTTAATAATATCTTCCTTGAAAAAAACTGCTTTTCTTTCAAAAAGAAGGACATTTCTAAGTGACTCCAAACTTTTGAACAGTAGTGTACCTCAAGCAAGGTTATATAGAGACTTTCGGCTGAAACAATTGGTTATTTTTTATTGTTAAAAAATCTATAGTGGGTGTGTTAGACTGACTCAGTCACTTCAGCAGACGACAGCATGCAGTATGTTCACGTTAAAGTGGCAAAGTCTTCTATTAGATATAGTATTTATGACAAGCAAAGTAGGAAGGGAGATGATCCAATTATACAGCTATAGTCTCTAATAACAGGGAGGTTGGGGTGGATGGATGGGTGAATGGAACTAACATGGTGAAAATACTGCATGCCACCCTCTCCAGTGACTCTCTATGGCATTTTTTGAAAAAAACAATGAGAATTAAAAACAGTTATTTTTAACTAGTGGTGGGATGCGATTAAAAAATTATCTAATTAATTAGAGGCTTTGTAATTAATGAATCACGATTAATCGCATTATTGTCAAATAGCAATATTTGACACAACAAGCAAAGTTTTTCAGTTCAAATAAATTGACTTTAGGTGCATTACCACCACCTACTGGGCTGGATTGTTCATCAGTGTTACTGGTGTGCCACAAATTAGTGAACGGAGAAAGGTGCAATTAAATGCGTTATTTTTTTAACACGTTATTTTTTCTGTAATTAATAAATCACAATTAAGGCTTGAAAGTTGCAGCCCTATTTTTAACATTTGACATCATTGTTGTAGGCTTTAATCAATATTTGCATTATCAAACTGTAGATATGTAGCCAAATAAAACCAAATGTTTCAACAATTTATCAACTATAGTGTGTGTCATGTCAACACAATAGCTTGACACCTTGTTTGCTGGGGTCAGTTGCAGTGGCTTGAGTGAGTGTTTCCCAAAAAAGTCTCAGAGAAAAATGTGAAGTTTAACAGTGAGAGAAGTCAGCTAACAACCAATTATGTAATAAGCAAGGACATTTCCAGAACAAGCACACAGCATTAGTTGAAACTCGTGTATCCAGGGATGAAGGAGAGAAAGCGACTTCGGAACTGCTGTAGAAAGCAGGGTCATGACAAGTCACCAAAACATGGCAAATAAGCGTTTCCAGGGAAAGGGAAGCCCAGCCCTGTTTGAGCATTCAAACACAAATTGACAAGAAGCATTGCCTTCTCACCTCCTTTCTTTGAGAGAATTCAGAAAAGAACACAATCACACTCCACTTAGACTATTTACAACATGCGATGATTGGAACGCAAATTGCATTAGTAGCAAGACTTGAGGAGTTTTTACCTGTAAAAACTACACTCTCTGTCCTTGTCACACCCATCTATGTTTACCTGTCCCTGTTAAAAATTTCACCACTCAACAGGATTGGCCAATATAATCAAGAAAAATGTATGAGTATGCAAATTTAAAACATGGACTGCTGAACTCAAACACTACATTCCTCAGAAGGTTATTCATGTTCAAAACAACACACTGAGTGACACTAAAAAATATCCTGAAGAATTAACTACATAAAGTCAAAACATGACTCCCACCTTACAGATGGAACCAGCAGACCTTTACAAAGATCAAAGTTACATCTCACAGCCCTGATATAGACAAGATCCTCAGTGGCTTTCAGAAACAGAAAGCCCCTCAAAATGGTGAGAATGCTATATGTTATTGATTGTTATTTTTGCATACATTATCGTTATACAAGCTTTCTGGTCCTGTCATCATGTAGTTCCACGCAGTAAAGGAGGTTTATGGTTATTTTGGTTGGAAAATAACTAATTTATTAGAAGAGTAATCTTTGAGGGTTAATCTGGTTAATTTGGGGGTTGAAGTGATGACTCTGCAGCGTGATGAGGTGGGTTGTTGTCAAAGAACTCTAGTGTTGGAAAGTGATAGTCCCTTAGTTTATCGCTGAGTCATCAGAGATTAATGTGTCGGAGGTCAGTCTGATCTGGTGCTTAACCTGATGGATTTGTTTAATGATATTATCTTAAACTTTATGCTTCATACAGATATGTTCACACTCTGCATGCATACATTCAAGACTCCAATGCAGTATATGTTGATCACAATACACACTACCGCTCAAAAGTTTGGGGTCACCCAGAGAATTTCATTTTTTCCACGAAAACTCACACTTTCATTCATGTGCTAACATAATTGCACAAGGGTTTTCCAATCATTAATTGGCCTTTCAACACCATTAACTAACACAATGTACCATTAGAACACAGGAGTGATGGTTGCTGGAAATGTTCCTCTGTACCCCTATGTAGATATTCCATTAAAAATCAGCTGTTTCCAGCTGTTCTCTGTTTGCCTGTTAGCAACATTACTCAAAAACGGATTAATGGATTTGGATGAAATTTTGAGGGATGGTCAGAAATGACACAAGGACCAGGTGATTAGATTTTGGCAGTGATGTGGTTTATAGTCTGGATCCACGGATTTGTTTAAGATTTCTGTATCATTGCAAGATAGCAGCATGGCGTAACTATGACAAGTGAACACTACGTCAGCTGCTTGCTGATGATCACATGATTATGATCCTTCTACAAATCAACCGCTCCAGACCACGAATGTTTTAAAGATTTCATCAGTCCAAAATCATACAGTGACTGAGCAGCCTTGGTGGAGTATTGCACTCTCAGAGTGCTTTTCTTGTTTAAAATGTAATTGTATACTATACTTTTTCATACATACTGCACTGTTTTTAGTAAATCTACTCATGTCAGTCTCCATTACAGTCAGTTGTGTGTTTTGTTGAAATTAACATCTCTAATAAATATTACAAAAAGAATAAGTGTTCTTTATTGCAGTTCTATAGTTTCAGAAATGCACAGGTTGCATTACTGTGCAAAGATGTCAATGTAAACATACATTGTTTACCAGAGCCACCTTGTGGTTCATTTATGTCCATAAATGCATAAATGAACACATGCTCTTTAGGCCTATTAGTGGTGAAAACTGGCAAAATTAGTCTAAAAATGCTACCTGCATTTAAAAGATTTAGATTTTTTTTTTTTTGTCACGGCATCTGACAGATTTTTTTTTTTTTTTTACTTTATGCTCAAATATGGCTCTTTAGAGAGTAAAGTTTCTAGATCCCTCTAGTAGTTGAATGGTCATGCCTTCATAAGAAGGTAAAAAAAAAAAAAAGAAAGCGAAAAATATCAGCATAAAAGCCATATAAGCGGGGCGACCTGGTAGCTCAACAGGTTGTGCAGGCAACCCATAAACACAGGCTATCGTCCCTGACACGGTGGTCATGAGCTCAAATCCAGCTCATGGCCCCCTGCTGCATGTCCTTCCCCCATTCTTCTCCCCACTTCCCTGTCTCTCTCTCACTGCTGTCTTACCAACAAAGGTGAAAAAGGCCAAAAATTATCTTTAAAAAAAGCCACATAACCATTTGTTGTCATTCAATTTTTTGATGGTGAAAATTTCCAAGCTTGAGTTTGGAAGTTTCCCAGCAACGCTGACGTATAAAAACTCTACTGACATGACTGAGTGGAATTCCTCTTGCAGGTCTCCACCATGAATAAACAGCAGCAGCACATTAACCCAATGTCTGATTACCACGCTGATAACAGCACTCCTCACAATGCACCACCACTGTTTCTGTGTTACCCACCAGAGGGATCCATTAGTCACCAGGCCTAGAAACAACACACACACACACACACACACACACTTCATGATTTTAACATTAACCCAATCATAATCTACTATTAACTTGTATAATGCATACAATGTATAGATTCCATACCGTGGCTTTGACAGGCAGTTTTAAAGGAGTACTCCAGTCCAGTAAATTTTGGGGACTCACACGAATTGTCAAAAATAATGCTGCAGAGAGTTAGAAAGCTGACTTTTAGTTGGACCATTTGGGGAAGCCAGAGTACCCAGAGAGAACCCATAAATGCACAGGGAGAACATGCAAATTCCATGCATCTCCATGGATGCATAGATCCCAGGAAGGCTAGGACATGAACCAGGGATCTTCTAGCTGCAAGGCAAAAGTGCTAACCACCACGCCACTGTGCAGGCCCAGTCCAAAAACATGCTGAGGTTAACTGGTAACTCTAAATTGTCCGTAGGTGTGAATGTGAGTGTGATTGTTGGTCTCCATGTGTAGTCCTGTGATAGACTGGGGACCTGTCCAGGGTGTAGACTCCAGCTCCCCGTGACCCTAATAAGGATTAAGCGGTGTATGGATAATGGATGGTATCTTAATGGACTCACAGTGTCAAATCATGCAATGAGCGACATGCAAGAAAATAGTCCATCTTCCACCTTCAAGTATTTCTTTCAATTTTGGAAGGTTATATTAATATATTAGAATAGCTTCAAATGTATTCAAAGTCCTTTTTTGTGGCTATATATCTCAACTATGAGTGCTGTCCATCAGTGTTGGAGGTTTAAAGTTGGGTTGCAATACATTTATCTACCAATATGGCTTAATTACACTATTAATTTTAATGTATTTACTTTAGCAGCTTTTCATGAAGTCAGTCTTACATTTTATAATGAGGACAGTTATAGTCGACTAATGTATACAGACTTTCCACTGTATTAACAGTGGTTTCGTAAAATTGTTAATCAAGCCACAACTTAACTGTGTACCAATACCTAATCAAATCACAACAGCACTGGATCCTGTATTTACTACAATGCCTCTCTAGTTAAACCTTTTGAACTTGTGTGACATTCATTTGTCCATGACAAACAACAGGAAAAAGTAGTAACTACCAGCAGGTTCATTTGATGAAGTGCTGTAGGTGGCTAGCCAATTGCTAACTTGCTGGACAGCCCAGTCAGGCTAGCTTTTCTCTGTGTTTCTTCTTTCTGTTGCCTTCATTTGTCCCTGCTATTTTGTTCACATCTGCACACCATTTCACTTAAAAAACTACTGAAGTGACAGATCAAGCTCTCAGGGATTAGTATTTGTGTGACAGTTAACTACAGTACTTCATAAATACTAAACATCTGTTAGTCCTACTGGTGTACAAACAAAAAGGTATGACTAAATCAAAAAAAATAAGTGTCCCACAGATTAAAGCTGGAAGTGAAATATTTTACTCACTTTTGCAGGGTTTTACAGAAATTTCGACATCCCTACTTGCTCTAACCAGACGACTGGCTAAGACTGGAGTGTTTCTGATCTGTATCACTCAGAATAAGAGGCATTTGTATTGGATAATGACTGAAAAGGAAGGAAGTGACGTCTAACAGGGAGATTGGACCAGACTTTTCCTAAAAACAATCCAGAAACTGTTTGATCAAAGACAGGAAATGTCTCCTCCCTCGATCTATAGCCAGTGTTTTCACTGTAATCAGTGGGAAACCCCAGTGTAGCTTCCTGTTAAAGCCTGCTTTAACAGGAGGCTACGCTCTTTTTCATTTATCAACTTAAACTGTAAAAGTGGTCAGTGGCAAGTGCACTTCCTGCTCTGTTGAAATGAATCAGAAAAACTAGTGGCAAAAATGATGAATGCTGCCAAAGTCATCCAGAATTTATGTTATCAGACACTCATGTCTGATAAGATGCTCAGCGAATCAGATTAAGTAATTATAGTTCTAAATTCTTGCTGACTCAGCTGAGAGACATGGCATAGTAGACATTTGTCCTTGACCACAAAAGGACCAGTGTGTATGATGTTGGCTGTCTTGACTTCCGTAGATTGCAACAGCAGAACAGACAGCTGTCTGACCCATAGATCACTGAAGGACAGTTACCTGTCCTGAGGACACTGCAGTGTTGTCCACGCTGTTTTGTCACTGTCATGCTGAAAGGTGAATCATTGCTGCTGTCTTAGATTGTTGCACTCTGGAGGGTCCTTTTCACTTTTAACCAGTCCCACTTTCTCTGCCATTAACCCTCGTGTTGTCTTAGGGTCAAAAATGACCCAGCCACAATGTTTAACAGCAAAGAAAAACCCCTACATAACCTTTTTTGTCAGCTTGAAATTCGATGACTTTTCCTAAAGTGATCCCAACATCAGAAAAAGGGAAACATTGTTTATATTTTCATCAAGACTGTACACCCCCAGGGTACAAAGATTTTCTCAGGGTCATTTTTGACCTGGCAGTTAAAAATCACAGTCGCAGTGGACTAAAACACACAATAAGAAATTGAGATTATGTGTGGTACTGATTGATCTCAGAAAAACGTCAGCTTTCATATGCACTGTTGTTTCCCTTCAAAAAAATGCATTTCAAGCTACTTTCTGCACATTTCTGGGAATTTCTTAGGATATACAAGTACTATCTCTTGCTAAACAAATGATGTAGACCTATGCAGTACTTTTAGCAGCAATAATAGTAATTATAAATCTCTACTTTAGTAAAGAAAAGTTATAATATGTGAGATGTAACAGTGGTGTCTACTGATTAAATACAGTCTTTCTGTCCTCTGAAGAGAGAAAAACCCAGACATTCACAGTGTGTGATGCATGGCAGGTTGTTTCTTCATGCAAAATAGATTTTGGGTTGAAAATTCAATTAAGCTGCTGTATTTTAGAGGCTCAGTGGAGACGGGTCATTTTTGACCCTTAGGACAAAAAGAGTGTACAGAATGTTTAGACGACACAAAGGTTTAGAAACAGCCCCATGGCATGATGCTGCCACCGCCATGCTTTATTCCATATACAGCATATGGTCCAGTCCTTTCAGTTTTATATAGGTGGACTCCAAAAAGGTTCAACAAACATCACAAGGAAAACTAATGCAAACAGGATACACCTGACAATGAGTGCCACAGCAAATGGTTTAAAGACTCCTGTAAATGAGATTTGACTGCTTGATTTGAAATACATTTGAAAAATCTCAAACAGGTTTTCATTCTGTCATTAAGGGTTACTCAGTGTAGACAGATGGGACAAAAATTACTTAATTACTTTTTTTCATTTCAATGATGTAAGAGGCATTTTGCTTGTTGTCAAGGCAGTAAATTGTAATTGTGGACAAGTTTAAGTGTTTCATCATCACAGACAGTAAATATGGTTGAAAAACATGAGTGATTAACTGATCTGTACTGTGAAAAACATCCAATAAAACATTTGTAGATTTATAGTAAGAGCACTGTAGATAAGACACACTTCTTTGCATTTGCGATTACTGGAGGTTTGTAAATGCTTTCTTTCATAATGGGTATATGATGATGTTAGCTGTGCTAGTTTATTGTTAGTGTTGGACAGCAAACCTATATAAGCCCAGCGCAGAGGCATAGAAATATTTGTGAACAACGGAGCTAAGAAAAATGGCCAAAAGACAAAAAAAGAAGAAAGAAAGAAGAGTAGAAGAATAGAGAAAAGAGAGAAGTGTAGAAGAAAGAACAGAAAAAGATAAGAGAGGATAAAAAACGATTGAAAGTCAAAAGAAGGAAAAGTGGAAGAAATAAAGGAAGCAAAAAGAAAAGATAAAAAAGAAAAAGAGTGGAAGAGACAAAGAAGTGTTGTAGAAAAAAGAGTGGAGGGTCAAAATGAAAGGGGGGGTAGAAAAAACAATGGAAGGCAAGGCAGGATTATTTGTATAGTACAATTCATACACTAGACAATTCAAGGTGCTTTACAATGGCAAAGAAATACATTCAGAAAAAATATTTAAAGGTAGACATACATTAAAATCATAGATATAAAACATAAAATTAGATATTAAGATCATAAAAGTCCATTAAAAGTCAAGAAAACAGATTGAGCATCTGAGAGAAAGCTGTAGTAAACAATATGGCCTGATTTAAAACAGCTGACAGTTTGAGCAGACCTCAGGTGTTCACGAAATTTGTTCCACAGGTGAGGAGCGTAATAGCTGAATGCTGCTTCATTATTCTTGGTTCTGATTCTGGGAACATACATTAAACCTGTCCCTGATGACCTGAGGGCTCTGGATGCTTCATATGGAGCTAATAAGTCCAGGACGTATTTTGGTGCAAGACCATTAAGTACTTTTTAGTCCAGGAGTAAGATTTTGAACTCTGTCCTTTGATCAGTGTAGTGATTTGTAATATGGTTCAGTTTCCTGGTGTTAGTTAAGACTGGCAGCAGCGTTCTGGATCAGCTGTAGCTGCTTGATCAATTTCTTGTTAATGTAAGCAAAGAGACAACTAAATCGGTAGGTTTGATCAGGAAAAAAGAAAAACAGTAACAAAAACAGAAGATGGGAAGATGCAGTTAAATTGAAAACAAGGAGAAACATAAAAGAGCAGATAAAGGAAACAAAAAAAACAAAGAAATAATATAAGACTGAAATAATCATTTCCAGTAAAGAACTGACAGAAGTATGACTAAAACAAACCAGAGAAGAACAAGGGGGGACAGAGAAGGAACGAGAAATGAAAGAAGGAAATGAAGTTGGCTGATGGTCACCAGTGAAAATGTTTACATGTTAAGTTGTCTGGAACTGGACCTTAAACAAATCACGAGCTCACATGGCTGTAGTTCAAACTAGCATAGCCAGTTTTTATGTCCAAACTGTAAAACTGGAACATTAGTCACAGATCTTTACTGCACTGTGCAATTCTCACATCATCAGTGTCTGTCAGTGTGACATTACTAAACAGTGACAGACACACAACCATGCAAGACAGATCAAACACGAAAACAACAACAGTACCTGAGTGTAACGATGAATTTCTGTCCAGAAGCTGTCTTCTATTTAAATTTCATGTCTTCTCCTTTTGTTCAGTTGACTGTTAAACGCGCCCAGCTTAACTTCAGTCGGTCATCTTCAACTCTTCAAGTGTGTTGACTTGCACCTGCAGCAGCCACCACACCTGCTGAGCACACACAGTTAGCGATGCAGTCAGTGTTCAAACAGAGGTGGAGTTACTGAAATGCCGCATATTTAAATACATGTAACAGAGCAACAGCTACTGAAACAACAACAACCAAGTCTGAGTGCTGATCCTTCTCAGTGGAATAAACAACACTTCTAATTGGGATGTAGATATTTGAAGATGTTATCTTGTGTTTTCTACCATTTGATCCAATTTTGTTATCAGTGTTGCAACCATGGATGATACTGTCACCTGGTCCACCACTTTGGTCCAGATGGAAATATCTTGCTGGATTCACATGATTGTGTGGTGTTGAACAAAATGTCTCCACAGCTATAGGATGGATGGCTCTGAAATTTGGCCTGGACATTCACATTCTCCTTTAGATAAAATGTAACTTTGGTGATCTGTAACTTTTTACCAGTGAACACATATATTAGCACACTGTATATATTGTCTAAGGGAACCATTCTTCCATTTTCCACACCTGCTTATTTTGTAAAGGGTGGCAGGGGAGCTGGAGCCTATCCCAGCTGAGCAAGAAGCATATTCACCCTGGACAGGTCACCAGTCCATCATAGGGCCACAGGGGAGACAGACAACCAAGTACACTCACATTCACAGCTGCTGCCAATTTACTACATAACTTAACCTAAGCATGTCTGTCTTTAGACTGTGGGAGGAAGGCGGAGAACCTGAAGAAAGGAAGGTTGACGGGCATGGGAGGTTGCAAAGTAACAAATACGCACACAGTGGGATACACAGGAAGGGGCAAAATGCACACGAAAGGCGTGGCTATCAATAGCATGCAGTGCAGACAGCACAGGAAACTACGTCGCTAAAAGCAACGAGAAACAGGCACTTACTCTGATTAGGCGGGACAAGGGGAAAAAGGATGGAGAACTACCAGCTAAGCAGAAGTGCAGGTGGAGGACATGATAGTATGATAGTACTCCACCTCTATAGGCGCCACCTGGTGCAGAATTGAGTTGGTCTAAGTGTCGGCAGTTGAACTCTCTGATGAGGTACAGGTCAAGGATTTGACACCGGGGAATCCAGCTCCTTTCTTCAGGCCCATAACCTTCACAATCCCTGAGATACTGTAATCCACATCCAAGGCGGCGCACATCCAGCAGACGGTGCATGACAGAGGACTGTCATGCACAGGCTTGATTTGGGAGACGTGGAAGGTCGGATGGATGCGCACCGATGAGGGCAGTTTGAAACACAGCACGAGGATTGATGATGCATTCAGTTTCAAAGGGACTAATAAAGGAAGGAGCAAGCTTCTTTGACTCCACCGTAAGTGGCAGGTTCTTGGCCTGTAGCCACACCTTTTGTCCAATAGACTGGAGCATGAGAGAGATGACAGTTGACTGTGTGTTGCAAAGATGCTTTGGTCCAGTGGAGCACTAACTTCTGAAATAATAAAGATTGTCTTCAACAGCAGAGTTTGTTCATTAGTGGTTTACTTCTTGCAAGAAAGGTCAAGCAGTCCAACAGAGCATTAATGTCTGCAGAAGGCAAGTGACAAAAATAAGAAAGTGCACAGAACTTTTAAAGAAGGAAAGGAGGACAAAGGAAAATGGGAGGGGTGGGTTGAGGACTAGCATGGGTTCATTCTTGCATATCTTTGTGATCTGTGGCTGTGAAATATCATCCCTATCTCCTCAAAACTGTCACTCCCTAAAACTAGCAGGATGTAGCAACTATGGTTATGTACTTAAGCAGTGTAGCTAAAAGGTTACATCTGCAAAAACCCAAAAAACCCAAAAACCCACTCTGTCTGGGCATTGGACCGCAGATGAAAACCGAATGACAGGCTGACTTTGGCTCTGAGAGCCATGCAGAAGGCCTTCCAGTAGATATGAATTGTGGTCCTCAGACAGAGACTACATCGATGGAGACGCCACAGATTGGTTGATCATGATGTCAGACAGTTCCTTGGCAGCAGGTAACGTGGGGAGAACAATGAAGTGAGCGTGTTCGGAAAAACAATCAAAAATGGCGAGAATAGTAATATTCCTGTTAGAGGACGGTTGGCCGGTGACAAAATCCAAGGTGATATGGCACCATGGGTTTGGAATGGTTAAATAGAATAGAATAGAATAGAATAGAATAGAATAGAATAGAATAGAATAGAATAGAATAGAATAGAATAGAATAGAATAGAATAGAATAGAATAGAATAGAATAGAATAACTTTATTGTCATCATATATGAGGGCATGACGAAAATATAAAGGCTGCAGGCGACCAAAACTGGGCTAGTACAAGATTTGCACAAACGGAGCAGGCAGCAATGAACTCTTGGGTGGCCTCTTCCATAGTGGGTCACTAAAACCATTGCCGAAGGACATTCAGTGTGCAAAGATTCCAGGATGGCAAGTCAGGCAGGAGGAATGAGCCCACTGGAGGACCTGGAATTGGACGGAGTTGGAAACAAACAGGGAGGTTGAAGGACCATTTCTTTAGTGGGTTTGGCAGGTCTGGGCCTGGTGGACTTGTGACTCTATTTCCCAGGTGAAGGAGGAAAGAAAACTGGTTTGGTGAAGGATGGACTGAGGTTCCCTAGAGGATTCTTCTACTCAGAACAGTCAAGATAAGGCATCAGGTTTAGTGTTGTGAGATCCAGGGCAGTAGGTAAGGGGAAAGTTGAATCTTCCAAAAAATAATAATACCCACTGAGCTTGTTGATCATTGAGTCTCTTGGCAGTTTGGATGTATTCTAGATTTTTATGATTGGTCCAGACAAAAGGTTATTCTGCTCCCTCTATCCTAGGGATGGGCACCAAGCCCCAGTACAAAACCAACCCGGGATGAAATTTTTAAATTCCAGAGGATCGATATGGTCAAACGATAACAGATCTGCTAACAGTACTTTAGAAAGTAAGATAATTGTGTTTCACATTCTGTCTCATCACTGTAAGACATGTGTCTCATGTTTATGTGTCTATGACGCACATTTGCTTTACAAATCCAAAACAGTGTTATGTCTGTCTGTGGTTATAGTGCTGACAGACAGCACACCAGTTGCCTGAGAGGCAGCGTTCCTCTGTCAGTCATCTGCAGCTCCTACAGCAACACACAGGTGAGGAACATCCCGTAGTCCGATTAAATTTCACTACAACTGATGCAAAAAATATTCACAAAAATAACAAGTCAGTTTGCAGGTCAGATAAGACTATCAAACTGTGGAAACATTCAGTTAAAGTTCATCACAGACAGATGGAGAAACGTTTGACTGCTGAGCGCGTAGTTCTTCCCTCACTAATCAAGTATGGTATGTCTGCTAGCAACCTGAACAGAGTTAACTAAACTATATGAACATGGGCTACTGATTAAAAGTAAGCATTCTCCAGCCATTTGTTTAACTGTGGCTGAGTTCATCAATTCGGTCTTAAATTCAGAGCATCATCTGAACTGTCGTTCAGAATTTCAATTTCACTTTCAGAGAACAGAATTATATGAATTAATAATTTATTATTTATTCACAGTTTCTCTGAATGTTGGCGTTAGTGGTAGAAGAAATGCTTCAGTCGTTTTCTTCACTAAACTATTAAAATCACACAATAAAAAAGACTGTCGAAGTCCTGTATTAAGTTTAGACTCAAAAGTAATGAGTCAAAGAGGTTTCATCAGCACAATGTACTGACATTTACCAAATATCTGTTCAAAGTGCAACTTTTTATTCTGATCTAATGCCGGACAGTTTAATGAAACTCTGCATAATATTTTTTGAGTAAAACTTGTGACACTGTCCCGTGCTCTGATCATTCCCATCAACACAACATTAATGTCTATATACATTTTAATTCTTATACAGTATGTATGAAAAAAATAAGGAATCTTTATTCTGTCTTTTTTTTCTCTTTAAAAAACAAAACAAACATAAACAATCTAAAAGTACCGATAAGAATACTGTTCAACTACCTGGCCTATAACAGCATCAGTACATGTAGTAATACTGTTAAAATCTTAATGATGCCCATCCCTACTTGTAGCACAGCAACCCTAGGAACCATGTAGAGCGGTGATGGCCAATCTGTCAAGATTAAGGCCCAGTCATGTTCAAAATCATTCAGGAACCAACCCTAATATTACAAAGAAAAAGCAAAGTTCACATTGATGTATAAAACTCACTGATAATTCATAGCCAGAACTGAGTGGAGTAATTTGTGCTGTTGACAAATTTCAAATATATTTTCCCTTCAGAGCCTTGGCTGTAAAGTAAGTAAAAACATACAATTGAAAGAATGTTGTGTGCACCTGTGGCTCTGATAAATCAATTTTGTGATTTTATTATCTCTGGTATATGCTCCATGTGCTGTTTCGTTGTTTGAGTACTGTAGCAGTACAACCAGCCTGAGGTATTGTATGTTTTCTGTCGTTCATATAGTAGATTTGCTATAGCTAAAGCTGTAGGTAGAAAGGCTGAAAACACAGATGACTGTTAGCTGTCAGCATTGCTAGCATGATACCATCATTATTTCTCTCTAGCCCAGTTTTTATTAATGTAAGAATGAAAATGAATATGTAATTAATATGTCAGAATGCGGTCAACATAAATATTGTAATGTTGGAGACATATTTATTCTTTACTATGTTTGTGCTGTTGGTTGCACATGTTCAGTGTGGGTTTACAGAAATGGTAGTGAGGCTAGAGGGCGCTGTTGAGGTAGCAGAGAAGAAGAGAGCATCAGCCGGGGGCTAGAGGGGACTTGGATGTGTTGCGTGAAGAGCTCACTAAAAGTTCTCAGATCAGAACGTGTCCTGACTGATTCCTTTATGCACCCAAACACCCACAGCGCTTACGTTAACACCAATGCTTTTGCTTTTTTTTTACATCAACTAAGAGCAATCCCGTGGATGTCTCCTAGGATAGGCTCTCAAAATCTGTACTATTATTATTTAAACCGTTTTGTGTACTTGAACATTAATGTTTGCATAGAGAGGGAAAATCTGTGACAAGGGACATCCCAGTGTGAACACTAAAGGCAGACAGAAAGGCTTTTACCTTTAGATGTGGTGCAATGTGGATCAACAGCCTGTTGGTCTGAAGTAGACTGAGGCCTTCACTAAAAGCTAAACATGTAAAGTTACACATTGTAGTCTTACTTTACTGCATTTATTGGTTTAGATGGTGAGATAAGCAAGAACAGGCCGCAGTCAATCACAGTGAAGCAATAAGAGCAGGAAACTACCAACCGATCGCCACAAATGAACTAATGTGGGTCTATCAATACCAGGTAGATGGAAAACAGCTGTTCTCTGTGTAGAGAAAAACTCATGCATGTTGTAAATCTGATTTTGCACAATACAGTTGAACTTGTAACTTGAAAATAACTGAGAACATATATTCAGCCAGGGGCAGCACACCTGCAGTGGTGACACTGACTGCAGCAGGGAAAGAAGTTTGACATGGTTCAAGTGGTTTGACCCACAAAGTGCAATTTTTAGTGCGGCTTTGACCCTTAAAGTCTAACAATGTGAAAGCACAAGCAGCTCCAGTTTCCTGCTCTGATTACCCATATTATTGTTCAGTTGAATTATTTCACACTGTAAAAAACCAAAAGACAAAAAGATGTCCTTCTTCCCTTCCAAGAGAAACCACAGGCACCCTGCCAAAGTAATATTTATACCTTTATATACTTAAAATAAGTGCATTATATTCTCTTCTGGGATCTGTCAAACTATGTGTGGAAAACAAATAAACTGACTGCAGTCAGTGCTTAGTTACCACCCAAACCCCCTTTTATTATTTTATGGAGAACATTTAAATAACATCAGAACTAAATGTGGTACAGGTTGGATGTATACAGAGGAGCTCAATGGGGGAAACTGATGCATGTGTTGACGCAGACACACAGCTTTGTGCTTCTCCACTGCTACGTCTGCTGAAGGTGCGACAGCGGCTGGCAGATTAGAAGTTGATAGCTTTGCCAAAGGAGGCAGCGAGGTTAGCTTCTCTGAAAGCCTCCGACACTGTCTGCAGGAAGAATAAGAAAGACAAACACAAGGTGGTTAAAGAAAAGTGTAGTTTCAGTTTCACTGATTTTACATGACCGTTCCTTCAGAGTTAGAAGAAAACTGTAATTTACAAATTTGAGCAACACAGAAAAGGTTGACAAATGGTGGTGGATTTACAGTTGAATAAATGCTGAATTTTAAAATCAATTAAATCAGTTTGATGGTCATAATCAGTAAATTAAGTAGCAGTTTATTATTTACTTTCCCAAGTAAAAAACATTTTTTTTAAATCTTATTTGATAGTAAAGTAAATATTTTGTGGTTTGAGGCTTTAGAAAATTATGACATGCATTTTTCTCCATTTTCTGACATTCAGATCACATCCAAAATTCTCCTCACACTGACAACAGAGTAGAAAATGGAAAAAAGAATCAGTTTAGGGCTGAAACGATTCCTCCAGTTATTGGGGTAATTCGATTACTAAAATTCCTCGAGGCAAAATTCTCTGAAACCATGCTTTGTTTAATCCACTACATACTAGACCCCAGGTCACTAACTGGTAGGGCTGAAACGATTCCTCGAGTGATTCGAGTACTGAAACTCTTCGAAGAAAAATTCTCTGAATCAAGCCCTCGTTTTATCAACTACAAGCCAGACCCCAGGTTGCGAAATGACGGACCACAGTCCGAGGTTGGACCCAGACTTCATTCGATACAAACCAGGTCCTTAATTTTGATGGGACGCTTCTATTTTAACCAGCACAGCTCTTCTATCGTTTACGGCAGGAGTGCCCAACCAGTCCGCGGTCTAAACGGTCATCTAAACTAGCCGTCGGTGAACTAAAACAAGGACAGATTCAGCTAGAGCACAGCTTATTTCTCACCTCAAATGCTTTCAGAAATACTTTTCCCTCAAGTGTTTTTGAAATAAAAGAGAAAGTTTACAGCCACTATGTTTATCCGACGCATCTGCCGGACTGTCAAGCTGAAAGCTCAGTCACGTGACCATGTAGTAGTCGGCTGAAGCTCAAGTGCAGCTGTGGCCCGCTAGTGACTGCCCACCATGCATGCAATTTTCAGATGCAGCGCATTTACATGTGGGAAAAACACATCTAGTGGACAACTGTATGTTTTGTGTCAGCATTCAGACACCTTGCCGGAATAGCAGCATGCGGTGCCCACGTCTGGCTCGAAAAAAAAAAGAAGATAGGAATACATTGCCAATCTACCAATGGAATAAGGGGATCGCAGCTTTAAACTCGTCCACACAAATAGGAGCGTTTAAAGCATCATTTGACTCGTTTTCCACATAAAATGAACTGACTGTTTGGAGCTGCTTGAGTCAACAGGATGTTTTAAAGGAGAACAATGAAGAACATAAAAATTCATGACGGTAAAAAGCGTTGCGACTGGAAATGATGTAAGACAGGAGAGCTGGTATAAAACTGTTAAATGTGCATAATGTATTTATCTTACCAATCAATGCAGCTGATTATTTCTAACAGACAGCTGCACAATAAAACTACCAGACTTCATATATTCAAACACGATAATGTACTGAAGTTCACGTAGGTCTGACACTGTCTCATAATGAAGGAAATCCCTTTAATTTGTGGCCAAATCAAAGTGAAACTACTGTTACTGACTGAATGTTCTCTGTAATAAATACTAATAAGCTAATCTGTTTTCTTATTTGTGTTCTATCAGCTGCAGTACCAGCAGTTTAAACGGACCAAGCATAAAAACATATTTATGGGATTTCTGCATCACCAACTAAATACATGTGGGGTTCCTATGGCTTTGAGTTTCAGGTGAATATCCCTGTTCTATACATGTACAGTATCAGTGTACTATACTATATATGTACAATACACCGCAGATGTCCACCCATGTTCAGCCAGGAAGGTTATTTCAGTTGCACATCGTGCTCACTTCCATTTTGATGCTGCATGCCAAGAATGCAATTCGATGACTCAGTTAATCACCAGAATAATTGATAGAATACTCAATTACTAAAATAATCGATACCTGCAGCTAGTGCTGGGCGATATGACGATACATATCGTGAGAACGATAGAAAAGTGTCTATCGTGCCATTTCTCTTCTATCATTTCTAACCTAATTTTATCAATTATTACAGCAAATTTATCATTAAATAGCCTGCGATGATTGTATTAGTGTTTTCTTGTCACGATGCATACTCAAAGTTTATATACGTGAAAATAAAGTAGACTAAAAAAGAGATTTTTCGCAAAGAAACTCCGTCTTGTGGTTTTTGCGACATGACGCTGCTTTACGTTCTTTGATTCTCACGCGGGTTTGCGACGTGCTTTACGTTACTTAACTCATGAGTGAGTACTCAGGTAGGGCTGGCCCGAATAGCAGTTTCTGGGCTCCGGATATTCGGTCCCCTCCTTAACGTCCGGGGGGGTTTGGAATTTGACGGACGGATGAAGGAATGACTTGAATATTCGGTTCGGTCCGTGGAGGAAAGAGCCGAATTTTCGGCTCGGTTCGTAACGCCCGACGGGGGGTGGGGGTGGATGTAGGAGAGGGCGAATATTCGGATCTCAAAATAAATATCCGCATACCACCATGGGGATCGAATATTCAGATCCAGCCCTGGCAACAGGTTAAAGTTTCCTGGAGAAAAGTAAGCAATGAAATTTTTGTCAAACTTTTCAGAGAATAACTGAAAACATACTTTGTTGTGGTATATCGTCATATATATCGTTATCGTGATATAAAATAATCCATATCGTGATGTATGATTTTTTTCCATATCGCCCAGCACTAGCTGCAGCCATAAATCAGTTTTAGAAAGGCAAGGTGATGTGAAAAGTAGTGGAGGCATGGTAGTACATGGTGCTGCCACTTTTCAATTATCCAGAGAAGAAAGCTGGTTTCAACATGTTACATACAGAAAAGTATCAATTGCATTGTATTTTCACTTTTTGGACATGGAGACAATTCTCAGACTGTCTCTGTCTTCCACACCTACCAGTCATTCTGTATCGCGCCCCCATATAGTTAATCAGGAAAATATTTGGAAGGACGCCCATATAGCTCAACGTGTTAAGCGGGCGACCCACGTACAGGGGCTGGTCCCCGACGCAGCGACCCGGGTTCGATTCCCGCTCCTGGCCCTTTGCTGCATGTCTTCCCCAACTCTTTTCCCCTGTTTCCTGTCTCTCTCTCACTGTGCCTAAATAAAGCCGAAAAAAGGCCAAAAAATAACTTAAAAAAAAAAAGAAAATATTTGGAAGATTATGCAGCAATGATAATAATGTATTTCACACCTACCGGTAGTTTGATAACACACAAGGGTCTGTTCTGAGAGGCCCATTTACTGAGTAATCATGCTAAATTTGAAAAGAGTAAAAGCAGTAACAGCTCCTGCACATCAGTCTTCTGGGTTTCTTCAAAACAAGTCTGTAAAGTACATTCTTAGAACAAGAACCTGGTTTGGAAAATTTTGAACACCGGTCGCGACTCTGCATTCTGTTCATTCTGCTCCTTTCTGTAGTTGACCTAATGTAAATTTAATTAATGATCATTTTATTGGAAAGCTGTCAGAAGTTTGGTGTATGGTCTGGTGTTAAATCACATCAGCTGTCCATATACGCAGAAAGTTGACATGACATTAGCTCCCCAGATCTGCTCTACCTTTACCTCAGTCTGTGTGACTTCTGGTGTGTACCATGGGCATAAAATCATGCATGGCTGGTACAGTGTGTTGCACTTGAGATGTCACATTGAAAGTATTTTGTACATATTGATATTCATGCACAAATGCTGATCCCACAAAACCAAAGAATATGTATCTTATCATTTCCCAGCCTTTCAGCTATGCCCTGATGTGATGAACTTGTGTGGTTTGTGTGGGATCAGGACTTACAGGATGGGCATGGCAGACCCGGGCGACATCCTCGCATGACGCTCCGTACTCCATGGCCAAAGCAGCTTCATTGATCATCTCTCCGGCTCCCTGCAGGGAAAATTCTCTTTTGAATAAGGCATTTTAATATTGAAAACACTAATGTGTCTGTGACAGTGATATTTTTGCGGGGACACCATCAGGACACCATGTTAAACTAAATGGTGGTAGGGAACTAAAAATATGCACATTGCCTTTCAGACTTGTAATTTCGCAAGTAGCATTACAACCACATTGGACACTAATGTGACGAGACTGTGCTTTTTATACTGCAAATGTAAAAATACACTCAATCCTGAAGAGTGCCACAATGAACATGTACTGTATTTTTAATTCTGCAGTAAAAGTGCAACAGTCACTAATCACTGTGGTCAAAAGAGGTTCCTGTATAGTGACTATTGATAGGGTTTGTGGCAAACTAACAAACAAATTTCTTTCTACTTTGTATGATGTTTTGTTTTTTAGTGTTTATTACTCTGCCAAAGAGGCAGCGCTTCGGCGGAGTTATGTGACGATTGCCATTGGTTTGTCTGTACGTCTGTCTGTCTTTCTGTTAGCAACATTACTCCAAAAAGGAGGAACGGAATGGATGAAATCTTCAGGAAAGGTCAGAAATGACACAACTTGACCAAGTTATTAGATTTTGGCAGTGATGCGGCTTATAGTCTGGATCCACGGATTTGTTAAAGATTTCTGTATCATTGCGACACTACGGCACGCCATCACTGTTACTATGACTATGACTACAAGTGAACACTACGTCAGCTGCCTGCTGACGATCACATGATTACATTACGATCCTATTACAAATCACCCACTGCGGACCACCAATTTAATAAAGATTTCATCCGTCGGAAATCATACGACTGAGCAGCCTTGGCATACTACTGCGCCCTGATGATTTTCTAGTTTTTCCAATTGCATTTGTTTAAAGTAAAAATAAAATGACAATGCAGTTAACTGCAGGAGAACAAGAAGAGTGATAGATACCATCTTGAAATGTTCAATGATATGGGCACTTTTTTAAAAGATTCTCTGGCCAGTTTGGGTGTCAAACACAAACACTTGTGGCACCGTAACTTTAATTACACTTGGTGCATTACTACGTACATCTTCCAAACAGTGGCCCCACAAACCTTTAAGTTTGGCAGCAAGACTGGAAAAAACACCCGATAACTGAAGAATAACTTGGTGGCAGCTTTCACTGATTTATCAGCCAGCTTTTCATAGTCTTCCAACAGCTGTCATCTTCAGCACGACTGAAGATGACAGCTGCTGGTGCTCACAGCTTTGGTTAGTCAGTTACATGCAGTCTGCGTTTAGTACGAAGCTCTTACTGATCCGAGGATGTGAGCTCCCATCATCCTGTCTGTCTCCTTGTGGCTGAGGATCTTCACCATGCCGTCAGTGTCAGCATTGGTTTTGGCTCGACTGTTGGCTGCGAAGGGGAACTTGCCAACTTTGTAAGGGACACCCTGAGGAAGAGAGGGGGAAGACTGAGACAAACACTACTGGGCTTTTAGCACTGAAAACAACACTGAGACTACATACTGGTTATGCTGCAATATTCGTCATCCTCACAGGGTCAGGAAGCTTCAAATGCTGCTAATTTCTCATTTTTAAACCTCTAAACCTCAAGCATTTTTTTTAAACTCCTGCTGCATTGTTCCTTATCTTTAATTGCCATATAAAGTTCTGCAACTCGATGGAAACAGCACAACCATGGCTAGGAGTAGAGAAAACTTTGAAATGTCTTCCAGGCTAACTTCTGTATGTTTGTCAGCTCAACAATAGCAGTGATTCTTTGACATGACCTTGTGGTGATTTAAAATGTGGAGAAGTGCTGCCACCATGTGGTTGACACTGTTAACAACATATTGACATTCTGAAGTCGTTGCGTTTCACTATAAAAAACATTTATCTAACCCTCACCCTAACCCTTTTGATGAAGATAACATTGAACGAATCAAAAATACAGTCTGGACATTGTTAATGTGGTAAAAGACTATACTAGCTGGAAACAGCTGATTTTTATTGGAATATCTACAAAGGGGTACAGAGGCCCATTTTCAGCAACCATCACTCCTGTGTTCTAATGGTACATTTTGCTAGCTAATGGTGTTGAAAGGCTAACTGATTAGAAAAACTTCGTGCAATTATGTTAGCACATGAATAAAAGTGTGAGTTTTCATTCAAACATGAAATTGTCTGGGTGACCCCAAACTTTTGAACAGTAATGTATCTTGTGTTAGTGTTCTTAAGTAGTAGCAAATATATATACTTTCACTTGGGTGATGTCCATAAGTCTAATTACGATCAAACTGCACTGTACTTCTACTCTATGCAAATGATGCACTCTTTATTTCACCACATTCGTTTTTTACTACATTCAGTACTTTGTAGGTTCATATTTAATATATACAGAAGATGGATTGTCATCAGCAGTATTTAAAACATAATCTGTTCAGATCTAACTGTCAAACAGTATATTAAGTAGAACTGTTGGACTTTTCCTTATGATGGAGTACATTTTTTTATATGGTTACTTTTGCAGTAGCTTTGAGGTATGAGTACCTTTTCCTGCACTACCAAATCGGTACAACTCATTTCGAGATCATGTTTATTTCACACTGGCTGTTAAATGCACAAAATGCAGTAAAAGCAGGAACTTTTGCATCATTGTTGATTAGGCGACAACTTTTCAGTTTAACCTGCAGCTCCCTGCACCTTTCCATTTCCCACTGAGGTTCAGATGATTGTTTAGTTGTTAGGCCACAATGTTCTCGTTTTGCTTCACTCTCACAGTGCTGTTTTTGGGCAGCTGTTTTCAGACTAAAAGCTGTAAAAAGCCGTCAGAGAAGCTGGAGAAAATAATGGAGCACATCAGCATAAAGCAAAACAGTTTCTATCCATAGACCATCAGGCTACTAAATCACTGACTCACCTGCAATGTCTATAAATAGCTATATGTTTCACATATCTCCTGCCTTTGCACGTATCAACATTTGCACATATCGATGCTTGTTCACATGACAGTATTGCACAAGATGCTAACATTTGCACAAAGAATTTATTTTTTTTAACTATTTTTATTTTATCTTATTTTTATAATATTCTATTTAATTTAATTTTATTGATTATTTCAGTTGTGTGAAGGGAACTCGGAAAATAAGAATTTCAATACTCAGGGTAACCACTGTGTTTCTGTTATGTATATGACAAAGTTCTTCAATCCTGAATCTCTTGAACCTAAAGAGCCAGATATTCCCCTCAGGAGCTGGATTAGATCAAAATTTGAGCAAAAAGAAATTCAATATTGTACTTCGATTCATTTAGTGGACAAAACAGAACTTCAAATGAGTGCTAGTGTTGTTCCATAAGTGCTTGATATGTCACCACATCTGCTGCTGCCAAGAGGCTAATAAATTAAAAAATAGTTACTGCAGTTTTAAATTAAAAAATGCTTCAGAACCTAAGCTTTTAGTAGACACCGCCTGACTCTCACCTCCTCTTTGAGTTGCTCCTCTGTCTTGCCCACCCAGGCCACCTCGGGGTGTGTGTAGATGACGGAGGGAACACAGTTGTAGTCGATGTGCACGGCACCACCAGCCATACCCTCCACACAGATGATGCCCTCGTCTTCAGCCTTGTGGGCCAACATCGGTCCAGCGACTACGTCACCGATTGCATAAATACTAAAGGAACAGGGAGAAGTATATTCATATTATAGACTTGTCGTATTTGTGTTGTAAGTGACGCTCATGTTACATTTACACCACGGTTCAAAAGTTTGGGGTCACATAGAAATGTCCTTATTTTTGAAAGAAAAGCATTTTTTTTCCAGTAAAGATAACATTAAATGAATCAGGAATACAGCATAGACATTGTTAATGTGGTAAATGACTATTCTAGCTGGAAACGGCTGATTTTTAATGGAATATCTACATAGGGGTACAGAGGAACATTTCCAGCAACCATCACTCATTGTGTTAGCTAATGGTGTTGAAAGACTAATTAATGATTAGAAAACCCTTGTGCAATTATGTTAGCACATGAATAAAAGTGTGAGTTTTCATGGACACATGAAATTGTCTGGGTGACCCCAAACTTTTGAATGGTAGTGTAAGTTTATGTGCTGTGCGCAATAATTTTCACATACTTTGATAAAAATTCTTGTGAATTTAAGGGATTCTTATTAAATAGTGCTGACCAATATTCTAACTGGCTTCAATAGTTCAGTAGAGGCTGCGCTGTAATGATGAGCTCCTCTATCTGTAAGCATACATTGTTAAAATAAAGGAAGGAGGACGCGCTATATTAATAAACTGTAAAAGGCTTTTAGTATTTAGTTTCCCAGATACTAACAGGTCACTGTGCCTCTTACAAATGACTCTTAGATTACATTAGACAGCCTGAGCTAGATGGTACCTCGGCACTTTGGTCTGGAAGCGGTTGTTGACAGGGATGCGACCCCTGTTGTCCAGCTCAATGCCAACAGATTCGAGGCCGAGGTTCTGGGTGAAAGGTCGTCTGCCAATGCAGACCAGCAGCACGTCACATGTCAGAGTCTCATTCTTCCCTCCAGCTGCTGCCTCCACTCTGAACCACAAAACACAACTTGGCTGTTTACCAAACAGGGCACACACTTCACTCGCATTTTAATATTCTAGACTTGCTTCAGATTCTAGTATCTACATAGAACAACCTGATGCTCTAGGGTTGCTTTACTCACGCCACATCAATCTTGCCATCAGGCCTCTTTGTGGCTCCCATGACTTTCGTACTGAGCTTGAACTTGAGGCCCTGTTTCTGCAGAATGCGCTGGAAGTTCTTGGAGACCTCCATGTCAATGCCCATGCCACCCACATGACCGAGGAACTCCACCGCTGTGACCTTGGAGCCCAGACGCTGCCACACTGAGCCCTGCAGGACAGGAGGACAAACACAAATCACAAATGACAAATGCAATCTGACTTTCCCAGAGATAAGGAGAGGCAGGAAATGTTGGTGCTCTGATGATCGGGGGGACTCATGGCTTATCAGTCCCGACCACACAGTTAGAAAATAACCAGCATTTTAATGTGTTTCTGCGTGATTCAGACTAAAGTGATAAAGTGATGCTTACTAGCTCCACTCCAATGACTCCAGCTCCAATCACAATCAACTCCTCTGGTACTTTCTTCAGGGAAAGAGCTCCTGTCGATGACACAACTGTCTCCTCATCGATCTAATGAAACAAACAAACAAAAAAATCAACACACAAAATATTCAGACTAACATGTTGGAGCAGCCTGTTCAAAATTGGATATTTATAGATTTTGCACTAATCAATATTTTTACATGAACAGGTTTAAGTGTGAAAGGAGCAGTTTGTATTGATGGAACCAAAATTAACGTTTGACTTCAAAGCAGCTCTCTGCTGTGCAGAGTAGAGAATTGTCCAAAGACCAGAAGTGCTCTGTGCCAGACATCCTGTGAAATTGGTTTATTTTTCAAGGTTTTAGGTATTGGTAAGAGCAACATGAACAAATACGAATAAGCCTACACTTCCCAACCTGGCTGATTTAGTGTATTATTTGGTGGATAAATAATTACTAAGGAACATAAATGAACATAAATTCTGCTTGCAGCCTGAACTTTGCTCTAGCTGTGAGCAAGAATACAAATTGTCAAGTTTATCGCCTATGATATGTCTGCTGAGAAAAGCCTTGTGAAACCATCCATCCATCCATTATCTATACACCGCTTAATCCTCACTAGGGTCGCGGGGGGGTGCTGGAGCCTATCCCAGCTGACTCGGGCGAAGGCAGGGGACACCCTAGACAGGTCGCCAGTCTGTCGCAGGGCTACATATATAGACAAACAATCACTCACACATTCACACCTACGGGCAATTTAGAATAATCAATTAACCTCAGCATATTTTTGGACTGTGGGAGGAAGCCGGAGTACCCGGAGAGAACCCACGCATGCACAGGGAGAACATGCAAACTCCATGCAGAAAGATCCCGGGAAAGCCGGGACGCGAACCAGGGATCTTCTCGCTGCAAGGCGAAAGTGCTAACCACTACGCCACTGTGCAGCCCCTTGTGAAACCAGTATCTGACAATTTTTCACTGTACAAAAACAAAAGCATTAAAGCAAACAATTTGGGATCAGCTCATTTAGTTTTCTCAAGTACTCTTTCCTGGTTTCTTGATATTACATTTCCCAGGAAGCAGGTTCAAAGTGGATCCCCAGGAATCCTGCTTCCTCGGATGAAACACTACTACAGAGTGTTAGTCACTGTTTTGTCTAAGGAGCAAAGCATTAGCAGCAATAAACAGCAATGAATAGATCAATCACCTGTTTATTTTAGTATTTATATTTGTTTTCTATTATGTTAAAGACCTCCATATTTTTTGCAAACAAAAAATCTGTGAAATGAAAGTAGTGACTGGACACAAATGGAGTTGTACCTGAATACCAGGAAAGGGTGTGACCTCGGAGCCAGTGGCGATGAGGATGTTCTTTGTGTTGATGACCTGTTCACCACCATCGGTTGTTGTAGCAGTCACCTGGTTCTTACCAGTCACCCTCCCAAAACCGTTGACATGGGTCACCTGAGGGGAGTGATGTCACACTGTAAAACCACCTGCCCGTGCTTTTGATTGTCAGTAACATGTGTAAACAGACATTAAGAAAGAGAAAGGAGCCTGACTTTGTTCTGTTTAAATAGATGTGCGATTCCTCCGGTCAGAGCTTTGACTGCCCCACTCTTCTGAGCCATCATCTTTTCCAGGTTCAACGAGAGGCCTGAAACTGACAGAGACACACTTCCATCAGCATCTTTATCCTGAAGGGCACCTGCGTTTGTTGAAATGCTGTAAACACAACTACTCAGATACTAAAGTTCAGTGTTGTCTCTTCCACATACCAAGCCAAGCTATGTTTGTAAAGTCAGTGAAAAAGGCACGACTGTGGGCAAAAACCAAGGACAGGTCACTAATGAAACAAATTCATGCTCAGTACAATGCACTTCCACTCTTAAACGTTAATAAACAATCTCTGTGTGTAAAACAGCTCTTTTTGTTGTTGAGTTTTTTTAAGAGCATACACAGCTTAGTTCCTATCCGAATGCAGTGCACTTTTTCACCAAGTTTTGAGAATGTCATCAAGAGAAATTGCAAATTAACACCTACTTACTTCCACTGTTGTAAGGGATACTTATGCAGATATAAACAGGAGAATAGAAAGCATAGACTGTCTATAAAGATGGCCCACATGTCATCACTCTCTCCACTATACCAAAGCGAAGCCAAAATATAGTGGAAAAGGGCGCTGCCATTTTGCACTGGTGATGTGAGTGGCCTAAATGTGAGCGCTCAGCACTTGAACTTCACATAGTCCACCACTGCAATTGGGATCGTCTTTGACTGTTGTGGAGGCTCATTGTGCACTTATCACTTTCTAGACAAAAGGGCCTGCAGCAAAGGGCCGTGAGCTTGAATCAAACCCAGGCCACTGTGTCAGGGACTACAGGCCCTGTTTATGGGTCGCCCACTCAACCAGTTCAGCTACCTGGGCACCCCAGAACTGTGACTTTTTACCCTTTCCTGCCATTTAATAGATGATGTAAAGACACTGAACTGAGCCACACACATTCCTCTTCAACTCTCAATCTGAACCAACTCAATGAGCTGCATAAAATCCTTAAAATGTCCCTTTAAAATTCAGCCGAGCCGCTTACTTTCGATGCCTCTGCTTTCAAAGTCTTTGCCATGAGCCATGTGGTACAAGTAGGAGTTGTTCAGCAGAGCCTGCAGACACAAAACATCCATTAACTCAGCTGGGAGAGCTATTCTGACACAAGTACAACAAGGTTTTCTTTTATTTACATACATACATACATACATACATACATACATACATACATACATACATACATACATACATACATACATACATACATACATACATATATATATATATATATATATATATATATAAAAAAAAATCCTTATATATACCCTTATATGTAAGATTTTTATATTTATATATATATATATATATATATATATATATATATATATATATATATATATATATATATATATATATATATATATATATATATATATACATATTTATATACACACGCACACACACACACACACAGTGTGCATTATATTGGTTGGCTGGTTGCTAAATAATGTTCTCTACAGTATTTCATCAGATGAATTTAATGCAATCCTGGAGAAGTCGAAAATGTTTTTGCCAAATGATGCATACAAAGGGGCATAAATGGAAACCTATAAGATGAGTGAAAGAAATTATCATTGCCAGAGCAATACTGTATGTCAGATACAGGTAAGTACAACTGTTTTTTCCTTAGCCACATTTTTAGTCTGGATTCATTTACAATTTGTCAAAGTGATGAAACTAACAGTATGTAGATTTAGCCATTAGCTCTCTAGCTTGTGATGTACCCATGCATGTGCAAACAACTATCACTAAATCACTGTGGCACACAACTCAACAATGTCTTGATTCTAAGCTGGCTCAGTTTCCAAGTTCCCTTTTCTCTATTTGTAAGCAGATTTGTGGAAGTATATTCACATCTTTTTACTTTTTGCTTTGTTTTTTTCAAATGAATTTCCAAGTTTATGATAGATTCTTCATATTACTGTGATTTTTCTTTGTTTAACAAACTGTCTGGAACAATGAGAACTAACTAAGAAACAATTGTAAGGGGGTGTTGTTATAGCATGAGCTTCCCCAAAGTAATCAGCGTACCAGTGGTGAGTTCACAGCGCTTGTAACTGCATTGATCCAACTACAAGAAAACATTCTGATCAGGCCCAAAACTAGTTTGTTACCTTTGAGGGGATGCAGCCAACATTGAGACAAGTCCCACCCAGTGTGGCATTTTTCTCCACACACACCGTCTGTCAAAGGAAATGTGTGTATCAAATAAAATGTAATTAAATGAAAGTAACATCTACATTGGTGCAAGGAAAGCGACTTACCTTGAAGCCGAGCTGTGCAGCTTTGATGGCAGCAACGTAGCCGCCTGGACCGGAGCCCACCACTGTGACATCTGCATCAACTGCAGAGAGGAACACAGCAACTTTTACCACAGCTTCATGACAGAGCACAGATACAAGGTAAGTTTAATTACACATTAAGAGTCTGTTTAAGTTTTGAATCAGAAGTCTGTTGAACTCAGTGGACAACGTGTTAAATAAAGGCCTATTGTGTAAATATAGCTTTTACTGTGAAGAAACAGTCACTGGGAGCAGCTATTAATGATACATTTAATGGTCCAAGACTACACTTAGCTATTCAACTTTTTTCACTGACTATTCCGTAGTGTTAGAAATAGTTTAACCTTGGGGGAAAAAAGTTACACTAACGTTCAAAAGTTTGGAGTTACTTAGAAATGTCCTTATTTTTGAAAGAAAAGACATTTTTTCCAGTGAAGATAACATTACATGAATCAGAAATACAGTCTAGACACTGTTAATCTGGTAAATGACTATTCTAGCTGGAAACAGCTGATTTTTAATGGAATATCTCCATAGGGGTACAGAGGAACATTTCCAGCAACCATCACTCCTGTGTTCTAATGCTACATTGTGTTAGCTAATGGTGTTGAAAGCCTAATTGATGATTAGAAAACCCTTGTGCAATTATGTTATCACATGAATAAAAGTGTGAGTTTCCATGGAAAACATGAAGTTGCCCGTTGTTGTTGTTGCTATCTTTTCGTTTAGATGATTTCAGCAATACATTTAGATTGGACTCATTGATTTAGATTAAAGAATTAAATTTTCTATAACTCCTGTAAATAATATGATATAAGAAAAGAAGTGTTTCCTTTAGTATAGAAAGGCAGACCATCTATATATGATACACTGTAAAACAACTGACCATTGTTTGTACCTAATAAAAAGCTATACATGATGTGGAATTGGTTACAACCACAAATCGGAACAAAGAGTTCCAACATATGGCTAAAGGGCATAAGAGAACATGTTAATAATGAAGACTGATAAGACATAGTTATCTTACTTGCGGCTTTATCAGCGTAGGTTCTGACAGACAGAGCTGTGGCTCCATGCAGTTTGCAGGGGAGATGGTGGCTCCGCTGTGAAGTAAACCACACAGAATAAAACATATAAAACAACTAGGCAGTTCAATACAAAATGAGCCAACACAGAGTCACAACACCCTTCAAGGAAGGGGTGGGGTGAAATTTTGCATGATGCAATCAATTCAAACAAAAACATTAAACATAAGAAGTCAAAGAAATTAAATCAACTCCTCTCCTACTGTCATAAGTATCTGTTTACTGTGTTTCCCTGGTAAACCTTGCTATTTGATTTGAGCATTTTCTTTGCTGCAGTTTCCTTGTACAGCTTCTCATCAAAACATGGGGTAAAAACCACAGTGAAAGGTTTTGCTATAACACAGTCAGCATGTCAGGAAAATGTCAGATCTGTATAATGAAACAATATTTACAGTGCCAACTGAAATGAGTATTTTCCCCTTTCCTGTCTGATTTGTACATGCACAAAAACATTTCTTTGAAAGGGTCACAGCCTCTTGGACATGTTGGGGTTTTGTGAGCAGATGTCAGCTGGGACCAACTTATCAGTCAGTAATGGACATCAAACCACCAGGTCTGTAACCTTTCCAGTGTCGTGCAAAAAAAATAATAATCTGCCGAAAAATGATTTGCATCGCACGGATGGTGCACTTCTTGTTAAACCTTGACACGACAGTTGATCAGTTAGCGAATAAATGAGTTTAAGCAACGAAACATGTATCTTATCGGAAGCGGGTAACACTTAGGCTGTTCAGCTGATTGAACTATGAGACAAGCCATTAATTGCTGCGCTTCTGACATTAACTATCTTAAAAGTTGGGTAACCGCTGCAACCTAGCTTAGCGTGCTAACAAGACATGTAGAAGAAGACCAGTCAACTTTAGAGTCAAATAAATGTATTTTCCATTTTGCATTAGTTATTTACACCCCTTTCACCTTAGCAGAATACAAATATCACATATCCCCAAACATTTAAGAATTTGTTTGGAGTGCGAATTAGCTGGCGATGTCTCTTCCATAATGTGTTTCCCTTGAAAACACCGCAACAGAACAAGTTCTCATATTTAAAACGTGGACCATTTTCGTAAAAATCCAAATGCCGAATTAACAACAGAAACGTATGTAGCTTGCAAACATATTAAATAGACATTAAGCGACGTACTTTGTTGATAATAACCACAACGACTCTGGACAACTAGCTTTTCCAAAGTAGGCTGGAGTTACAGTCTTTCCATACGACTCCAGTGGGCTGGAGCTGTTAGCTAACTTGCTAACCAGGCCCTTACCGCTGGTCGGAAGTAGTTGTTATGTGCAGTATCAACAGTGAGTACGACCAGTGTGAAACCGGTCACGACAACACATGCAGCGTAGTGGGTTAATAACAACAATCCTTACCGTGGCCAGAGAGCGGTATAACTGTGTCCAGCTCTGCATTTTGTCTGTGTCCCCTCACACAGGTTCTGTAACCTACAGCAGGCCGACCAGCCAAGGACTCCTATCGTTGCGCAGGCGCAGTACCAATTTCGAAAACAACGCCTGGACGTCGCTTCTATATGACGTTGAAAGCTGTCAGCAAGCACAGCATTGACATCATAACCAACCAAATACACGCTACCAGTCAAAAATTTGGACACACCTTATTATTTAATGTTTTTTCTTTATTTTCATGACTATTTACATTGTAGATTCTCATTGAAGGCATCCAAATTATGAATGAACACATGAAATTATGTAGTCAACAAGAAAGTGTGAAATAAGTCAAAACATGTTTTATATTTTAGATTCTTCAAAATAGCCACCATTTGCTATGATTGCTGCTTTGCACAATATTGGCATTTTGTCAATGAGCTTCATAGTCACCTGTAGTGGTTTTCGAGCAGTGTTGAAGGAGTTCCCAGAGATGCTGAGCATTTGTTGGCTCTTTTGCCTTCAGTCTGCAGTCCATCTCATGCCAAGCCATATGGATTGGGTTTAGGTCAGGTGACTGTGGAGGCCAGGTCATCTGACGCAGTACTCAATCACTCTCCCTCTTGGTCAAATAGTCCTTGTACAGCCTGGATGTGTGTCTGGGGTCATTGTCCCATTGAAAAATAAATGATGGTTCAACTAAACACAAACTGGATGGCATGGCATGGCATGTCACGGCATGATGCTGTGGTAGACATCCTGGTTCAGTGTGCCTTCAATTTTGAATAAATCCCCAACAGTGTCACCAGCAAAGCACTCCCACACCATCAGACCTCCTCCTCCATGCTTCACGGTGAGAACCATGCATGTAGAGACCATCCGTTCACCTTTTCTGCGTTGCAAAAGACACGGTGGGTGGAAGCAAAGATCTCAAATTTGGACTCATCAGACCAAAGCACAGATTTCCACTGATCTAATGTCCATTCCTTGTGTTTCTTGGCCCAAACAAATCTCTTCTGCTTGTTGCTTTTCCTTAGGATACCTTGTTGGATACATTGTTGGACACATAATCAACAGACTTATTGCTATGTGCAATGTCATCGGATTCTTTCCCAGTAGACTCACAATCTATATTATCATTGTTCAAGTGCAATATTCTAGTGCAATACATCTGTTTACTCTTACTTTCAGATCATTTTCTGTTAATCTGTTTATTGTTATTAGTCTACATTTTGTACTTGTTATCAGATTTTTTTAAAATATATTTTTATCTTTTATTTTTACTTTTTTCTAGACATTTTACACACTTAAGACACTTCACACAAACACTCTTAGACACTTTGAATTTTGTACTTTGTATTCTTTGTTATTTCTATTTTACCACTAACCCCTGTGTAATTGTATATATTCCACTAACCTTTGTTTTGCTGTATTTGTTTATTGTATTGTACTCAAAACAATTTCCTTCAGGATGAAAAGAGTTGATCTTATTTTATTAGTGGTTTCTTAGCAACTATTTGACCATAAAGGCCTGATTGGCACAGTCTCCTCTGAACAGTTGATGTAGAGATGTGACTGCTACTAGAAGTCTGTGTGGTATTTATCTGGGCTCTAATCTGAGATGCTGTTAACTTGCAATTTCTGAGGCTGGTGACTAGGATGAACTTATCCTCAGCAGCAGAGGTGACTCTTGGTCTTCCTTTCCTGGGGCGGTCCTCATGTGAGTCAGTTTCGCTGTACTGCTTGATGGTTTTTGCAACTGCACTTGGGGTTACATCCCAAATTTTTGCAAGTTTCAGGACTGACTGACCTTCAGTTCTTAAAGCAATAATGGACTGTAGTTTTCTTGACTTAGCTGATTGGTTCTTGCCATAATATGGATTCTAACAGTTGTCCAATAGGGCTATCAGCTATGTACCAACCTGATTTCTGCACAACACAACTGATGATCCCAAACTCATTAAGAAGACAAAAAAGTCCACAAATGAACTTTGACAAGGCACATCTGTGAAGTGAAAACCATTTCAGGTGACTACCTCATGAAGCTCACAGAGAGAAGACCAAGAGTGTGCAAAGCAGTAATCAAAGCAAAGAGTGTCTATTTTGAAGAATCTAAAATATAAAACATGTTTTGACTTATTTCACACTTTCTTTGTTTACTACATAATTATTCCACCAAGGAATGCGGTGGAGTTATGTGACGATTGATGTACATGAATCCGTCTGTTACTTACATTACCCAAAAACGGACCAATGGATTAGGATGAAATTTTCAGGGAAGGTCAGAAATGACACAAGGACCACCTCATTAGACTTTGGCAGTGATGCGTCTTGTGAATCCAAGGATTTGTTAAGGATTTGTCACTGTAACCATGACAACATAGTTACAGTTGAAACTAGGGCCTTGACCGCAACCTCAGCTGCCTGCTGACGATCACATGATTGCAATCCTACTACAAATCCACTGCTGCCGACTTATCGGAAATTATATAAAGTACAATTAATTCAATTGTGGTGGTGTTTCCCAGTCCCATCAATTCCCGCCACCCCCTACATATTTAGGTCAGGCAATTTGGTATTGGTACATAAATGTACACATGCATAACACACGCCCGTGTTCAGCACAAGGTCAAGGAGTGAACAGTCTTGGCAGAGTACTGCGCTCTGTGAGTGCTTTTCTTGTTCCACATTATTTTTAAAGTTTTAACTGCATTTGACAGTTATTTATGCAGAACATGTTCTGCAGTTTGTGATAAACTCCACCAGATGGCATAATTACATTTTGCTTATTAGTTTCAAACGCACTTTGAAACAAAAGTAAATTAAAAACCTCATCTAAAGCTAAGCAGACTTAGCTTTAGGGGATGCGGTTGAATGTTTACTGAAAAGGACACACCAAAAAGCAGGTATGAGAGTAGTTCAACAGGGAGATATGACCTGCGCACAGAGTAAGGTAACTACATCAATAGAGCATGCAAGTAAGTTAAGAAGTTCACACAAACCATATTTCTAAACATCTACATAACTACAACAACTAGTAACTCCAACACACACTAAAACTGAGGTGAAACCATCCATAATTGTTCCATTTGCTTTTCAAGAAACTTAATAACATATATCAAATTGCTGTTGGATTCATAAAATGATTTTCAGAAGTCTCTCCTTGTTACCACAGTTTGCAATATTGGTGTTGTAGTCAGAAGTTGTATTTCTTAAAATAAAATATACTAGATTAGATCAGATCAAGAATTAAACATTAGAAAAAAATGTATTCTGTAATACCACATTATATGCCACTGCCATTTCTTTTCATCATAATGATGCTGCTACTTGTGATCAAATCAAGGGTGTGGGTATGAGCACCATTATTCAAACAGGGACTGAGGAACTGGTAGAGGTTCTGAGTCAAGGGTCAGTCAGCAAAGTTGGAGATTAGACTTGAACATTATAAATCTACTTACAGCCCCACCTTCTCAGGCTTTGACTTCGGAGACAGACAGTGATGGGTCAGCAGAAATAATATACCTACATTGACACTTCAGACACACAGTTTAATGACCACTGTTTTGGTTCAGTCTAATTTCAGAGTGGACCTTGTTGTCATCTATAAAGCCCATGTACACACGTGGACAAAACTGTTGGTACCCCTCGATTAATGAAAGAAAAACCCACAATGGTCACAGAAATAATTTGAATCTGACAAAAGTAATTATAAATAAAAAATTCTATGAAAATTAACCAATGAAAATCAGACATTGCTTTTGAACCATGATTTAACAGAATTATTTTAAAAAATAAACTCATGAAACAGGCCTGGACAAAAATGATCGTACGCTTAACTTAATTTTTTGTTGCACAACCTTTTGAGGCAATCACTGCAATCAAACCATTTCTGTAACTGTCAATGAGACTTCTACACCTCTCAGCAGGTATTTGTTTCCACTCCTCATGAGCAGACTGCTCCAGTTGTCTCAGGTTTGAACGGTGCCTTCTACAGATGGCATGTTTCAGCTCCTTCCACAGATGTTCAATAGGATTTAGATCAGGGCTCATAGAAGGCCACTTCAGAATAGTCCAATGTTTTCCTCTTAGCCATTCTTGGCTGTTTTTAGCTGTGTGTGTTTTGGGTCATTATCCTGTTGCAAGACCCATGACCTGTGACTGAGATCAAGCTTTCTGACACTGGGCAGCACATTTCTCTCTAGAATACCTTGATAGTCATGAGATTTCATTGTACCCTGCACAGATTCAAGACACCCTGTGCCAGATGCAGCAAAGCAGCCCCAGAACATAACAGAACCTCCTCCATGTTTCACAGCAGGGACAGTGTTCTTTTCTTGATATGCTTCATTTTTGTGTCTGTGAACATAGAGCTGATGTGCCAAAAAGTTCCAGTTTTGTCTCATCTGTCCATAAGACATTCTCCCAGAAGCTTTGTGGCTTGTCAACATGCAGTTTGGCAAATTCCAGTCTGGCTTTTTTATGATTAGTTTTCAACAATGGTGTCCTCCTTGGTCGTGTCCCATGAAGTCCACTTTGGCTCAAACAACGACGGATGGTGCGATCTGACACTGATGTACCTTGACCTTGGAGTTCACCTTTAATGTCTTTAGAGGTTGTTTTGGGCTCTTTTGTTACCATTTGTATTATCCGTCTCTTCCATTTGTCATCAATTTTCCTCCTGTGGCCACGTCCAGGGAGGTTGGCTACAGTCCTATGGATCTTAAATTTCTGAATAATATGTGCAACTGTAGTCACAGGAACTTCAAGCTGCTTGGAGATGGTCTTATAGTCTTTACCTTTAACATGCTGGTCTATAATTTTATTTCTTATCTCCTGAGACAACTCTCTCCTTCGCTTCCTCTGGTCCATGTCTACTGTGGTACACACCATGTCACCAAACAGCACAGTGACTACTTGTAACCCTATAAATAGGCCGACTGACCGATTACAAGTTTGTAGACACCTGTGATGCTAATTAGAGGACACACCTTGATTGAACATGTCCCTATGGTCACATTATTTTCAGTCTTTTCTAGGGGTACCATTATTTTAGTCCAGGCCTGTTTCATGAGTTTATTTTTTAAAATAATTCTGTTGAACCACGGTTCAGCAGCAATGTCTGATTTTCATTGGTTAATTTTCATAGAATTTTTATTTATTATTATTTTTGTCAGATTCAAATTATTTCTGTGACCATTGTGGGTTTTTCTTTCATTAACCGAGGGGTACCAACAATTTTATCCACATGTGTAAATCACCATGTAAGCCAAATCTGAAAGTTAAATCTTCCTGATGAGCAATCCAGCTTTGATAAGACACATCTACAATTGTTCTCTTCATTAACCTGTTTTTTCTCTTTAGACTGGATGGGTTTGATATGTAAGGCCCTCCAAAGTGTTTATTGTTTTCTTGTACATTGTTTTCTCTCTGCTATCCTTTTCTCTCCTCTTTGCTCTCACCCCAACTGGTCAAGGCAGATGGTGGCCCTCCCTTAGCCTGGTTCTTTCTTTGATTTATTTTGTGTTTTTCCTGTTAAATGGGATTTGTTTTTCTGCCAAGTGTTTGCTTAAAGTGAATCCAAAAGAATCTTTGGCTTTTTTGGGGTTTCTCTGTGTATATTTTGTCAGATTTTCTCCTTACGACATGAAATGCTTTGATGGCATATGTTGAGAATTTGGTGCTATATATATAAATTTGAATTGAAAGGATTTGGGGGGCTGCACAGTGGCTTGGTGGTTAGCACTGTTGCCTTGAGGCTAGAAGATCCCTGGTTCATGTCCTGGCCTGGGCCTGGGATCTTCCTGCATGAAGTTTGCATGTTCTCCCTGTGCATGCATGGGTTTTCTCCAGGTTCTCTGGCTTCCTCCCACTGTCCAAAAACATGCTGAGGTTAACTGGTGATTCTACATTGTCTGTAGGTGTGAATGTGAGTGTGATTGTTTATTTGTATATGTAGCACTGTGATAGACTGGTGACCTGTCCAGGGTGTCCCCTGCCTCCACCTTGATCAGCTGGGATAGGCTCCAGCCCCCCCACGACCTTAATGAGGATTAAGCGGTGTATAGATAATGGACGGTTGGATGAAAGGATTTGGGGGCTGAAATTCAGTCTTTGTTCTGGTCCACCTCACCCTTCGATTTCTCATAATCATCTTTCAGAGCAACAACATTGGGAGTCTTGTGGTCTGAAATAAAGCAGATAATGCAGACTTACAACTGGTCAGCATTACAGAATAGCTTTGCAGTTTTTCTACACATGCTGTTTTCCAGGTTGTCTCTTCAGGCCTTACATTGTCAGATGAGGCTTTATAAATCAATATAATTCAATTTTATTTCTATAGTGCCACTTACCAATATATAGTATCCCATAGCACTGCACATAGTGAGGTAAAGACCTGGAAAAAAAAACATCAGACAGAATCAGGCTCAGGTAAATCTGCCATCTGCCTCAATGGGTGGGGTGAGAGTGGGGATGAGGGGCTGGGGCTGGGGTTGGGAAAACAGGATAATGCACTTTTTTTTACATACACATTCCACTGACTTATGTGCAATAACTGTTACAACCTCCTCCTCTTGTATATAGTATTCTTGAAAAATTCATCTTGTGTATATAATGTTCTCTGCAGTTTTTGCACTGTGAGTCACGCAGTATGAAACCAGACACAGCAGGCAGGACTTTAGGGCCTTCAGTTTCATTGCAGACGTCACAGGGAACATCTTCTGATTTGGAAACCGCTCCTTTCTGATCTGTTGCTGACTTTCTGTTGAGCTAACAATCTGAACTGAGCAGACACATCAGGTATAAAAATGTTGACCTGCAGCTCAGGTCTGACGCATGTAACTTTTATGCACATGGGACACTGATAGGGAACATTATTTCCCCAGTCTTTACTGATGCAGCTCTTACAGAAGTTGTGTCCACACAGTGTACTGACTGGATCAGTGAACACATGCAGACAGATCTAGCACACAAACTGTCAGCCAACAGCTGGCAGCAGACATACCTCCATTCTGGGGACAACACTATGAAAAAATCTAAACTGTAATTATATACCTTTGGTTATTTGTTGAATAAAATCAAGCTTAGATTAAGAATTACCTCCTGACTTCAAACTGGTATAGATTCACACATGGTGACCTTCATTCCAAACATTTACTTTGGCTGCCTAGACAATAAATATAATTTTTAAAAAAATCACAACAAAAATTGTCATAATCCTGCATCTGAATGTAGCTATTTATCTTTGAGCAAGCGCTAATCACACTAATGAGAAACACACAATATTTACAGAAACCGCTGCCACTGAGAGAGAGAGAGAGTACCACAAAGTAGTTAAAAGTAAGCTGAGGTTGGGGACAGAGTTCGTTTTTGGGAGAGAGAAATTAGGTGCTTCTGTCATAGCACAAGTCTATTTGTGGAAACTGATGAAGAAAACTGCATGAAGTCAGTCTCTACAGACAGTTTCCAAGATGAAAACCACTGCTAACAAAATGGCAAAAAACTACATTATGAAAAGCATGAGAAGAGAATCCTGAGGAATATCCATCCATTACGTATACACCGCTTAATCTTTATTAGGGTCGTGGGGGGCTGGAGTCTATCCCAGCTGACTCAGGGTGAAAGCAGGGGACACCCTGGACAGGTCACCAGTCTATCACAGGGCTACACATAGAGACAAACAATCACACTCACACCTAAAGACAGTTTAGAGTTATCAATTAACCTCAGCATGTTTTTGGACTCTGGGAGGAAACCAGAGTACCTGGAGAAAGGACACACATACACAAGGAGAACATGCAAACTCCATGCAGAACAATCCTGGGAAAGTTGGGATGCGAACCGGGGATCTTTCAACTGCAAGGCGAAAGTGCTAACCACCAAGGCACTGTGCAGTGCCATGTAAAACTTGCTATATTTATGTATTTAGCACCAAATTAAATTGGTTGGATCAGATAGGTTCCGGGGTGTTTGGCATACACCTGAACACAATTACAAAGTATCTGTAAAATTTACTTATCAACTTTGCCCCCACCCCCCCACCCCCAACTTCTGTAATTATATGCAGATTTGCATAAAAATTTGAGTGCACACATATTTAGTTAATGAAAATGAACATGAGCTACTGCTGTTTAAAGATAGCGCAGAAAAAATACACTCACTCGGGACCTGTCCTCAAAATACATTCATCCATTGGGAATAACTTCAACATGAATTTGTAAAAATTGTAAAGACAGAGGGCTGCACAGTGGCCTAGTGGTTAGCACTTTTGCCTTGCAGCAAGAAGGTCCCTGGTTCGCGTCCCGGCTTTCCAGGGATCTTTCTGCATGGAGTTTGCATGTTCTCCCTGTGCATGCGTGGGTTTTCTCCGGGTACTCCGGCTTCCTCCCACAGTCCAAAAATATGCTGAGGTTAATTGATTACTCTAAATTGCCCGTAGGTGTGAATGTGAGAGTGCTTGTTTGTCTATATATGTAGCCCTGCGACAGACTGGTGACCTGTCTAGGGTGTCCCCTGCCTTCGCCCGAGTCAGCTGGGATAGACTCCAGCCCCCCCGCGACCCTAGTGAGGATTAAGCGGTGTATAGATAATGGATGGATGGATGTAAAGACAGATACTTCATGGGATATGTCTTCACATGGCTGCAGTTTGTGATAAATTCCACCAGAGGACATTATCAGCTGCCACAAATTCTCTAAAATTCCATTTTAGCGTGATTTAGTTTTAACTAATCTTGCCTTGTCTTTTCTTATTTAGTCTTGTTCTGACTATTATATGCACTACTATTCAAAAGTTTGGGGTCACTTAGAAATGTCCTTATTTTTGAAAGAAAAGCTGTTTTTTTTCAATGAAAATGACATTAAATTAGTCAGAAATACAGTGTAGACATTGTTAATGTAGTAAATGACTATTCTAGCTAGAAACGGCTGATTTTTAATGGAATATCTCCATAGGGGTACAGAGGAACATTTCCAGCAACCATCACTCCTGTGTTCTAATGGTACATTGTGTTAGCTAATGGTGTTCAAAGGCTAATTGATGATTAGAAAACCCTTGTGCAATTATGTTAGCACATGAATAAAAGTGTGAGTTTTCATGGAAAACATGAAATTGTCTGGGTGACCCCAAACTTTTGAATGGTAGTGTATGATAATGTATGTCTTAACTACTATAATAAATTGCTTGTTTTATGAAACATTATTGCAGTCCCCTCAAATAATTGCATTTGGGTATTTACATAGTAACTGTGACAGGCCTAATTGGTGAACATGAATACTCAAAGGTCAAACTTTCAAACAGTAGTGAATACTATACTATAATATAGTATACTATACTATACTATGCTATGCTATGCTATGCTATGCTATGCTATGCTATGCTATGCTATACTATACTTGTTATTATTATTATTGTTTTTGTTATTATTATTATCTGACATGTTTACACATACTTAAAATCTTTATTTTTCTTAAGAGCAGGCTAAATTCAGTTTTATAAATCTGTGTTTTCTCTAGTTTAGATTGGCTTTGTATCCGATAAGACATAAATGTGTTCAGTAACCATATACAGTCCCTCCAGGAATTTGCGACGTTGCGATCGCACAAATTCACGTGAATTCAACCAATCTCCACGAATTCTGCGCGACCTTGCTATTTTGTCCAATCACCGCAACTTTCTGCAATTTTGGCCAGCCTCCCATGAGTTCCACCAATCATAGCAGTCATCCCAAAAAAAATTACTGCTACAGATCGTGAAAAACAATTAATTCCCTGATGTTTTTCACCAAAGTGGAAGTAAACTGTTTTACACCGATGCAATATTGTGGTGGAACACAAAAAAAAAATCATCGCTTTATAAACACTTTTCTACCATGAAACATATCAGGAGAACAGCTGAAATGAGCGGACCACAGACCAGACAAATCACCATGATGGAAACTGTTGCATCCAGATCTGTTGGAGCACTGAAAGAATGAAGGGAAGTTAGATTAATTTCTCCGCCAAGAAACACGGTGGAGTTATGTGACAATCGGCATGAATCATTCCTCTGTTAGCAACATTACTCAACAACGGACTAAGGGATTTGGATGAAATTTTCAGGGAAGGTCAGAAATGACACAAGGACCAAGTGATTAGATTTTGGCAGTGATGCGGCTTATAGTCTGGATCCACAGATTTGCTAAGGATTTCCCATTGAGATAGCGGCACTGCGTCTGATAGCAGCACGGTAACCATGGCAACATGTGAACGCTACCTCAGCGGCCTGCTGACGATCACATCATTGCAATCCTACTACAAATCCACAGCTGTGGATGTATCGGAAATGATACAAGGAACAACTGATTAAATTGTGGGAGTGTTTGTGAGTTCCATCAATTCCTACCGCCCGCTACATATTTACGTCACGCGATTCGGTATGTACACATCCATAATACACGCCTGTGTTCAGCGCAGGGTCAGGTAATGAACAGTCTTGGCGGAGTCCTGCGGTCTCTGAGAGCTTTTCTTGTTAACTGACATGACAAGCCATGAGCGTGTGAATACGTGTGCCAGGAAGTGAAATTAAATTTCTAAGCCACTGACAGATATGTCCAAATGTGATTCATTCCATAGTAAATTATCATTTTGTGCCTTAAATCTACCAAGCGCTTCATGTTAAACCAGTATCTGGCTGCTGCTAATTTCCCACGATGATATGCCAATCTTTGTGTAAATGGATTGGAGCATTAAAGAATTAATTTCGGAATAAATATTGTCAATTACAATGTCGTAACATGTTCTAAAAGCTGAAAAAATGCAACTTTTTAGCAACTGTCACTGTCTCCCGCAATTTCATCGCAACAAATTAGCTTAAAACATTGCAACTTACATCACAATTTTTTAGAAAAGCTGCCACAAATTCAGACATTTTTGGCCACAACAATCTTGAAAAATGCCTGCGAAATTCTGGAGGGACTGCATATATGTAACTTTATTTGTTTGTTTCTTCAAGATGGATTTTGGTGAAGATATTTTCATGGAATTTGTCTATAATGATAAAAAATATACTTACTTTTTTTATTGCTGTTAAAATAATTGATTTGCTTTCCTGTATAATCTATGTTTGATATTTAACTGCAGCAGCATGGAAAAGCCATTTGACCTTTTTCATGTTTGTCCCTGGTGTACTTCAGCAGGATCTAAGATGTGTTGAAACACAGCTTGTTTGGCCTCCTTTAAGACCTGCTGACAGTCAAATTCAATTAAAACACAATGCCAACATCCCAGCAAACACTCCCTACTACTCTCAGAGAAAACGTTGGCTTTCAAAGTCAATTGTGTCTGATGTGAAGAGCCGGCCCTCGTGTCCCGTCTGGAGCCTTTTCTCGTGCTAAAATAAGAGTTTCCCCCTCTTTCCCTGAGTCGACATGAGTAAAGTGAGCACTATGAAAGGCCCAGAGAGAGCTTCTATTTGATGACTGGCAGCCTCAGGTCTTGTGTCTCTGTGACACTATGGGACACTACAAAAGGCTGTCCTTTCTCCTGCTGCAGAATAACACAGAGAAAAAGAAAGAAGTGGCGTATGATGGGGAGGAAGGGGGATTTTAGGGGGAAAAGGGGGGGTCTGGCTTTTGAAACAGGACCGGCACAGATGCATGCAGCAGAAGGATTAGGCTGTGGGTATTGGTGACGATCACTCGGCTCAACTCGCCATCGGTTGTGGCCCTTTGTGGCTCCCAGCAGCCTCGGGGTGGTAAGCTGGCAGCCAGAGTGCCAGCAGGGCTCAATGTGCACCCCAACAATGGCTAAGCGAACCCCGCTAACCTGTGGCTCTTAATCCACTGCTTCTCTGCGCACAGCAGATAAGATATTTTAGTCACTGAGATGTCATCTGACAATCATCACGGCGAGTGTGCGTTGAAGGTTTTATAACATTGTCGTAAAATGTCCTCCAATTCTGGAATGACCCTTTTCTGTTTGGAGCCCAAATGGTCCAAGTAAAAGTGCAGAGTGTTGCCCTTCTGCTAGCTCACTAGAACCATTGCCTGGTTTTCACACGGGCTAATTTGAGCTGCTTCTTTTTTAAGGAGCACCTAAAATCCAACTCACAGCAGTCAATCATCATCCACACACAGGAATCAAAGCATCCTATAAACCTTCAAATCTCCACTTTTCAGTCCCTCTCCAGTAATTGATTTAAGCCCTAGTCATTCATCTTGGTGTATGTATCAGAGTTGCATATTTAGAATTGGTTTTCCATGAACATAAGTCCTTCCTTCCCAAAAATGGTTTGATCTAGCTCAACATCATTGCTTCCTCTAGTTACTTGCTGCCTCTCTCTCCTCCCAGTCCTCTCCACTCACTGCAGTTCGAGCACACCAGCTTATCTATGACACTGCTCACATACTGTCAAACTACTCTACACTACACAATAGTAACCCATTCTAAAGTAGAATAATTGTATAGAAAGCTCCACCCTGTACCCTCCCTGTTACAGAATAAATCCTGTAAGTCTGAATTTGCGCTTTTTGGACTGTCATTGGTAGACTGTAGTTTCAAGGTGGAAACACAAATAAATGGCAGTGATTGTTTATTTTTACTCATAATATGTCCTTTAAAAAAAACACCAATTCCCATTAACTGAGACACATTCACTACACTCAGATGATTTTTCCATTTCACTTGACGTCTAGAACTAGCTGGAGGCACCTGTATTGAAACAGATAACTCTAAAGAGGAGAATACTTTTCAATGACTTATTTTTGCATTTTATATATTTGTCTGCGCTCAAGTCTGCAAAGGAGAATCATCAACATTTAACTGTACTGTAGCCAGTGTATGCGAATCCTAGGTGTCAGCACATCAAAGAAATTGCCTTACTGAAGGTATGATGTACCTTAACAGTCTGTTGCAGAGCATTTTGGTCTTTAGCGTGACCACTCATATTAAGACCCATATGTCAATCCAGTGTGTCTGACCAACTTCACTGTGCAGTGGACTGATGTAGATTTTGAACTATACAAACAAAGCTTGCATACCTGAGTAACACACCAGCCAAACTGTGAAAAGTGCACTTTTCACAGTGTGCCCTTAGCAGCAGTTTCTTAGCAGCTATTTGATCATAAAGGTCTGATTGACGCAGTCTCTTCTGAACAGTTGATGTAGAGATGTGTCTGTTACTAGAACTCTGTGTGGAGTTTAAAGTAATGATGGACTGTCCTTTCTCTTTACTTAGCTGATCGATTCTTGCCATAATATGGATTCTAACAATTGTCAAATAGGGCTGTCAACTGTGTACCTACCAGACTTCTGCACAACTGATGGTCCCAACCCCATTAAGAAGGCAAAAACTTCCACAAATTAGCCTTGACAAGGCACACCTGTGAAGTGAAAAGCATTTCAGGTTGCTACCTCATGAAGCTCATCCAGGGAATGCTACGAGTGTGCAAAGCGGTAATCAAAGCAAAGAGTGGCTATTTTGAAGAATCTAAAATATAAAACAAATTTTGATTTATTTCACACTTTTCTTGTTGACTACATAATTCATATGTGTTCATACATAGTTTTTATGCCTTTAGTGAGAATCTACAATGTAAATAGTCATGAAAATAAATAAAAAACCATTAAATGAAAAAGTGTGTCCTAACTGTTGACTGGTAATGTATATCAATCGATCAGTCAGTCGGTCTGTCATGTCCACCACTTTTGTTTGGAAATGTCACAACAGCTGGACTGTCAAAACATTTTGCACAGACATTCATCATTCTCAGATAACAAGTGTTACGATGTTAGCGATCTTGTGCTTTTTCCTCACACATCGTAGCCGACATTTGTAGTTTTCATTAAAATATCTCAAAACTATTGAGTGAACAGAATCACTTGATCTTTCTTGTATGACCAAACCTGCACAACTCAGCTATACTTTGTGTTCAGTACTAATTAGCGAAAATTGCCATTTGACAAAGCTAGAATCACTGAAGACGTTTAAAAGCTGATGAATTAACAGCTGTGAAGTTGTGTGTCTGTATACAGAGATGTAGCATTAGAAGTATGGTTGCACAGTGTCAGACTTGTTGATGTTTAATTGTGTCTATTCTCGTGTTTCTCGCTTTAGTTTGATGCAAGAATAAATAATTTCCTGATCCTCACACATCATACTAATACATCACCTACTGCTGAAAGAAAAGAGAGAGAGGGAAAGAGGGAGAGACACATATTCTCAGAGTGCATTGTAGAGAGGAATGCCATTGAATTTGGGTGTTTTTTCAAGCGCCAGCCTCTTTTGTGTGCAGGCTAAGGAAGTCCATTGTGCGGGCAGACACCCTGAGAAAAGAGGCGAGCTTGGAGCCGTTGTCTGCCGGTGCTTCTGCAGTCCTCGGGCCCTAAAAAGACCTGAATGAAGCTCTGCCATCGGAAGCAGCCGGCCCGAACCAAGAGACAATGCAGCTGAGCAACTTTGAAGACCAGAAACAATTAAAAATGCAGCTTCACTATATTAATTATGCATTCATGCTTTTGTCTTGGATTTTTTTCTTTGGAGGGGAGAATGGGGGAGCTGTGATGTTTAACATTCAACAGGTCTCAGGCAGCAACACATGCAAATTCTACTCCAAATGCTGCTGCTGAAAATTCATTGAGGGGAAAATTTGGTTAGATGTAAGTTTCAAGGGATTATGGACAAACAGGAATCTGTGCAACAATAAAAACACTCAGAATTCAGGAAAAAAGACAATAAAACAGCAGTGATTTAAAAAAAAAATGAAAAAAGCAGATTGAGGGAGTTTGGTGAAACTTTCCGTTTCATCTTGCAGAGCATGTTGCTAGGAAACTCAGAGTTGTGGCTCGGAGTTGCACTTTGCAGACTCTTTTTCTTTAGGGCCTTTCTCCTCTCTCCTCTCGGTTGCAGGCAGAACACACATAAAGCAGCTTTCTGAAGGCATTGAGTTGAATTTCTGTTGGCTGGCTGCTCTGTCAGGTGGCTCTGTTGTGCTCAGACGTGGCTGCAAACGGCTACTTTCGTACCAGTGGGAAGACTTATTCAGAAAAAGCCAACAACTGCTTTGAAATATCATTCTGTTTTGCCTTGTTTGCAGGGGAATCTGTCACTCTGAGGAATCGCAGAGTCACCTCCTGCTGGTCAAGAGGAAAACTGCACGTGTCCAATTACAAGTTACTGGCAATTGTAAAGTACTTAAAAACTGTGATTACATTATTTATTACAGTTTTTCTCAATTGATAAGACACTATTCCTGAAAAATAGCACACATTTCCCAACACACTGCACACTTTTTTCGTTATTTGAACACAATTCCCAAAGCACTGCACACTTCTGTCAAAGGCGCACTTTATTGTCAAAATTTTAACTTTGTTTTCAAAATTAAGACACATGAAGCAAAGGTAGGACACTGCACTGCAAAATACAAACACTCTTCTCTCACTGTGTTTTCACAAGAAGTATAAAAAATGATAGTCCTCAAAAATGACAACTTAAACGCAAATGCATCCTATAAATGAATCAGAGGGGGCCATTGCAGTGCCTGATGACTGTACATTTCAAAATAAAAATAATGCTCGACAAAAAATACAGCACTGTATTGTACACAGTACAGTATGCAGATATTTACACCATGTCTGCATCAATTCTTTCAGCCTGGTCAGACCACAGGACCTCATCAACATCACAAGCTATGTTTTCTCTGGCCAGGCACCGTGGAAAGAAAGACCTCCTGTGTCTGATCCAGCCCTGACATGCATCAACAGAAACGTCATCACATGCCAAAACCATTGACTGCAAGAGATTTTCCCATAGTATGGCTGCCACTCATATACCTTCCACCTCCATGTAGAGAAGAATTCTTCTATAGGATTCAGAAAGGGAGAATATGGTGGCAGAAAAAACACAATAACTTGAGGGTTCATATTGAACCATTCCCAAATCAATAGTCCTCTATGAAAACTAACATTGTCCCAGACAACAACAAAAACCGTGTATTCTTGCCAAATGCCTTGCTGCACCTGCGTCAGTAGACCCTCACCAAGTCCATCTAGGAAAGTCAACAAATGCTGGGTGTTGTATGGTACCAGAACTGCATGACAGTGAATTTCTCCAAGATTGCTTATTGCAGCACAGAGGATTATGTTGCCACCATGCTTTTGAAAAGAATTTCAGAAATTCATCATATTTATATCCACAAGGTTAGACTCAATAGTAAAAAAAAAAACATCTCTATATACACCACTGTTCAAAAGTTTGAGATCCCCCAGACAATTTCAAGTTCTGCATGAAAACTCATAGTTTTTTTAAAGCTATTTTTTTGCTTTATTTGACAGTTTAAGTTGAGAGGCAGACAGGAAAGAAAGGTAGAAGAATGGAGAAAGACCTACAGCAAAGGGCTGGGAGTGGGAGTCACACCCAAGGCACTGCGTCAGGGACTGTAAGCCCTGTTGATGGGTCGCCTACTCAACCAGCTGAGCTATCTGAGTGCCCAAAGTGTACAATTTTATTCATGTGCTAACATAAATGCACAAGGTTTTTCTAATCATCAATTAGCCTTTCAACACCATTAGCTAACACAAAGTAGCATTAGAACACAGGAGTGATGGTTGCTGGAAATGTTCCTCTGTACCCCTATGGAGATATTCCATTAAAAATCTGCCGTTTCCAGCTAGAATAGTCATTTACTACATTAACAATGTCTAGACTGCATTTCTGATGAATTTAATGTTATCTTCATTGAAAAAAACTGCTTTTCTTTCAAAAATAAGGACATTTCTAAGTGACCCCAAACTTTTGAACAGTAGTGTAAGTGCAATGCCCTCCAATTCTCTACTTATTGGGCTAGAAAAACTAGTCACTGGCATAGAGGGAGCAAGAGACTAGCTTAGGAGTGGTAGACACTAGACTAGAGAAGGTAGTGGAGTGAGGACTCGTGTTGGTGGATGGCTATAGCTCTCTGCCTGTGCTGAATGGAGGAAGGTTTATGGGAATTCAAACAGTTCAGAGGCTATAGAGATGCGCTTATGTGGAGTTCTTCAACAGCATGCTGCCGCTGGGTGATGCTATGTGCACATCAAGTACTGACTGGTTGAAAGGATGGCTTGAATTGGATAAGAAAACCACAGCAGAGTTCACAGGAAAAAGCAACACTCATTAAAAACAGTAATCTAAAGTGGCAGCAGTTACCTACAACAGAAAGACATGCTACAAAGCATAGCAAAAATGCAGTACCATCCCAGTAACATGTTTTGCACTTGGTTCATAGGATAAATTGCTGAGTTCAATGAGTTGGCGATTCATCTTCCATCCATTATCTATACACCGTTTGATCCTCATTAGGGTCACAGGGGGGGCTGGATCCTATCCCAGCTGACTTGGAGCGAAGGCAGGGGATACTCTGGACAGGTCGCCAGTCTGTTGCACGGCTACATATACTGACAAACAATCCCGCTCACATTCACACCTATGGGCAACTTAGAATAATCAGTTAACCTCAGCATATTTTTGGACTGTGGGAAAACCTAGCTACCCAGAGAAAAGCCACACATGCACAGGGATAACATGCAAACTCCATGCAGAAAGATCCCGGGAAGGCCGGGACGCGAACCGGAGATCTTCTAACTGCAAGGCAAAAGGGCTGACCACGCCACTGTGCAGCCGCAACTCATCTTGCTCATCCAAAGAAGAGATCCATGGGCCTCAGTCCATTAGCAGTTTAGTTAGGCACTGGCTTCAAAATAGACATAGGCTGTTCCACCTAATCTAGCCTTATTTTTGTAAGGTTTAGTTTTTGGTGTTTGGACCCAGATGCAGACATTAAGGAGTGTGGTGAGAAAACTGTTGTTTATTATAACAAAAAGTGTCTGAGCTGCAGGCTGGCTGACTTTCAGGTGGACGGCTGGAGGACATTGAGGAGTGACCAAGGAAAAGGTGAAGGCTGTGCATGTGTAATGCTGGAGCACAGGTGAGATTTATAGAAGGTACGGCAGCGAGGCACACAAGAGGATCTTCACAGGAGAGCAGAGATGTCAGGCAAGTAGGAATCACAAAAGCACTTGAGGCAGAGATACTCAGCTGATCCACTGGAGAATGTCAAGGATGCCGGTTGTGAACCCAAAGGAGAACACTCAGAGCAGGTTGAGTCTGCTCACGATTGAAACAAGTTTTATTAAAACAAAATACTAAATGCAAATAAAGCAGGTGTGGAAAATCTAGAACTAAATAAACTATGTATAAACACTTAAGCCAATAAAGGATAATTAAAGCCAGGCTAGGGAAATTAGGAAACTGAAACTAAAACTAATCGAAGGCTGAACTCACTACGAGGAGGGAGGGGGGAGGCAGGCTTCGAGGGACCGGTGAACGACGCATGTCTGGTGCAGCTGGCGAAGCGGCAGAGAGCGGCGGCTGCCAGAGGGGAGAGCCAGAGGGGAGAAGCATGTCCTCTTCATGAGGGAGGAATACCAGTGGTCCGGGTCAGACTGAGCGACCGAGGTCCAGGCTTTCCTGGGAGGAGGGTCCAGGGTTAAGTTTAGGGTCGGCGAATGGCCGAGCAGAGTGGTGAGGAGCGAGACAGGGAAGAAGATAATAGTGAGAAAAGAGGGAGAAAGAAAGAAAGGAGGGAAGAGGAAGGTAAGGGGCGTTCAGGTGGGGGCAGATGCCGAGACCAAGGAGGGGGCCCTAACAGAGAAGATGCTGGAGCCGCTGTGGAACTACAGAGGGAGAACAAGCTGGCACCAAAGTGGAGAAAAACCCCATGGTTCATGTGATTGTCAGCAGGCATCTGATGTAGTGTTCATTTGTAGTCATAGTTACAGTGAGGCCATGACACTATCTCACAATGAGATAGAAATCTTCAACAAATCTGTCGATCCTGACTATAAGCTGCACCACTGCTAAAATCTAATCACTTGGTCCTTGTGTCATTTCTGACCTTCTCTGAAAATTTCATCCAAGTCCGTTAGTCCATTTTTGAGTAATGTTGCTAACAGACAGACAGACAGACGGACAAACGCACGCTGCTTGTCACATAACTGCATTACTTGGCAGAGTAAGAACAACTTTTTCACATAACTTCAAGCTGCTGCAGTTTTTTCTCCTCCAGCACAAACAGATTAAACCCAACATTCATGACAATGCGTTGTGGAGTGCAGCAGGGGTCAGAGGTGATGTGTGTTGGCAGCATGTAACTCCCCATGTGTTTCAAATGCAAGCTGGATTGCATGAATGAACGGCTGAATGCAAAGCTCATTAGTGCTGCTGGAGACTGTACAAGAGGAGTTAGAGATCGTGTAGTCGGAGTGAACACAGAAGTGCCTCAACACATTCTTGCCTCTTTATTGAGGTGATCTGTGACCTTGTCTGTCCCAAAATAGAAAGTTTTTCCATTGTCTGTGTGTGTGTGTGGTGGTCCAGGCTAATACAGAGCATATCGGACCTCTTCTTTCCGAAAAAGGAACTTGTTGTCAGTTGAGAGACCATTTAGTGCTCTTATACTCTTGTCAGTCTGCAGATAAAAGCGAATCAGACCTGTTTTCTGAAGCCTCCTCCACTGGAGAGGCTGGAGAGAAGCCTTTTGTTTTGCCGCTGGTATGCAGAGAGCAGCCTGGATGCACAAAGACGGCGGTAATAACAGTTAATCTTCGAAAAGGTTCAACGGCTGCCAACCAACCAGCCGACCCACCCAGCCAGTTGAATTCAGAGCCATTGCAACAATGGTGACGAAACATCAAAGATGGAGGGAAAGCAAAGCGGCCGGTTCCCATCACCTAAATCAACAAGGACTGGCAGAGAGTAAACATGCAGAATTAAAAGAGAGAGCATATCCATATGGATGTCACAGATAGCTTATTTAAACTCTAAATTTGTCACCCAGACACTTCCTTAATTAAGCATCTATCAGCTTTTATAGTTTATGTTTCGTTAGTACTTAGCTCTATTAGATTTTATTGGAATAAACACATTTTTTGGTCAACAAGTTTTAATTCACATTTGTGTCAGTTTTGTGGACCATTTCACTGTAGCATGTTTTAGAGATTTACTATAACCTTAAAGTTCTTCTCTAGCTTGGCTGTGGGTCTCAAGCTTATTGGTTGTTACTGAAAACATAAATGTTAACAATGCCTTGCAACTATAAATTTAAATTTTTCCTCAACGCTTGCTAATTTCCTAATACTTTTGGGAAATGTAGTTTCATAAATCGAACATGAGGCAGTAGTGCATTTCTTAAGCATTTCTTATTCCACCAAGGAATGCGGCGGAGTTATGTGACAATCAGCGTTGGCTTGTCTGTCTGTCTGTCTGTTAGCAACATTACTCAAAAATGGACTAATGGATTTGGATGAAATTTTCAGAGAAGGTCAGAAATGACACAAGGACCAAGTGATTAGATTTTAGCAGTGGTGCAGCTTATAGTCTGGATCAACAGATTTGTTGAAGATTTCTATCTCATTGTGAGATAGTGTCATGGCCTCACTGTAACTATGACTACAAATGAACACTACATCAGATGCCTGCTGACAATCACATGAACCATGGGGTTTTTCTCCACTTTGGTGCCAGCTTGTTCTCCCTCTGTAGTTCCACAGCGGCTCCAGCATCTTCTCTGTTAGGGCCCCCTCCTTGGTGTCGGCATCTGCCCCCACCTGAATGCCCCTTACCTTCCTCAGCCCTCCTTTCTTTCTTTCGTGGCCGCAGGAGGAAAACTGATGACAAATGGAAGAGACGGATAATATGAATGATAACAAAAGAGCCCAAAACAACCTCTAAAGACATTAAAGGTGAACTCCATGGTCAAGGTACATCAGTGTCAGATCGCACCATCCGTCGTTGTTTGAGCCAAAGTGGACTTCATGGCAGACGACCAAGGAGGACACCATTGTTGAAAACAAATCATAAAAAAGCCAGACTGGAATTTGCCAAAGTGCATGTTGACAAGCCACAAAGCTTCTGGAAGAATGTCCTATGGACAGATGAGACAAAACTGGAACTTTTTGGCAAGGCACATCAGCTCTATGTTCACAGATGCAAAAATGAAGCATATCAAGAAAAGAACACTTTCCCTACTGTGAAACATGGAGGAGGCTCTGTTATGTTCTGGGGCTGCTTTGCTGCATCTGGCACAGGGTGTCTTGAATCTGTGCAGGGTACAATGAAATCTCATGACTATCAAGGTATTCTAGAGAGAAATGTGCTGCCCAGTGTCAGAAAGCTTGGTCTCAGTCGCAGGTCATGGGTCTTGCAACAGGATAATGAGCCAAAACACACAGCTAAAAACAGCCAAGAATGGCTAAGAGGAAAACATTGGACTATTCTGAAGTGGCCTTCTATGAGCCCTGATCTAAATCCTATTGAACATCTGTGGAAGGAGCTGAAACATGCCGTCTGGAGAAGGAACCCTTCAAACCTGAGACAACTGGAGCAGTCTGCTCATGAGGAGTGAACCAGAATACCTGCTGAGAGGTGCAGAAGTCTCACTGACAGTTACAGAAATTGTTTGATTGCAGTGATCGTCTCAAAAGGTTGTGCAACAAAATATTAAGTTAAGCGTACGATCATTTTTGTCCAGGCCTGTTTCATGAGTTTATTTTTTAAAATAATTCTGTTAAACCATGGTTCATTGGTAAATTTTCATAGAAATTTTTCTTTATAATTACTTTTGTCAGATTCAAATTATTTCTGTGACTATTGTGGGTTTTTCTTTAATTAACCGAGGGGTACCAACAATTTTGTCCATGTGTGTACATCAATTCCTGTTGCCTGCTACATATTTAGGTCAGGCAATTCAGTATCTGTACATAACATACACATGCCTAACACACACCTGTGCTCAATGCAAGGTAATTTTTGGTTAAAGATTTCATCCATTGGAAATGGAACAACTGAGCAGCCTTGGCAGAGTACTGCGCTTTCTCAGTGCTCTTGTTAGAACAGCGCCGATCAGAAAGCTTAGCAGCTCACTCCTCGTGCTGGTTGAAATCCAGATAATGGCGCAAATGTTTCTTAAACTTCTCTTGCTACTTCATTTCTTTGTTATATCTGTTTTTGATGAGAGCACACATAATCTGTCACTGTGTGACTGTTGTGCAGCGAACTTGATTCATGAGATCGATAATTAAGTTCAACGCTTTGTGACGCTCTACTATGTTGATCCATGAGGATCCCCTGAGGGTCTGAACCTGGCTGCTGACTGTTACCAGCCACTGAGTCTGACCTCTGATCCCTGTGAGAGGAGGGGGGTGATACAGTGAGTGTGGGGTGTATAATGACACACGATTTGTTTTGTGCGACATGACCTCATTACCTCAATCCATGTATAGATGGGTGGGGGAGGTATCCCCTGTATGACAACTGCTCTGGTGCTGATAAAAGACCAGGCTTCAACTAAATTACAATACACTTTTTCTAAACCCTTTGTATAATTTCTTTAATCACTTTTTGCCTTTGGTTTGCCTTCTTTTTATTTTTAAATTCTTGATTTAAAAAAAAATCTTCCATTTCTTTGGTCTTTTGTCACTGTGTAATTTAAATGTTTTTTACAAAGTCACTTTTGACAGATTTGAAAAGATCTAATCAAATTATAATACATCAACATTCAATTTAATTCAATTCAATGTTATTTGTATAGCGGGTGTTACAATTCAAATTGTTTCAAGATGCTTTACAGAACCCATATGCCTGAATCCTCAGAGTAAGCCCTAAGGCAACAGTGGTAAGAAAAAACTCCCTTTTAACGGGTGAAACCTTGAGCAGAACCTAGCTTATCTACCCAACCCATCTACTATTACCATTTAGGAGGCAACAAGTTGTCTTTTCTTACTGTAACACTCCTCATACATAGCCCTGTTCATAAGTCTAACACATCGAACAGTTCCTTTCAAAAGCAATGGAAAAAGTTGTCGTTGCCCAGCTTGAGGACCATTTATCACTACACAACCTGTTTGAAAAATCCAGTGAGGTTTCCACTCTGCCCACAGCACAAAGACAGCTCTGGTCAGGGTCACAAATGACCTTTTACTGGCAGCAGATGCTGGCTCTCCTTCACTGCTCATCCTCCTCGACCTAACAGCAGCTTTTGATGCCACTGATCACCATATCCTCCTCAATCGCTTCCACTTTGATTTAGGACTTTCTGATACTGCCTTGGACTGGTTTATATCATGCCTCTCTGGAAGGACTGAGGATGTCAGCCTGGGAAGTGCTAAGTCCCAGACACTTCCTGTCACCTGTGGTGTCCCTCAAGGGTCTGTTCCCTGTTCATTTATATATGGTCCCCCTTGGCTGTGTCATCAGCTGGCATGGAATCTTTTTCCATTGCTTAATTGATGACACACAGCTTTACCTCAGGACTGTCCCAACCCTTCTGCTCCCCTGCCATCTTCATCATCATTGCCATTATCTTCATCAACTCCATCAGCACTATCCACCCTGACCACCTGCTTTGAGAAGACAAAGGCCTGGATGAGTAAAAAAAAATCCTCCTGCTAAACAGCTTCAAAACTGAAGCCATCCTTGTTGGCACCCCTCATCAGGTACAGTCATCCTCCATAACTACCATCACCTTTTCTGGACAAGACATTCCCCTCTCATCAGCAGTTACCAACCTTGTTGTGAGACTGGACTCTCACTTGACATTCAACAACCACATCAAACATCTGTGCAAGTTGTTGTTTTTCCTCCTCAAAAATATTGCCAAACTCAATCCCACCCTCACCCTTTCTGATGCAGAGAAACTCGTACACGCCTTTGTCTCCTCCAGGCTGGACTACTGCAATGCACGTCTCATCGGGATCCCGAGCAAGAGCCTGCAAAAGCTATTATATGTTCAAAACAGTGCTGCTAGGATCCTGATGAGAGTGCAGAAACAAGACCACATCACACCCATCCTTTGTTCTCTCCACTGACTCCCTGTTTCCTTCAGAATTCAGCACAAAATCGCTCTCCTCACCTATCAGTGCATTCACAACAATGCCCCGGTCTATCACAACGAACTCCTCCACTACCAGTCATCCACACTAAACCTCCGCACCAATAACTATGACCTCCTCCGCCCTCCCAGAACCAAGCTCCGGACCATCAGAGACAGAGCCTTCCACCCAGCCGCCCCTCACATCTGGAACTGCCTCCTTGGTCACCTGAGAGCTCCACAGACAGTGGATATTTTTTTTAAAAAAAGGCCTAAAGACCTTTCTTTTTAAGACAGTTTTTTAATTAAACATGTCCCTGAAATTTTTAAAAATTTCTGTTTTACCTGTTTGTTTTGTTTTTATCCTTTTATATCTTTAACGTAGCACTTTGAGATTTGGCTGAAATGATTATTTTTATTATTATTATTGTTATTATTATTAGTAGTAGTAGTAGTAGTATTAACAGTATTAATATTTTTGCTTTTTGAAGCACCCCTTAGTGATCAAATCATGCATATTTTTGACAATTGTCAGAAGGAGTGCTGAGTCCAGTTGGATGTCATCACAAGAAGCAGTTGTTGAGATAATTTCTGTTTTTCAGTTTTGCCACCAATTTTCAGTGACTGTAACAGGCAAATGGTTTTGAAAATCTAAAATCCATTTGATAACTTTTGTATTGCTTGAACTGAAGATCATTTGCACCAACACTAGTGACGACTGGGACAAAATGGAAGCCTGTGAAATCTTTCTATGTAATCCAATATAGCAGTTGCACCAATTAGGTTGACCAGCCTCAAGAATTATTTGTTCAAGGTAAACATCTCAGCAGTTATTAGGCAAAAGTCATTTTTGTCAACTGTAGTCCCTCTAGCATCCAAACGCTTCATTTTATGCTTCCACAAAATGCTGTCCTGAGTCTTTACTTTCAGTATGTACTACAGCTGCAATTGCAAAACACATACTGTGTCATGCAGAATGCACACAATTGGGAGATCCTACTTAGTCATAATATTATGCCTCTACCTTTGACTCTCACTCTCCGTAATGAGAAATGGCCTGTTACCTGTTTGTGCAGTCTTGGTGGCTCAAGCTTTTTTTTTATACTTGTGCAAGACACTGTGATGTATGCAATGTATGTGTGCAGAGGACTGTGGGTCAAAATGGTTTGGGACATACTAAGTCTTTTTCTGGCATTCTATATAGTATGGTAGTATGGCTACTGGAGCCTGCCCAGAGTTTTGGTTTTGATAGATCAAGGTGTTGCTGAGAAATAACCTATTTTTGTTTGCCAGCTTTCTTTGTTTATATTTCAATTGCCTTAGATGTATGAAAATCAAAAACCTGAATGATAATATTGGTGAGGCTTGTCCTGAAGAAATGTGTGCCTTTTCATCCTTGTACATATTGTACATATTATTATTATTATTGTTGTTGCTGTTGTTGTTGTTGTTGTTGTTGTTATGTAAATTTCCCATGGCATGGGAAGCAATAAAGGATTATCTTATCTTATCTTATCTTATCTTATCTTATCTTATCTTATCTTATCTTATCTTATCTTATCTTATCTTATCTTATCTTATCTTATCTGCATTTGGCCAAAGTAAGTTGGGTTACTGAATGTTAGCAAAAATCCAATAACACATAACCCTACTTTTAACCATATGGTTCTAAAGGTCACCATAGACTCCAATGGCAGATGAAGAAAGAAGGAGATGGGTAAGATACACAGATGAAACACAGTGACTGCCCTCACGACTTCACTGCATGGACCCAAATACAGGCAAATTAAAATGTTGCTGAAATTACAAAGTTCAGAGCAGATGATGTAGAAACTAACTGTTAAATGTCCATCCATCCACACAACCTTTTCATTACACAGGATGGCTTCATGATGAGCCATGTGTGAATGTACTGACCTGCATTAACCTGAAGTCAGGTGGAGCTGAAGAACAATACACAGCTCAAACAAGTCTCTTTGCAAAACTAGAGGGTAAAAACACAACAACAATAAAAACTGGATGTGCTTATCTGATGTTCTGAAAAGCGCCCTGGAAAACCTTCCCTCAGGAGATGTGTTGTTGTCTGTTTGATTCAATAGCTGGTGCTTTTTCCCACGTAACATCATCTGAGGGTGGAACCTGTCTGTGGATCTGAAAAGAATGTTTGCTGTGGCTTTATTTGCGACTGCAAAAGGCACCTGATTATCACAGCAGCATCAGTTCTGTCATTTGTACTGACACTAAGATGGACGTCATATGGATTCATCCTGAAGATCAAAAAAATTGTAATTCCTAAAAGACAAAATAGGTAATTTGTTATTGAATTCCAGAAAAAACACATATTTACATACAAATAAGTGTACATATGGTTAGATAAAGTTTACAGTTAAAAAAACCTATGTAAATACTATGTAATAGCAGATTCTGAAGAAGATGAATGATGCAGGAAGTTTCAGCCCGCAAGCTGACATGATTGGTTCCTTAAGTTTGCTGCAAACAAACTGGTGTAGCATGTACACGACCGTCCAAAAGTTTGGGGTCACTTAGAAATGTCCTTATTTTTGAAAGAAAATCAGTTTTTCCAATGAAGATAACATTAAATTAATCAGGAATACAGTGTAGATGTTAATGTGGTAAATGACTATTCTAGCTGGAAATGGCTGATTTTTAATGAAATATCTCCATAGGGGTACAGAGGAACATTTCCACCAACCATCACTCCTGTGTTCTAATGCTACATTGTGTTAGCTAATGGTGTTGAGAGGTTAATTGATGATTAGAAATCTCTTGTGCAATTATGTTAGTACATGAATAAAAGTGTAAGTTCTCACGGAAAACATGAAATTGTCTGGGTGACTCCAAACTTTTGAACAGTAGTGTATATCCTCGTGTTGTTTGTCTTGTCCAGAGTTAACTCTGTGCATACATACAGAGACATATCTAGGATATGTTTAGTCTTGCATAGCACACAGACTGGAGAAAGTGGTAGCAGTGATTACAAGCCTTGCTTCATTAAAGGAGAAAATTACACTTTCTAAAAACTCTAAAGCTTCTGTGCTGCTTTGCCTTTGCAGCAGCTCCAATCCTCAGTCAATGGAAGAACTTTGCAGATTTAAAAAAATCTGTTTGTCCGTTTGTCATGTGACCTTTTGGAATGAGGCAATTTTGCTAATTTTGCACCTGCTTGTCAAATCACTTTGAAACTGTGGATATTCATGACCTCTAATACAATTTTGACTTGTAACAATTTTGCGTTGTTGCATCAACACTAATTTGGTGTTTACCCGGAGGTCTTGTGAATCTGCTTCAAGAAGATAAAGGCGAGAAACCCGAAGAAATAACAGAAACACATGGAGTTTCTGCTGACATCTGATTTCCGACAGAGGTTGAGTTGAACACAAAAACAAATTTGCTTTGCTCACAGTCTGAATGCACCATTAAATCACATTTAATTTTGGCACAGTGCACATGGGTGTTATCAAATCCACCTAGTCTGAAATCTGGAAAAGAACAACTTTTTATGTAGCACCTCCCTTACGACAAAATTAATTAAAGAAACACCGAACCGAACCAGAAGATTTACAGTAAGTGCAGTATGCAAAATATACTAAGATTTTTGGTTTCCATTTGATGTGAGCAGGATTTTACACAGTAATCCCATATAAACATATATAAAGATGTTTCAGTTTGGTGTCAGGGCTTCCTGCAGGGTACAGTCTGCTCTAAACCTGCATCACTTCCATCACTGCATTCTCTTGTGCTGATTGGCTGACTGATCAGTGGGTCTTTCTCTGCTCTGCCTGCAGGATGGATAATCTGACCACAACTGTTCAAACCCCTGCATGATTTCCTGCCTCTTCACAGCAGCTTGTTATGTCCTGGAAATATGTTCTGCTCATGTTTGATCATGTGGGCTGGGCACCGTGAGAAATGAGTCACATAGTAAATAAGTAAAAGGAGGGGAATAAAAATGCTTCTCACTATCTGCCGTTTTAGTTTGTCTGAAGAGATCATTTCAGGTCACCGGCTTCTGCTGGAGGGAAAAATGACTCTCAGCCTGAGTCCACTTTGTAGGAAAGTCATTGAAAATTGTCCGAAAGCTCCCCAGAAAAATCCCTGAATGGCTCCTCTGTGGGAGTACAACTAATTTTATTAGCAACCTTGGAAACATTCATCCTAACAAGTGGAAAGCAGTTTCTGCATAAATTAAAGATAATCCAGAGTAAATTATGCAAATATATTCGTAATGATAAAGGAGGGGGCGGTGTGGTCGTTTATTGTGAGGTTAAAAAATCTAAGCCAGTGGTTGAAACTGAACTGTGGGACACTTTACTTAAGTGTTTGTGGGGGCTCGGCCTGTGAGGAAAGAACACAGGGATGTTGCATCATGTGCAACTCACTGAAAGGATGAAGGAAGCTCTCCTGAGAAAAACCACCAACAGCAAGAAGGGTTTGGTGAAGTCATCCTGCCACCTCAGTTTTTTGGGGGCTTCCAACAGTTTCAGTTCATTTCAGCAAAAATCAGCATCCAGGGACTTGAAAAGATGTTCAGAGAGATTATTCATCACAGCTAACATTTAGTCAGCCTATTTACTTGGAGCAAAATATCAAAGAACGTTGTAATACAATTGAGAGGCCATGGTTGGATTAACCTGATAGAGGCAACAGAGCAAATACCAACTGCTGGGCCCCCACAGGGGTAGAAGGACAGTACTTTCCTAGAATTCTGAACAAAATCTACCATTTCCCACAAAAATACCTGCAGGAATGTAGGATTTTTTGCATCTGTGAACTCACACCTGCATGGTCAAAAAGCTGTTGACTGTTATTGCAGTAGTTTTATAGAATCAGCTTTTTAGTTGCAGCAGTTTCTTTCAACTATATCAGTTTATTGTTCAGCTTTGTGGCACAATCTGTAGTAGAAGATGTATTCAAATTACTTCCTCAAAATTGACTACCTCATGAAGCTCATCCAGAGAATGCCAAGAGTGTGCAAAGCAGTAATCAATGCAAAGGGTGGCTATTTTGAACAATCTAAAATATAAAACGTTTTGACTTATTTCACATTTTTTTGTTGACTACATAATTCCATATGTGTTCATTCATAGTTTTGATGCCTTTAGTGAGAATCGAAAATGTAAATAGTCATGAAAATAAAGAAAAACATTAAATGAGAAGGTGTGTCCAAACTTTTGATTGATAGTGTATGTATCTGATTTCTGTGATGGCATTCTTTTGCTGGTGCCCTGGTAGCAATGTGTTTTGTGCCAACTAGCAATGATCAATTTGCCAGAGCTGAAGAGGAAAGCAGTGGTCCAGTCTATAATGAAAAATCACAGGTAAAAAAAGAAACTCTGTATTCAGAGGTTGGATTACAGCCTGAAAAAAGAAGCCAACAGAAAGCATGACATACAGTATGTAATAAGCACAAGTCAACTGTGTTTGTGTAATTACTCTCACTGCCAGAAGGGGAAGACAGAAGTTGTGCACTACATGTTTAACTTTATCTGCAAGGGTTCTAATCAAGGATGTATCCTCCCTGACCGCCACCAGAATGTCTTCCTGGAGAACTTTTGATTTTTCCTCAAGAAACTTACAAAACGAGAAGAAATTCTGATGTCACGATATCCATTCCTAAAACTCTATTGTTAAAGTTTCCAAACCACCTCATTTCTCTGACTGGGTGCTTTCTTAACTATGGATATTGTGTGATTATGAAGGTTTAATGTTCTCGGGTCTCTCTTTGAAAATAGATTTCACTCTCAATGAAACTACCCAATTAAATGAAGTTTATAACATGCCCAGTTGTCTAAACTATCCATCCATCCTATAAACCTATAAACTTATATATAATCCTAAAATATGGTAATCCCCACTATAGCTCCTTCTTCTCCTCCACCATCTCCTACACATGCCTCCACTGCTGCAGCCACTTCCCTTCTAGCACCTGTAACCTTCTCAGTCACAGAGACAGGGCTGATGTTGGAGCTTGGGATACTTTGCTCTGGGAAGGCAGTTGGTCCAGATGGTGTGTGTCCAAGGCTGCTTAAAGACTGTGCTGCACAACTGTGTCAACCTCTCCACAGGATCTTCAACCTGAGTCTACAGCTGGGGAGGGTGCCTGCTCTATGGAAAACATTCTGTATTGTACTGGTACCAAAAATCAAATGTCTGGCTGAACTCAATGACTACAGACCTATTGCCCTTACCTCACACATAATGAAAACTCTGGAGCAGCTGATTCTACGCCTACTGAGGCTTGAGGTCAAAGACAAACTCGATTCCCTGCAGTTTGCATACAAAGAACACATTGGAGTGGATGATTCCATCCTCTTCATGCTTCACCGTCCCCTGTCTCATCTGGAAGAACCTGGACTTTATGTGAGAATCATGTTCTTTGATATTTCAAATGCATTCAACTCCATCCAACCCACCATGCTCAAAGACAAGCTCAAAGAGATGGGAGTGGATCCTTCCTGTGTTTTTTGGATCATAGATTACCTGACAGGAAGGCCACAGTTTGTCAGGCTGGGGAACTGTGTTTCTGGGACATTAATGAGCAGTACTGGGGCTCCACAAGGAATAGTCCTGGCTCCATTCCTGTTCACACTGTATACATCTGACTTCACATACAGCACTGAGTCCTGCCACATTCAGAAATACTCTGATGACACTGCTATTGTGGCATGTATCAGAAATGGGCATGAAGCTGAATACAGGGATGCGATAAGTGCCTTCAGTGACTGGAGTCACGAAAACTGCCTGCTACTCAACGCCTCAAAGACTAAGGAAATGATCATTGATTTCTGCAGATCCAAACCCCCTTTTCAGCCAGTGAACACTTGTGACGTGGACATCGAGGTGGTGACATCGTATAAATATTTAGGTGTCCACCTTGATAATAAGTTGGAATGGTCTAAAAACGTAGACTTCATCTACAAAAAGGGCCAGAGCTGATTGTTTTGCCTCAGAAGATCTTGATCATTAGACATCTGCAGTACGATGCTGCAGATGTTTTATCAGTGTGTGGTAGCAAGTGTCCTGTTTTATGCTGCAGTCTGCTGGGGAGGCAGAATAAAAAACAGGGATGCAAGGTGTCTGAACAAACTGGTTAAAAAGCTGGCTCTGTGGTTGGAATCAGATTGAACTCATTGGAGGATGAGGTGGAGAGACATGCACTGAGCAAGATGGAGGCCATTCTGACAAACATGGATCATCCACTTCACATCTGTCTCAGTGAACAACGAAACATCGGTGGTGGACGGCTCCTATCCCTGCGCTGCAGGACAGAAAGATTCAGAAAATCCTTCTTACCATCAGCAGTTAGACTATTTAATTCTAAAGTAAACAGATGAGACCCCAGTCAATTGAATTTTCCTTCGGGGATTAATAAAGTTATTGTATTGTATTGTATTGCATTGTATCCGTCCATTATTTATACATTGTCTAAACCTCATTAGGGTCGCAGGGGGCCTGAGTTTATCCCAGCTGACTTACGGTGAAGACAGGGGACACCCTGGACCGGTCACCAGTCTGTCAAAGGGCTACATATAGAGACAAACAATCACACTCACATTCACACCTACAGACAATTTAGAGTTATCAGTTAACCTCAGCATGTTTTTGGACAGCGGGAGGAAGCCGGAGTACCTGGAAATCCATGTATGGATGCACAGGGAGAACATGCAAAATCCATGCAGAAAGATCCCTAAAAGACCAGGACGTGAACCAGGGATCGTCTAGCTGCAAGGCGAAAGTGCTAATCACGAGCCACTGTGCAGCCCTTGTCTAAACTATGTGTATATAAATGAATTAAAACTAGCTCCACCTCAAGCAGCTACAGCTGCTGACACACTAATGGATCTAGTCATGCCATACGAAGTACCGTATCAGTCACAGGGGACATTCTGTGGTTTCATTCAGTACATTTTGCTAATTCTACTTAATGAGTTAGAGTTTTCATTTACCAATTTATAATGAAATGGAGTGTCTTCACTCAGCTGCACTGGTACTAATTCTTCTATAAATAATCTGGATAGTTCTTCCACTGACTGAGGATTGCAGCTGTTGCAAAGGCAAAAGCAGCACAGAAGCTTTAGAGTTTTTAGAAAGTGTAATTTTCTCCTTTAATGAAGCAAGGCTGGTAATCACTGGTACCACTTTCTCCAGTCTGTGTGCTATGCAAGACTAAACATAGACTGGATATATCTCTGTACGTATGCAGAGTTAACTCTGCACAAGCAGAAACAACACAAGGACAGACATTACTGTTCAAAAGATTGGGGTCACCCAGACAATTTCATGTTTTCCATGAAAACTCACACTTTTATTCATCTGCCAATTGCACAAGGGTTTTCTAATCATCAGTCAGCCTTTCAACACCATTAGCTAACACAATGTAGCATTAGAACACAGGAGTGATGGTTGCTGGAAATGTTCCTCTGTACCCCTATGGAGATATTCCATTAAAAATCAGCCATTTCCAGCTAGAATAGTCATTTACCACATTAACAATGTCTAGACTGTATTTCTGATGAATTTAATGTTATCATCATTAATGCTTTTCCTTCAAAAATAAGGACATTTCCAAGTGACCCCAAACTTTTGAACGGCAGTGTAAACAGGTAAAACAACTGTAGCTGTGAAGATAATAGGTTTTTTTTAACTTCTAGGTACTCAACATTGGGGAAACTAACATTTTCTGCTGTTCATAGTCACATCTTCTCTTATTCACATAAAAATGGACTACACACACACTCACTCTGCATTCTCAGAGTGAATTGAAGATTTCTGGGTCACTGCTGATGTGTTGGTCTCCATTTCAGTGCGAGGTGGAAGTGTCCCTCAGGAGTCAGGAGGTCAGCGGCCCTGTGAACTCAACCACACACATTTAGAAACCCCCCTCCCACCCCCCCACCCCCAACAAAAAAAAACCAACAAAAAATCTAACAAAAAACTATTTTCTTTACATTTTCACTCATTTACTCCAGACATTGTATTGATGACTCCCTGCTGACTGCAAAGACAACCGACTAACCGACTGCTGCTCTGCTTCACTCTGAGGTGTCGCAGCACCTGATGGTTCTAGAACTGCAGCTGTCTTGTCTGGTGATGCTGCAGGAATGAAATTCATACAGCTTAATGATTATTTACAGCTTTGACATGAAGTTCATAGTAATTATACTGAGTATTACCCCTCTGAATCCTAAATCATTTCTGGGTGTTCTTTTTGCCTCCATCATATTTTTACTCGCTGTCGGTTCATTTTTCACTGTAATATAAAGTCTCCAAGAAAACAGTACAACCATGACTAGAAGTAGATAGAACTAAAAATGACTCTGTGCTGTATAACACGGTTCTAATACAATAAATCATAATAAGATAAACTAAGGTTCAGTGTCTCTGAATATTTATGTCACCAAAATGTGGAATGGAGTGTACAGCATTTTTCCAAGTTCCCACAGATGTTGCAGATACTGGAAACAAATGATGGCTCTTCATATTACAGATATTTAGCTATTCACATTTTTAGAACTTCTAGAAACATTTTTCACACGACTCTGCACATCAAATTAAGAGAGATACGTCACCATGCTAGATGTATCTTCCTACAGCTTGCTGACAATTTGTTGTTGAGCCCTACTGCATTTACACTGTTGTTTCGGTGTGTTTTATTTCCATTTCAATCTCTCTATTTTGTTTCCAAACTTATCTCCTATCTTCTCTGTGTAAACAGGCAGCAGGTCAGATAAAAAAATCACTGAGGTTTTGTCATGTAACAGGCTGCTCACCAGTCAGCACAGGAATTTTAGCTTTTTACAGGATCTGATGGGAATTATTTATTTTACTGAACTGTTAAATGAAAGGTGTAAATTAAAGTGGTTCTACAATTTTAAACTTAGATATGGTAAATTTTTTTGATGGAACTGCTCAGTCACACACGATTTGTTCAAAGATAGTTCCTCCGCCAAGGAACGCGGTGGACTTATGTGGCAATCAGCGTTGGTCTGTCTGTCTCTCGGTCTGTTAACAACATTACTCAAAAACAGACCGACGGATTTAGATGAAATTTTCAGGGAAGGTCAGAAATGACACAAGGACCAAGTGATTTGATTTTGGCAGTGATGTGACTTATAGTCTGGATCCATGGATTTGTTAAAGATTTCTGTATCATTGCGAGATAGCAGCACAGTGTCACTGTAACTGTGACAACAAGTGAACACTACGTCAGCTGCCTGCTGATGATCACATGACTACAATCCTACTACAAATCAGTCGCTGTGGACCACAAATTTTTGAAAGATTTCATCCGTCAGAAATCATACGACTGAGCAGCCTTTCCAGAGTATTGCATTCTCTGAGGGCTTTTCTTGTTAAAAATCTGAAGATTCTTCCTGTTTTTACAGCTACTGGCTATGACAAATGTGTAATTTTGGTGATTTCTTTTAAATAATAGCATGCTTTCAAAACCACTGGTGAGTTTTAAGAGGGTTGAATTTTTTAGGTCATGAAGTATTTCTTTGTTATTATTTTAAACTGCTTACAAAATCCCACACTAATTTAATTAGATCTAATTATTGTTATTGTGCAGTTAAATTGTTTTCAAGAACTCTTTTAGTCAACACACAGCATCAGTTGGCACTTGTGGTTTTAGGTGTGTTACCATCTGTGGTTGTTTACTATTCTGCCATGGCCTACAGTAAAGACACACTACTTTCATCAGAATATTTCATCCAGTATGTATGAAATGCTGTGACAATAAGTTAGAATGTGCTTTAACAAAACACTGCTCTGAGTGACTGTACTGTATGTGAGTTTAGGGGAGTTTTTACAGGGAATAGTAAAATATTACATTGCAAAAATAAATGTTCTTTTTTGGATAATCTACATGCTCTTTGTGGAAGTCTTCCATCCAGTTTTTCAGATACAACAGACGAGAGATAAATCTAGCTCGTGGATTTTGCATATTCAGCATCTGACAATCGAGATGAGAAACCTAAAAACCAGTGTGCATTTGCTGCTTGACAAGAGAATTTGTCTTTCATGAAAAATCAGCTTCAGCCACCTTAAAATAAGCTGTCTGACTTTCTCAATTCTCTGTTTTTGCAGAGTACCCACTTGCCTGATTTCATATGCACTTTATTTTTTATGAACATTATGAACTAAAAATTCATTGTAACATTATGCATTTTTGTTTGCTGTGATACTTCCTCACAGACTATCGCCCCAGAACACACCTCCTCCTGACAGACTGTGAACAGATCACTACAATGATTACAAAAAACATGTCTTGACAGAGTTAGTCTGGCACACCCAGATTAGTGTGCTCTCCTTTTTACAGTGAAATTGCTGACACCGGGGTGGACTGATTCTCCCACAAAGTATCAACACTACAGATACCAAGTCTTGCTTGAAAAATAGAATCAATCCAGAATCAGTACTACAGATCACACCCTGGGAACTTAGAGCTGCAACATTTAGTACACAGAACTCACTGAACTCTGTGCCATAAAAAGTGTCCTGTTGGGAAAAGTTTTGGTTGCCATTAAAGTATATTCAGAAATAGCCATTTCAAAATTAAATTAACCTTCACCCATGAAAGAAATTATGACACACAACACTACTGTTCAAAAGTTTGGGGTCACTCAGAAATGTCCTTTTTTTTTTTTTTTTTTTAAAGGAAAACAGTTTTTCATTGTAAATAACATTAAACTGGTCAGAAATACAGTCTAGACATTGTTAATGTGGTAAATGACTATTCTAGTTGGAAACAGCTGATTTTCAAAGGAGTATCTACATCACTACTGTGTTCTAATGGTCCATTGTGTTAGTAGCTGTGTTGAAAGGCTAATTGATGATTAGAAAACCTTTGTGCAATTATGTTAGCACATGAATAAAAGTAGTGTGAGTTTTCATGGAAAAACATGAAATTGCCTAGATGACCTCAAACTTTTGCGTATATATATATATATATATATATATATATATATATATATATATATATATATATATATATATATATATATATATATATATATATATATATATATATATATATGTTATGTCTGAAGTGCACTTGTGTGTGGTTGTGGGACTGATCTGGGAGGATGAGGGGCCCTGAGAACAAACCCACCCCCATCACTATCCACTCCCACCCCCCAGATCTGGCTCTGCTCATAGTATTATTTCACTGCTCTCTCTGTTCTTGTCTCCCATCTTTCTACTCTCATCCTCAGTACCAATGAAGCAGAGAGAGAAAAACAAATACGCTATAAAAAATCGTAGAAAGAAAAAAGAAAGAAAAAAAAATGAACCAGGAACGAAGAAAGGATTTAAATTGGAAGAAAGAATTAAAACACAAGAGCTGCGGGGAGAAGATAGCAAAAAAAAAAAACACGATGGGGAGAGAGATAATGGGAAGAAAACGACATATAATGCATGAGGGGAAGAGAGGAGGGCAGGTGGATGCAAGAAAAGACAGAGGAGTAAATACAAGACACATTTAAGGTCAGGAGTCCAAATGCCCCCAGCAGAACCCCACCCAGAAGATACTGAGACAAGTTTTAAAATGTTCTGATTGAACAGGGAAAGGGGAGCTGTGGGGTCATGCTCTATGGAATTATATTTAATTCCATAATGCTCTGCCCGAAATGTTTGGTCATCGGAGGATTTAATACACATCAGAGATATGCATCATGAAACTGTAACATAAATTGAAAAAATAAAGATGATAAAATGTATTTGTGACGTGTTTGGAGAATATAAACTTCATTCATATCAAAATAACAAAAAAAAATGTGATGTGCTAATTCTAACACTGACTTTCAATTTATACCTGTTTCGTGATCAACTATAAAAAATAAGAAAATAAAAGCATACAGACTGTCAGTGTCAGCAGCATCAGTGGTGGCTGCGTGGAGGAAGAGGGCCGGTGTCACCGCGGCTGTGGGCGGCGCAGCCCTCCAGTCTGACGGCTGCTCTCCAGTCAGTCAGCGGCGCAGGGCAGACGGAGCAGCGGAGCGGATCTATATCAGCCTACCAGCCAGAGCAGAACCTGCAGCAAGCAGAGCCCAGCAACATGGAGCTGTGAGGGCTCGGGCCGACCGGGACCTGCTTCCCCTGAAAGAAATCACTATTTCATTTTACCTATTTACCGCATCTGTGAGCGTTTTTTCCACAACATGGAGACAACGGGCTGCTGGCTGCTACTGGCTGCACACTTCATCTTCATCTGCCAACAAGGTAGGGAGTGATGTAGTTCATAATTTGTCCTCATATGACACCGAAACCTTTTAATCTTCTCATATGTTCACATTTTACCGAGAGAGCGCTGGTTTCAACTTGCTGCGCCAACTTTAAGGTGATTGCCAAACTGCTTCAGGTGAGCTGGGAAATGTGTGAAACAAACCCAGACCGTCTGCTTGTCATCTGCGTATTTGTATGTGTTAGGATTACAACTGTTTTGTTCTGGTTTGTTTCCAAATCCGACTCAAAACTGTGGTGCGTAACGCGTTGTGCGTCTTTGGAAACGAATCCAAAATGCAACTCCTCACAGATTTGTTCGTTTTGTGACAGAAACGTCCCTCGTGTTTTCTGTTGATAATCGCTCTCTGCGTCTTTGGGATCGCAGATTAAAACGTTGTGAGGCACAGAGCGTCACATGTGGGCTCCAAACCGGAGCTGTCATGTATGAAAAGAAAAGTTTGGACACGGTAGTGGGACTGGCTGATTGGGAGTGTCAGAGGCTCTGACAACAGCAGCAGTAATCCCAGAACGCTTCTCAGAAACAGATCTGCTCAACTATGCACTCATAGAAATCGAATATATATTATTTATGAGAATTTAAAACACATTTTAAAATTAATGTTAATGTAAGTTAAAGTGCCAGCGTCCTGTTGGAATATGGAGGTCTGTCATCACAAAGAGTTATGCTGAGAATGTTTCAATGCTTCTGCAGCTAAAAAAATCGGCTCTCTCTGCCTTCCAGGTTTAAGTGAAGCCTGACTGTGGTGACTGTTCCAACCTGCCTAATTGCAAAAATGAAGGGATGCAGGTTTTTAATAAAAGAACACAGCGAGGAGTCTTGATGTTGCAAGACTTCACTCACCATGTCTTTTTGTGCTAAAAATCATACATTTCCATCTTGGCCAATCAGTAGTCTGTCAGCCTCATTTTCTAGTCCAAACTCTGCTTTTGACTTATTTACTGGTGCAAACCTGAGATGTACTGATGATATGTCAGAAATGATGTTTTACTGTAGCAATTATAACAATTGTCAAGTAGTTAATTTGCAGAAAATGTAATCTGCTACTATAAAAAAAAACACCCTTTGTTTACATGTTATAATGTAAAACATTTAAAGGTCCGAGCCTTTCACTGTCATAAACCTTTAAGACCTACCATTGTGCAAGTCTGACATATGCTTACATTTTTACATACTGTAGTGCAATTTTCTGGAGTATTTTTATTTGCTTTACATCAACATAAGCCTTATATCCAAAATTTTAATACTATGTATTGACTTACACTACTGTTCAAAAGTTTGGGGTCACATAGAAATGTCCTTGTTTTTGAAAGACAAACATTTTTTTCTCCAATGAAGATGGCATTAAATGAATCCGAAATACAGTCTAGACATTGTTAATGTGGTAAATGACTATTCTGGCTGGAAACGGCTGATTTTTAATGGAATATCTACATAGAGGTACAGAGGAACATTTCCAGCAACCATCACTTCTGTGTTCTAATGGTACATTATTATTAGCTAATGGTATTGAAAGGCTAATTGATGATTAGAAAACTCTTGTATAATTATATTAACACATGAATAAAAGTGTGAGTTTTCATAAAAAACATGAAATTGTCTGGGTGACCCCAAACCTTTGAACGGTAGTGTATGTCTTAACTACTACAATAAATTGCTTAAAAGTGCAATAAACCTAAAAACAAAAAAAGAAGAAAAGAACATTGTTTTTGTTTTTCTCACATATATTTCAAAATGCAGAAATTGCATAGCGATATCCCTCAAATTTGCAAGTGTAGAAAAATTGCACAATATCCTTTGGAACCACAGTAAATTTAATTGAGTCTGTACATAACTTGCTTTTGGAGATATAGCCAAATTGTGTAACCTGTAAACACACAAAAAAAATAAATAAATAAATAACTGCAAAATTTGCAAAAAGACATTAACATCAAAACAAACTATTTACAAGAGTGCGATCAAATTTCTAAGTGTGTCAGATACTTATGAACACACATATTTTGTGTACAAAACCATGGTCATCCATAAAAAATGCATTTGAAAACAAAAGAAACTTCAAAATTATGATGGCCCCCTGGTCTAAGTACGTCTTGAACAGCTACATTTCCACTGCAGTATTGCCCTCATAGACCAAGAACTCTGGGAGAAACTCAGTTTCTTCACCTGTGAGGAACCTATAGAGTCCAACTGAAGTTGTGGAGAGATTATTTCTAAAGTTCCTGTTCTTGTGGTTGTACTTTCTGGAAATTTGCGAACTTTTGGGCAGATCTTGGTATATTTCCCAGCATTTAAAAAAAGGTTTCACCATGCTTCAATATAAAAGCATGGAACTACATTTAAAACCGTAGAGGACTGAATAGTTTTTTTTTTTCTAAGAGCCATCTTTTTGGGCATTTTACCTTTGGTGTAATGAGACAGCTGAGAGAGAACCCAAATGTGGGAGAGAGAGCAACGGAGTGACTTGCAGCAAACAGGAATCGAAGCACAGATTTCCTGCTCAGGGTGTATTTGCCCATAGCACAACTAATCACCTATCGTGAAGTCCAGCTATTCTTATTTGTGCAGAGGAAGACATGAGGCAGTCATCTGCAATGACAAAGGCTACCTTAAAATTTCTTCAAGGATGGAGTCTGTGATTATGGAGACAGATTGTTCATATTTATCTAGTTTGCATATTTAGATGTGCCAGTTTTACTGTCTCTCTTGCTCCCGTTGTCCCCTTTCTCCCATCTCCCCCTTTCTTTGCCCTGCACTGTGCAGAACTTGAGCGTGCACAAGCTCAAACATGCAGTGGACATGTTGGAATGGTATTGTGTCTCATTGTCATTGTCTACATGTGTTAAGTCGAAAGGACGTGCTATTTGGGTGTAGCTGCTTTAAATTTGTTTAGAAGCTTCTTTGACCTAGATAAAGTAACGTAGTTGCTTTTTCAGTGATGAATGTAGTTATGATGACCTCTCATCTTGCAAAGCCAGACCTGTCTCCACTACACTGTGTCACTGCTGGAGAATGGTCCAACTGTGCCTCATTATAATTCTGCTACAGGGGGAAATCACTGTTATGCTCTGGTCTTTGCTCTTGTTCTGCACTGCTCCATGAATGTGTCTTTCCACACAGAAGTGGCAGGTGCAGTGATGAGCTTTGAATGGACAGCAACCTTTCACAGCCATTCAAAGTATTTTATCATGCTAGCGTCGGCTAATGGCTGTGGCTGGATTCATTTTGTTGTCTCTTGTCTACACAACATTTGTAGCTGCACATAAAATGTAGAGGGAGGGCAGATATGTGGCCTGTTTTGTTTGGTCTAACATGCTTGTGCTCCAGTGCAGCATCCAGTGGTTGTGATTGTTGTGTACAGAACCCTAGGGTTAGAGAAACACTTTGATTTACATTTCACTCAAAGCAAATCATTCTAGCTTGAACCAAGCGCTTCACTCGCCTAAACTTCACTGCTGATGATAGTCTGGGTGGAACACTGGGTTTGAGAAAGTGACTTATTGAAAACGAGAAAAGCACTTAGAGAGTGCAGTACTCCGCAAAGGCTGTTCATTCCCCTATATGGCATAGTCAGACATGCAGCATTTTTATTTATTTTTTTTTAGAAATGCAGCATTTGTTTATAAGTTATTGATGATCACAAATTACAGGAATATAGAATGTGGTCATTTAACATAGATGTACCCACAAACAAAATAACCTTGCACTGAGCACAGGTATGTGTTATGCATGTGTATGTAATGTATGGATACCAAATCGTGTGACCTAAATATGTAACGGGCAGCGGGAATTGATGGGACACAGAAACACCCCCACAATTTAATCAATTGTTCATTGTATCATTTCTGATGGATAAGTCCTGATAAGTCCACAACAGTCAATTTGTAGTAGAATCACAATCATGTGATTGTCAGCAGGCAGCTGACGTAGTGTTCACTTGTAGTCATAATTACAGTGATGTTGTGCCGCTGTCTCGCAATGATACAGAAATCTTTAACAAATTCATGGATCCAGACTATAAGCCGCATCACTGGGAAAATCTTGGTCCTTGTGTCATTTCTGACCTTCCCTGAAAATTCCATCCAAATCCGATCGTCACATAACTCCGCCGTAATACAAGTAATGAGGACCCACAGGTTCCATTTAATAGCTGCTTTGGAGCATTCAGTTATATTGCCTGGCTGTCCTCAGTCATAGGGGTGCGACTCTAGTTTATTTCCATTGTCATTTAATCTGTTGATTTTATTTTTTGGGAACTAATTAATTAGGTGTTTGGGTTATTAATTGTCTGAAATTAATGAAAAGTTTCAATTAGTGTCTGTCAAAACCCAACACCTCGCAGAGTAGCTCTTCTGTCAGCGATATGTTTGGCAAATGGAGTATTTGTTAAAATAATTGTTTATTATTTGGACTTTTTTTGTCTCCTCTTTTTTCTTTACCCTGTAAGACAGTACCTCAGGAACATCATATCAGTGTTAAAACGCTTCTTAAGTTAAACTACGCAGCTCTCTGCAAAAATATTTAAAGCTAAATTTCTAAAAATATTTGTTACCAATTTCAGTGCAACATATTTGGCATCTTTGAAAACTTTAAAATCTCTATTAGAGTTTAAAATGTAATGTCTTTGGGTTTGGTGGGTTTCTGGTCACACAAAGATGTATTGTGGTAACAGACCCACGCGTGTGTCCTATGGGGTTAAAGAGCTTTAAGAAGTCAATGGAGATGAATTAGGATTTGTCACCATAAGCTTGAAGACTGGAAGGGTTTTCCAACTCTTATCCTTTGGTTTGCCCTCCCAGCCGTACGGTGCAGTTGCAGTGTGCCAGAGAGGACACTGATCTGCTTGGTTGAATCTTTTCGGGGGGTGAGACATGAAACAAAGATTAGGGGGAAAAGCTGGTTGCAGCCAGTTTTAACTGAAGAGATGTGAAACCTTTTGTGCCTAGGCCAGTGAGGCTGGATCTGTGCTGGACGGTACCTGCAGAAAGCCTCTGGGCTCCCTCACGCCTCCTCCCTTTTCATTTTGGCGTTTTTAAACGAAGCTTTCATGAAATGTTCGTTCACAAAGGAGGTGCCAACTTGCTGAGAAGGTAGTGCCGGAATGGTGGTTAGTGGAAGAAAAGACGCACAAGGAGAAAACTCAGCACCATCTGTCCTCCCAAAAGGTATTTGTGAATGGGTAGTGCCAGCCATGCCCTGTGCTCCGTCTGGGCTCATGGAGTCTCTGGGCCTCTTGTCTAACAGGGAGTCTGTTGACAGATGGTCGTCACAGTAAGGCAGTCTGTCAGCCAGACACATGCAGGGGGTGGCTGTAGATGAGATGCCCATCACATGCGCTGAGGATGCCCACGTCCAGCTGTGCTAAGTAGCAGGCTATTTATTTTCTGCCCTTTATAAAAGATCAGCTCGTATTTTATGGCTGGAAGCTATCTTCACGCACCCAAGGAGGTATAACACAATAAATTTGTTCATTCTGATGATAATATTAATTAAAAAAAAAAAAAAAAAAAAGACCAATTTGTGTCCAAAGTCTTTTTACTTTTCCATTGTGCTTTTATTGCTGAAGTGGAGGAATATCTATAAATCCATAGTCCAACTGATGAAAGTAATGAAACCTGAAGATGCCATATTGTTTGATAGATACCATTCAAAAGTTTGGAATCAACCAAGCCATTTTATGTTAAGGTGCTTAACCACTAATATTTGACTGCATTTTGTTGAGCATCTATAGACAATAACGTCATGGATTTAAAATCTCTGCTGAGACTATACCAAACACCACAGCACCAATATGGGCACATTTTGGTATTGAGTTAAATGAAAAAAAAAGTAATATAAGGAGTTGATTTTTCAGATTTGCAGCAAAATGATGGTAGTCAAAGGCAATAATGTCACTAATCTATAACTGATGGAGGCATACAATGAACAAGTAAAGGCAATTAAGTTGTTAATCACAATCATTTGTATGTCAAATAATCATCAGCTAAAACTTGATGTTTATGGCAGCGCTGCTTCAGGTAATGCTGTTGACATGGGCTTTTCAAAGCTTATTCCTACCATCTTAATTTCTTTTAGAAACCACGAATGACAATAAATTACCTTTGAATGTTGAAACTATAAGTAACACCATGATGAAAAGGAGGGCCAGTATGCATGGCTTATTGTAAATCTGAAAGAAATTAAATTTTTTTGTCTGAGTGACATTACTGATGATGATATAGGTGAGTATTGTATATTGTATTGATGTGTTGGTGGTGTAATCTTGCAAGGACCATAAAAGAAAAAGTATACTATTATGCTTTAATTAAAATTCTCATAACCATGTGTGATTAGCAGCAACTCAGTTCTCAGTTTTTATTTTCAGTTCCTTTCCTTCAGTCAAGTGGAGTTTGTGTCAAAAACTCTTAAAACCAGATTTCTTGGGGTGTTTGATTCACTTTCACACACTGTCAACACTATGGATGCTCCCTGAGCCTTCCTCTTCAGCTCCATACATATGTTGACCAAACTAGGATTTTTTTTGGCCTCAGTAATGTACAAAATAGTGTGGAGTAGTAACTTAGTAGTAACTTCCTACTCTTACAACATGACTTATGAAGGACCTGAAGCAGAAAGGCCATTCACAAAGTCCTTATCTAAATGAGCTGCTCTTCTTAAATGCTGAAAGTCTTGCTTTTGTTGACATCCAGTTCTCACTTCTCGTCTTACTGCTGAGTGAACTCCGGTGTGTGTCAGAAGACCATGACATCACTGTTGGATGTGGTTACAGGTGCAACAAAGCACACCTGAGCAAATCTGCTAATGGCAAATCTGCCAGTCTTAATCACAATATGGATGCTTAAATAAGGCTGAGAGATACAGCTGAAAAAATGTATCACAAAATAATATTTCATTTTAGTCTATATTAGTAATTACTACAAAATTTTAATGACCCATTTTTAACAAGAAAAGCACTCAGAGCACAGTACTCCGCCAAGGCTGCTCAGTCGTATAAATTTGTGGTCCATAGCGGTCGATTTGTAGTAGGATCACAATCATGTGATCGTCAGCAGGCAGCTGATGTAGTGTTCACTTGTCATAGGTACAGCGATGCCGTGCCGCTATCTGGCAATGAAATCTTTAACAAATCTATGGATCCAGACTGAAAGCCGCATCACTGCCAAAATCTAATCAAATGGTCCTTGTGTCATTTCTGACCTTTCCTGAAAGTTTCATTCAAATCCAGTTTTTGAGTAATGTTGCAGACAGACAGACGGACAAACCAACGCCGATCGTCACATAACTAACAAGAAAAGCACTTATAGAGCAAAATACTCCGCCAAGGCTTCTCAGCCTTGTATGATTGTATGTTGTATGATTTGCGACGGATAAGTCCTGATAAGTCCGCAGTGGTCAATTAGTATAAGGATTACAATCATGTGATCATCAACAGGCAGCTGACGTAGCATTCACTTGTTGTGATAGTTACAGTGACGCTGTGCCGCTATCTTGCAAAGATACAGAAATCTTTAACAAATCCGTGGATCCAGACTATAAGCTGCCAAAATCTAATCACTTGGTCCTTGTGTCATTTCTGACTTTCCCTGAAAATTTCATTCAAATCTATTAGTCCGTTTTTGAGTAATGTTGCAGACAGACAGACAGACAGACAGAGCGATTGTCACATAACTCCGCCACATTCCTTGGCAGAGTAATAAAGACTAGGAGAAAAAATGTTTTATTTGAATTGAACCACTTTATTGATCAAGGTACACAGGTGAAAATGTTAATGTTAATGCACTGATTAAAAACATAAAATAACTGCATTCACCCATAATATACAATAAAAAAGGAATTCTCTAACCTTGGCACACATTAAATAATGAAAACAAGTAGAACCTGAAGGTACATGGAGGGTAACCTGAGCAAGGCTGCCACACCATGCTGGGGTTCAGGTTCAGATTAACTGGGCTGGACCAGAAATAACTGGATGTGCACCCCAACATCAAGTCTGTCAGCCCTCAGAGCAATCTGCTGGGAGTGCTTTAATTGCAAGCTGGAGGTGGTTGCAGATTTGTGAATGTTTTTAGATCATGAAGCCAGTGTCCGCCTGCCACAGCTTCCACCAGTGAAGGTCTATGAGTGTGGTTGGGGGAAAAACAAGAAGACCAGGCAGCCTCACTCTAGTTCACCTCAGGAAAACTATACAGAAGCCATGTGGAGAGCTACAAAGGGCTTCACTATCATAGAATCTGATGGCTGTTTATGAGGAAGCACACGTGAAGTTTGTTCATACAACTTAACTTTACATTTCCCTTTGGAGTTTTTATGATGTTTTTACAGCCATTGCTGAGGTATCTGTCACCAGTATATATCACGAGCACTTTACTGCCCAATTAAAAACAAATATTAAAACTTCTACTAAATTTACACTTTTTCTTCACCTTATTTTAAAAATATGAAACACTTTTCTATATTCCCCTCACTTGTTGAACAAAACAAGCCGTAAATGTTTTCTAAGTCCAACAATTTTGTAAAATGTCTACATTTCCAGTTAATTACTCCACCAAGTAACGCGGTGGAGTTATGTGATGATCGGCGTTGGTTTGTTAACAGATTTGGATGGAATTTTCAGGGAAGGTCAGAAATGACACAAGGACCAAATGATTAGATTTTGGCAGTGATGCAGCTTATAGTCTGGATCCACGGATTTGTTAAGGATTTATGTATCATTGCAAAATAGTGGCATGGCATCACTGTAACTATGACTACAAGTGAACACTACGTCAGAGGCCGGCTGATGATCAGATGACTGCAATCCTACTGCAAATCTGTGGACTACGAATTGTGTAAAGATTTCATCTGTGGAAAATCACATGACTAAGCATCCATGGCGGAGTACAGCGCTCTCTGAGTGCTTTTCTCGTTTTCAGTAATTGGCAGTTCTCAGCACTCTTTAAATACAACACACAGCAGCATGTTTATCCAGAAAAAAATACTGTATAAAAGCCCATTTAGATCATGTTCATTCTCCAAAGAAAGACACAAACAGGACTATGGTCACCTCAGATGACCTCCTGTTTGTCTTTCTTTGTCTGTCTTTTCCTTTACATTCATGTCTTTATTTCTTCCACCTCCGCTCTCCCTGTCCTCTTCTTTCCATTTTATCCCTCCACCTCTGTTCACAGCAGCTTCAACAGGGCAGACATCCCTCACTGCACTACCGGTAGTCTGGAAAAAAAAAAAAGGAGCAGATTTCCAGTCGTGCCAGCAGGGGTATTTGATGACCAGATTAGTGGGTATTAGGCTCAACGGCGTTCACTCAGGCATACACAGGGGCCACTGGTTTGAATCCTCCCGAGTCGCCCCTCTTTTTCTTTCCACTGGCCCTCGACTGAATGGAGGCCAGGTTTACGTGGGGAAACAAGCAGCTGGGTCTTCCATGGAGGTCAGCCGAGGAGGCCAGTCTATCTCTTGCTACCTCTGCGGGCCTGGCCCGGTGAATTATGCTGTCAGAGGGGAGATTTGTTTTGTAACAGTTGGAAAAGGGGCAACTACAGAAAGAAGGGAGGTGCAAGGGGGTAGATTGTGGAGCGAGGGTGGGGTGCAGAGCAACATAGAAAAGAAGAGGGTGAGGGGTGGTTTCAAGGGGGGGAGGCATTTAAGCGTGATGCATGATGGCACTGCGATTTGTCCCAGTGGCTGTGGCGGCAGTGGTGTTGAGGAGGAGAAGACGCTGTCACACTGTGAAGCTGGAGCAGAAGTGTGGGAGCCCAGTCGATTAGGGTGGGGGGGTCGGGGTGGGCAGAGACTCACACATTCCTTCTTCAGCACCTCGAGGCTGGAGGCCTCACAGAGTGATGGAGCGCAGGTTAAGCAGCACTCCTTCCTTCATTAGTCTTCGTTAACACCCCCAGCCTCATTACAGCCCTCAGTTCACTGTGTATGTCCCATCTCTGCTCTCAGCCCTCTTTTTGATTCTGTGCACTCTAAAAAAATATATATCCGTCCTAACAAGTTCTTTGATCTCAGGTTTGTCCTTTTAAGACATTACAGCTTATGTAGAAAAAGAAAAAAAATGAAGTGTACTCAGTGTTTGTAAATGTATGTTTTTGTATTTGTGAGTTAATTTATCTGAGTCACATTTAGGCACTAATGGGACATGACCCAGGATCCATCAATTAATGCTGCCTATTTTTTACTCCGACTAGGAATGCAGTGGAGTTATGTGGCGATTGACATTAGTTTGTCTGTTTGTTTGTCTGTTAGCAACATTGCTCAAAAACGGACTGACAGATTTAGATAAAATTTTCAGGGAAAGTCAGAAATGACACAAGGACCAAGTGGTTCGATTTTGGCAGTGATGTGGCTTATAGTTTTTATCCACAGATTTGTTCAAGAATTGTGTATCATTGCGAGATTGCGTCACGGCGTCACTGTAACTATGACTACAAGTGAACACTATGTCAGCTGCCTGCTGACGATTGCATGATTGCGATCCTACTTCAAATTGACTGCAAATACAAGGTTTTTACTGCTGCGTCATTCCACCAAATGGGAATCTTGTAGGTCTGCTCAAGAGGAGTTGTGGTTTAGTTTGATTTAGTAAAGAAGGATATTTTTTGCAGTGTATGTCCTCTGGGGCCAGATCTTTTTTTTTTTCCTGCCTTCTTTGACATTTCTTCAGTCCAGCTCCTATTTCCCTTTTCTTTCCTCAGCTCTTAATCTCTCATTTTCTCTCCTCCTTTCACAACTTCTCGCTGCCATTGCACATCTTCCGTCATCCCCGTTGTCCCGCATTTCTCCCCTTTTACAGCCTAATGCCTTCACCCCTCTACTGTCCCTCCCCCTTCACTCCCACTTCTTCCCCCGCTTAATGTTTTTTAATCCTCCTCCTCCTCATTTGTCTCCCCTCTCGTTTCTGGGAGGGTGAGGGATAAGGGGTGTTGAGGGTGGCTTGCTTTTGGTTAGCCCACCATCTTGTCCCTGCTGGTGTCCGTCTGGCACTCCGCCACCTCCGTCACCCCTCCAACTCCTCCCCTGTGCTCACCACCGTTCTGGACACTGTAATGGATGACGGGGCAGATCCGGGTGGCCTATGGTGCCTCTAAAAGAGGGGCCACTCACACCGGGGCCCATTGCTGTGGAAAACAAGTGGAGCCCCCGTAGAGTAGCTGGTGGAGAGCCATTTGATTTGTCCTGCACTCCTCAGCTGCCTGCAAGTGTGTGGTCTCTCTTCGATCCTGGACATTTGATGGCCCTCGTCTCTCAACCAGCTGAATGCGAAATTCTAAAACACGATGCAAAAAAAGGCCATCGATAAAAGGCCTGCGCAAAGGATACGGGTCGGTCAAAGTCCTCTTCAGTAAAAAGGCAGATTCCCTCCTTTTCTTCCCCATTCTTCAGCTAGTGGAGGGGATCTAAGCAGGTGAATGTAGAGACGCTTTAGGCAGATGTTGGCATGGACAAAAGGATTCGATGGGCCTCAACAAGGCTTTTCAAGTATTTACAGGACATTTACATTTACATTTCAGGCATTAGTCTGATCCCCTTATCCAGATCAGCCTCCATTGAGTTCAGCTGGAGAATAAGCTTAAATTCAGCGATCACCGATGTTACAAGCTAACAGTAGCAGGGGGTCGAGCTGTACAGCACCATGTCAGGTGTCCAGAGATTCTAAAAAAGCAAAAGAAGAAGAAAATGTAGCTACAGTGTAGAGAATTGTGTGTTGTTTTTTTTTTTAGTGCAATTCAAAATATTAAGGAGATTTTACTTGACATAAACCTTAAATGCATGACTGTGACCTTTATCAGCCCATAACACCCTGTTCGTTCATTCATTTCATTCAATGAGGCTTTCTTTAACAAAGCCCTGGTGTTAAAAGGCTACAAATGCTAAAAAGCTTTAAAGTTTTATCGAACAACAGACACCCCCAGTGACACTGCCTACCCCCACTGCTTCACCACAGACACCAACTCTGTGTTACATTAATGACATTATTGGTATCTTTTTGCCCATTTCAAGCTGTTTACGTGATATACTACTGTATGTATCCTTGCACACATTTTCAGGCAATAAATTTGCACGTTCCTGCACACTACATATGTTTCTATTGTTTTGTACTACCCATAGTCCATTGATTACACTTGATGCTAATTTGACTTGTAACTTACAACATCTTTTAAAATGTATATGTTACTGTTGTACATTAAAACACAAAGTCAGATTCCTCTAATCTGAAAGCTTATTTGGTAGTAAAACTATTTCTGACTCTGATTCAAATGTATAGGTATTAGGCTAGCAACCTGAGGTTAGCATGAGTGTATATCAATTTTTTTATAGGACACTTGATGGAATTGATATTGTTGTCTCCAGTTTTAACCCATGATGATGTAGTTGACATAATGTTACAATGAATAAATACAGACATAGTGAAGAGGAAATTTTCATTGCCCTATTGAGACAGTAGCGTAATAATGCAGCACCTGGGTTGCAGTTTTGGTGCAGAGCAGCATTTTCTTTGATTTGTTTGGAGAATTTGGCTGTCTGCTACCTACTGATGATGACTTACTTTTTCATGAACTTGACTTTTTATGTCATTATTGAATTGGATCATATAAAAACAGAAATACCACATGAAAATGACAAAACCATTCAGCATACATGGCACAGTGTTCACAGTACGTCCCAATATCGGTCACAAATTTAACATATTACATATTAGAGTTAATGAAGGGTAATACATGTGATGCCTCTGGAAAGTTGCCCTACATATTGTTGCTAAACTAAGCCTGATTGCCAGGTATCATGAAATAAACTGCCATTTTCTTTTCAAGCAGTAGCAAAATTTTCCAGTTAAATAAGTTATCATAAATTTCTGTATGACTACAATACAGTTTGAAACTTTTCGTCAATGCAGCGCAGCAAAATGTACTCATCTTGGTAATCTCGTCGCAGCAATAACAAATTTATGTACACTACCATCAAAAATTTGGGGTCACCCAGACAATTTCATGTTTTCTATGAAAGCTCACATTTTTAGTCATGTGCTCACCCTAACATAATTGCATGAAGATTTTCTAATCATCAATTAGCCTTTTAACACCATTAGCTAACACAATGTAGCATTAGAACACAGGAGTGATGGTTGCTGGAAATGTTCCTCTGTACCCCTATGTAGATATTCTATTAAAAATCTGCCGTTTCCAGCTAGAATAATCATTTACCACATTAGCAATGTCTAGATTGTATTTCTGATTCATTTAATGTTATCGTCATTGAAATAAACTGCTTTTCTTTTTAAAAAAAAAAAAAAAAGACATTTAAGTGACCTAAACTTTTGAACGGTAGTGTATATTCCCTAGTTTATTTAATATGAAATAAATAAGGACAACTGAAAACAAAGCCAAAAACAATGAATCAGTTCAACTATAAATCAATTTTCTACAAAGAAGTGTTGTATGTAATATATATTGTAGTCACAATGATGTCAGCCATCATTAGTTAACGGCGCTAAGAGGGAAAATCCAGCAGAAGTGTGTCAAGGTTAAAAGAGGACAAAATGTAAAATCCATAATTTCCTCTGTGTCACACCCCCCACAGCTAATTTCAATTAGGTCATTCCTCAAAATAGTCATGCATCCCCAAGGCACCATCACAAAATGTCCGCCTGTTAATGGGTTGGTGATTGTGCTGATGATGTTCACCCACTTGCACTGAGGCAGCCGGTGGATTCATGCAGGTGAAAAAGTAATTGGCGTTTGGCTGCAGACATGCAGCTGCTCTAGAGCGGCTTCTGCTGCCACCTGCAAATGATGCCATGCTGCACCTCCTGCTGAGAGATGGAGAGGACGAACTCTTCGCTTTTTCAATGATGCCAGACCAGTGCTTTTGTTATGTTGTTGTATTCTACAAATCACAAATACTTGATTTACTCTGACTGAGGTACCGCTTTACAATAGTCAGGATTTCAAAGGATGATTTCTGAGTGCTTTTCTTGGTCAATGATAGATCAATCGAAAATTTTCATCTTACTGAGGGAAACCCAGGCTGCACAGTGGATTAGTGGTTAGCACTTTTGCCTTGCAGCAAGAAGATCCCCTGTTCATGTCCCCGCCTTCCCAGGATCTTTCTGCATTGAGTTTGCATGTTCTCCCTTTGCGTGGGTTTTCTCCGGGTACTCCGGCTTCCTTCCACAGTCCAAAAACATGCTGAGGTTAATTGATCATTCTAAATTGCCTGTAGGTGTGAATTTGAGTGTGATTGTTTGTCTGTATATGACACTACTGCAATGAAAACCATAGTAGTGAAAACATTATGACTGATGAGATGAAATACTGTGGCAACACAACCAGATGAAGTGGGCCCAAGACCTTTCGGGACCCCAAAAGCCACAGGGTCATCCAGCACCACTAATTTGGTAACTTGATAAGTTACAAATTAGGGGTACCACAAACAACGCGTCGACGAATCGCCTGAGCACGATACGTCATCAAAAGTGGAAGTGAGCGCGCAATGCAACAGAAATCACTGTCCGAGTGGAGCGCGGAACACGCATGGACATCCGCGCTGTATCGTGCATATATAGTGTATGCATATATTATATATGCACAATACAGCGTGGACATCCGCGTTTACGATACAGTGCGCCGCATCGTGCATATACTATATATGCACGATACAGCGCGGATGTCCATGCGTGTTCCGCGCTCTACTCGGACGGTGATTTCTGTTGCATTGCGCGCTCACTTCCACTTTTGATGACGTATCGTGCTCAGGCGATTCGTCGACGCGTCGTTTGTGGCAGCCCTATTACAAATGTGTATAGCTTATTTACACTGCTAAAGCACAATGTCAGCTGACATCAGTGGGGACCAATAACATTTGGTCAGTGGTCTATTAAAAGGTTAATTCATGTATGATGGTACCTGACTGGAGAACCAACTTGGACAAACAATAGGACTGATTCTGCCTTCATTTCAGATTTGTAAAAGGGAAAAAAAATAGCTTCGTACCAGCATTTGTCAGCATTTTTATGTTTGTATTCCTGTAGTTTTCATAGATAAGTTTTGTGTATAAAAGATGGAAGAGCATCCCCTATAAAACATAAACTGAGAAAAACATTGCATGTAAAATCTTGTTTTTGTGTTTTTTAAAAACATATATTGTCTCAAAATTAAATTTTCTCGTTTTCTTGTATTTGTGAAGTTAAGCGATCCATGAACATTATTCATAAGTTTTTTTGTATATTGCTGTGAAAAATGGGTCTAAGTTTATCATTTAAGCTTGGTCTGCCACCATCTCTGGGTTTGCTCAGTGTTTACTGCCTATTTTCGCCAGTTGGCAGCGCGAAAGTGCTACATGACTGGAATGCAGCATTATAATCCTCAAATTCATTCAGTAAATACTCTTAACCAGACAACATGTTCTTACCATCATCATTAGGAGCATCATTCTCAACTTAATCCTGACCTGAAGACTCAATCAAATGGTAAAAAGTTTATAATATAAGAGGGCTTTCCATACACGCTCACACTTCCTCTCTCATTGTCTTTCCTGTGGGATACAACGTTGGCACTCTCCCCTGTCCATTCAGCCCCAGTGTTTAATTAAGTCGTTTTTCTGTTAGAGAAGCTTTTCTCGGTGTCTCTGACAAACGGTTTCGTCACTGTGTGTACGATTAGATTAGAAACACGTCTCCTGGAACCAAAACAGCTCTGCTTGTAAGAGACGCTCTATACATAAGTGAATCTGGGTGAAGAGGGAAACTCTCTGCTCCTTCACTGTTGATCAGCTTTTGGTTTAGAAAGACTTCTGCTGTACTCAGTACAGTCAGATGGATGAAAAATAGTGAGACAGTTTTTGTTTTTTTAGATTCTCACCATTAGCGACTGTATGCCTGTAATGCTTTGAGCTAAATGCTAACACCCTCATGGGATTATGCTCATAAAGGTAATGCTAACTTGCTTGTTTAGCAGCTTCTGTTTCCTTTATTAGTTCAGCATATAAGCATGTAAATGTTGACTAAATTGCTATATAGATCTAGGCAGAATGTGCAGCTGAGGGTGATGGCAATGTTGTTTCACAAATATGCAATTGTCTGCTGTCTAAATGCCGCGTAGAGCCAGGATTGTTCTCTAGATACACACTTGTGTACATACACTTGTAAAGCCCAGTTATATCGTGGCAGTCTTGAGTTTCCAATGACTCCTATAACTCTAAATTTTCTCGCCACTTTTGCTACCCATCCACAAGCTTCTGGTTGTATTCTTGACCCCTCCTCTTGACAGAATTGGAACAGTTAAACTGAATTTGTTGGCTTTCTGACACAGACTTGTTTCTTCATCATAGTCCACAAGTTACTGATGGGTTCAAATCCGGTCTTTAGTAAAGCCTGTATAAAATCTTAATTCTAGCCTGATTTAACCATTTCTTTACCACTTTTGGTGTATGTTTGGGGTCACTGCCTTGTGGAAAATTCTAACACCATCTAAGATCTAACCTTCTGACTGATGATTTTAAGTTTTCCTGAAAAATATGAAGGTAATGCTCTTTCTTCATTATTCTATCTACTTTGTGTAAAGCACCAGTTCTACTGGCAGAAGGACAGCCCCAGAGCATAATACTACCACCACTATGCTTGACAGTATGTTTGGTATTCTTGAAGATGCAGGCCCTACCTTCTGTTCTCCAAACATATTTTTGATCATTATCAAAATTTTTGTTTCATCTAACCATAGAACTTTTTCTTTGTCCATGTGAGTCAGTCAAGCTTTAAGGTACTGCTTCTAAACTTCTAGAGGAAAGACTTTCCCCTTCTTGCTGGTAGCCTTTCAGCTCATGGCGATGCTAAACACTGTTGACTGTGGACACTGACCTCTATGTTCATGGAACACTGTTCCAGCAGCTTATATACATGTCCATTTGTGTATGTATACATGAGGGCATTAGAAGCAGAGAGGTCTAACCCACAAAAAATCCGAACTGAGTTTCATGTAATTTAATATTTTATGGTCTAGATTTTAGTAGCAAAGTGGTCTAACCCACAACGCGAGTATAGCATTAGTGACACTTCAAATGTTAGACCATTCTTGAAAACACAAAACTTTGAACCCATTTTTCTCAAAAACTACAGAAAGTGGATTAGATCGCACTGCTTCCAAAACCTTCATATATCCATGACACACACAAATAGTCTAAAGTGGAAATTATGAGAGATGCCATGTTCAGCAGTACCCATAATCACTTGCTCTGTTTCTGTCATCAGGAAGTCCACTTTTATATATTTGCAGTATTTGTTTCCAAGTGCTGCGTCAGTTCTGTCACTCATGTAGTAAATGTTAAAACAAACAGAAAACTTGCTCATTTTCAATCATCAGTTGACTACTGGAACTTAATATATAAAAGATGGACATAGCCGATTTTACATCAGTCATTGATTTGTGGACTACTCGTTTCAAGCCTCTAGCTTGGTATGTAGCCATGGCCATCGTGGTCTTTTGAAACTGGATGTAAGGAGTGAGCAATGGATCAGATTGAGAACTCTAGGAGACTAGGTAACGCGATACTAGCGACCTGAGAATCACAATTTAGCCCCATCCTAAAACACACCCTGCCACATTGTCTTTTTTGCTCTAAATGGGACAGTGCTTTCAAAAATTAACAATAGCAGTTTCTCATTATGGTAATAGAAAATGTAATCTGGTCACAATTATTTAACCTTCAAAACGTATTTGCTGTTGTTGGTTTTTGTAAAAAGTTTGAGAAGGCAGGGTTGCCACAATTGATGAATGGTGGTCAGAGTGAACCCATGCATGCTGACATTTCGTCAGACTGTCAGGACGTTCAGGGTTATATTGGCTGCTGGAGGGATCAAGCTCACAACAGTTTGATTTCTAGAAACATTTCTCTATACACAAGGCCACATGCACACAATTTTGTTTACACAATACCTAAATGTCTCCCTTAATTAGGGGAAGTTTTAAGGAACATGTGTGATTTGTACCCACAAAGACTCACCAGACTCCCCTAACATATACACTGCTGCTTTGCTAACTGCTTGATGCCAACATGAGCCATATGCAATATATAATTTGTGGGTTTTTAGTTTAGTTTTGTTTTTCATTTAACTTGCAATCAGCAAATGGTTAACAGTGAAGGTATTCAATAAATAATATGTCTGAGATTTTCAGTTGTTCATTTCTTAATTTCCCTTTCAATCTTCTTCTTCCTGTAAACAAGTCGCTGTAAGTAGAGCTCTGTTTAAAAACCCCAGTGGCTCTGAATGTTTGGAGCCGCTGGCTGTGGAGGTGATGGCTGGGCAGATGAACAGAGAGCAGAGAAGTAGTTTAGAGGCTTTAGCTGCTGGGTTTGCTACAGATTGATGCTACGGCAGAGGCTGGCACACAGTGAACAGTGGGCAGGTACCCAGCCGACATTTAGAAGTTGAATAGGTGTTGAGGGGACAGCGCTGAGAACTGCTCTATGTGCAATAGAGAAAGTGAAAATTGACAGGGCATCTGCAGTTGTCCAGAGCTTGTTTTTTTTTGTGTGTGTGTGTGTGTGTGTGTAATATAAACTTGCACAGTGGTCTGATGAGTTTTTTCTTTCTTGACGTTTCTAGACTAGAAAACATCGTAGTAACTAAAGACCTTGAACTCTGTGATGCTGTTTGTAATCTTGCCTGGTGAATGTCAATTTACTGGAAACCCTAAACAGTTCAGAATTTTAATGTATTTGAGTTGTTTTTTGTTTTTTTTTCTTGGCCATGCCAACATTGTGGCTGTGGGGGCCATATGCAGTCATGGAAAAAATTATTAGACCACCCTTGTTTTCTTCGATTTCTTGTTCATTTTAGTGCCTGGTACAAGTATAGGGACAATTGTTCCGGATACATATAATGATAACAACAAAAATGGCTCACAAGAGTTTAATTTAAGATCTGATATCTTTCCATGGTTTTCTTGATAATAACCAACATGACTTAAGTTCTTACATCAATTGCTATGGCATTGTACTTCTAAAAACAGTGCTTTTAGGTATTATATGTTTTCTTTTATGTCCGTTTTAGTCACATGATACACAAAGGAGTTAGTACTTGAGTGCATAACCATTTTTTACTATGACTGCAGCCATGCATCTTGGCATGTTCTACACCAGTTTCTGACAATGTTCTGCTGTCACAGCGGCCCATTCCTGTTGCACAAATTCAAACAAATTTGCTTTGTTTTATAGCTTGTGGTTCTCCATTTTGTGTTAGACGATTTCCCAGAGGTTGTCATTGGATTTAGATTTGGTGATTGAGCAGGCCAAGGCATATTGTGACCAAATGTAGCTGTGAAACTAGTGACATTCCCATTAACCTCAGCTGATGTGCTCAAGGCGAATTAGTCAACTGAGAAGGTGAGCATGAAAACATTAGAATTGATAAAAATCAATATGCTGACATACTAATAATTAGCAGGTCTAAGTTTTATGGTGCTCATTTATATGCTAACATGCTAAACTAACATTTGCTAACTGAAACAGAGAATGTGGTCATAATCTAAAATTAGTGTTTATTTTAAAACACCACCATTTTATGTTGTTTCATTTTATTGTATTATGATATTGTGAATATTTCTATGCTACTTTGAGTTGATGTTAGTTTAAGCTGTTGCAATGTCAGAGGTTGGAAATGAAGATTATTGGTTTATTTTGATGGGTGCAGAGTGGCTTGGTGGTGAGCACTGTCACTTTGCAGCGAGAAAATCCCCCGTTTGTGTACTGGCCTTCCCGGGATCTTCCTGTATGGAGTTTGCATGTTCTTCCTGTGCATGTGTGGGTATTCTCCGGGTACTCCAGGTTCCTCCCGTTGTCCAAACACATGCTGAGGTTACTTGGTAACTTTAAATTGTCCGTAGGTGTGAAGGCAAGTGTGATTGTTTGTGTACGTAGCCCCTGTGATAGACTGGTGACCTGTCCAGGGTGTCCCCTGCCTTCACCCTAAGTCAGCTGGGATAGACTCCAGCAGTCTCACCATAACCCTGTTGAGGATTAAGCGGTGTATAGATAATGGATAGATGGATGGTTTATTTTAGAAAATTGAAGGCTGTAATGGAAACATTATGGTCTCTATCTTGCCCAAGAGAATGTCCACCAGTTTCCTATTGAAATGATCTCAAGTGATGACAAGTACAGCTTGAAGTAGCCTGAAGCCTCATAACTGTTAGTTAAAGTGCTACAGAATCTGTGACTGGAGATGGATGGGATCTGTTTCTATGGAGATGCACTCTTCACATTAAGGAAGTCACTGTGGCTGGTGGCTGCATGGACAGGCACTTGTTTTCTGAGGTCCACAAGAGGACATGAGCTGCAGAACCTATTTTAGACTTGTTTTAGTGAGATCAGCAGTTGACTTAAGGGAATTTTTAATATATCATGTACAGTTTTTGGACACTAGTGGGGCTTCGGAGCCATTTTTCTTTGAATAGGTCCCAGTTTTGGGTGTCTTGTTCATGTCCACAAGGATATCTGCGCACACATGTGGGAGTTACACAGTCCTGCCAACGTTATCTCCACTGATTCACAGTTGGCAATAATTCACCAAGAAGTGCAGTAATGCACCAGCAAATAAGCTATTTGACGTTGGAGTAAGCAGTTCTGGTTTTAACGTACTTTGAAAATCAACAAGGAAATACATTCAACATGTTTGTTAGAGATACACTGCAATTTGATGATTAACATTGAATATAAACATAACTCTGGTTCGTTTACAAGAAAAGTCCTAGGGGCAGCTTAGGGTTTCTTGTGTGCTAGTGCTCTTTTCAAGTAAGAGATTCAGAGATCAAGTTCTACAGATGTGTTTTTTGACCATACTAGAATCACAGATGGCAGCACCAGACCAAACTTGTTTGATTTGATTGAAACAAAATGTGGTTCATTTGGGCTGGTAAGAAAGTGGATAATCACAGCTTGGTTCATACATATGGTATAATGAAAAATGGTTTCTGGTGTAGTTAATTTTAATTTCAGACCTTAAAAGCAAATGAGGCAAACAGTGTTTTGTGCACTTGTGTAGTACATGTGGAAATTCAAAAGCTATACCACTAATAAATCTATTTACTGTGGAACTGCTCATGAAGCAACCTGTATATGGGATGTTAATGTAAATCATTTGGTAAACCATAGTAACAGACATGCACATCATCATGTGAGTGCAGAGATTTTATCCTTATCAGAGAAACAAAAGCAATTTAAACTGTGTGTGTGACCTCTATCAGTTAATTAAGTCCATTAAAGTCCATAAAGATTGTAATTCGTAAAGACGGTAATCCTTGCTGGATGTTTCTGTATTAGAGCTCCTATTTGCCTGCCTGTTTGTAATAACCCTACGAATAATGTACATAATCAGGGGTTTCTTTTGCGCTACCAGGGCACATAAATATACGCAAAAGACCTGCTGTCAGTCAACAGAATTAGATTTTCTCATGAGGATCCCAACGATACAGACTCAACACATGAAAAGCACTCAGAGAGCGCAGTCCTCCGCCAAGGCTGCTCAGTCATTGCATCATTTCCAACCGATAAGTCCCGATAAGTTTGCAGCGGTGGATGTGCAGTAGGATCGCAATCATGTGATCATCAGCAAGGCAGCTGACGCAGTGTTCACTTGTAGTCATAGTTACAGTGATTGTCTGTAGGTGTAAATGTGAGTGTGATTGTTTGCTTCTATTTAAAACCCTGTGATAGACTGGTGACCTGTCCAGGGTGTCCCCTGCCTTCACCCTAAGTGAGCTGGGATAGACTCCAGCCCCTTGCGACCCTAGTGAGGATTGACCAGTGTATAGATAATGGATGGGTGAATCAAATTACCCAAACTACAGGCTTGAAACTGCCTCAAATTGTGTCTTTGTCTGATACGAGTCTACTCCCCATTACTTTGCTTTCTGGACCTTCTCTTTACTTTATTGTCCCTTTAAGGTAAACTATTGCTGATTTCCAGACCTCTGAATTCCTGCCCTTACCTTCATTTTGCGCAGTGATTCAGATTGTAAGAAGGATTAACGGTTTACTGCACAGCCTGAGCAAAAGAAAAGTGTATTTCTTCAGTCAACCAGCTAAATGTAAACATACTGCTGGGGCAGACATGACACGATTCGGAGCAGAAGATTTAACTTGCACATTGTTCAGTTAGCAGCACAGAGAGTACAACAGGCTGACTATAAGCTAACATGGTGGCTGCTATGCTTGGCTGCAGCCCAAGGGGGCCGGTGATGGAAACTGTAGACGATCAGATCTATTATTCATCTGCTATCCCCCCCGAGACAGGTTGTTTGTTTCTGACAACAGATACAGGTCACTCACTCATGAGTGCGTGAACACAGACATACACAAAACACACAAAAGGCTGTCAGAGAGCTGTTGAGTTGTATCACAGTTAAGCTACAGTGAAGCAGGTGTTGGAAGATGTTAACCAGAGACGTCAAACTGTGGTAAAAAATAAAAGCACAGTCCCCCACGCACACACAAACACACACAAACATGCCAGACAAGAGCAAACCCAGTCCAACCTGTCAGGAACACGACAGAGGGTTTTCTATATTTGGATGTGTTTTTGATATCTGCAGCATTTTGCAGCTTCCTGATTTATTACAACATCCTAAATTAAAAGCCTGAGAAGTGGGTAACACTTTCTGGTTGAGCACTTCTACTGGTGTGTATCCTACTCTTTTTTTCTCTTGTTAAATGTATGTCAATAACTTGCATCATATGTGGGATCCCACAGAGGTCAGTTGTGGGCCCATTGCTGTCTAGTTTTCCAAAAAGTTTTAGGCACTTAAATGCTGAGATCATATCCATCATGCAGTACTATGAAGGAGACATGAGATTGTTGGCAAATTATTCATCATCAGGACAGCATTGTGTTATATAGAACTAATGAGAAGAACAAATAGTGCTGCAGCAGGTGGTGTAGCCCCCACGGGGCCCTGATCTCAACATCACTGAGTCAGTTTGGATTACATGAAAAGACATTGAGACAGACTAAATCCACATTTTCCAAGATGCTTAGAACAACCTGTAGTACCTTCGAGAACAGGTACCCTTTTAAACGCAGAGGGTAATTATAGTTAACTGATTAACTGATGAATAAAAGTGATTCTTTTTGTTTACTTGACATTTAGTAACTAGAGCCTTTTTCCTTATGTTTTATGTTCTGATTTAACTTCTCTCTCATTGTTAATTACATGTGTTAGTGATGGATGTAACAGAACACAAACTGGTTAGTCATTTTCCAAAATTGCAGTGGTCTCTCATTTATCACGGGGGTTAGGTTCCAGAACCCACCGCGATATGCAGAAATCCATGAAGTAGCGACCTTATATTTAGCTCTAACAGCCCTCAGAGTTTTTTTTTTTTTATGTAAAATGTAAAACAGAACTATCTTAACTGATGCTAGCTGCAGGATTGTAATTGATCCACATAGAATTCAGTCCATCTTTAAACATGTGTGTACTAAAAAATCCACTGGCCCTGATGGCATTTCTGCACTGTGCAGAAGAGCTCACTCCAGTTTGGTGTTCCATCTTCCAGCAGTCTGTGGATACACACACTGTTCCTGCCCTCTGGAAAAAAATCCACAGTAGTTCCTGTAGCTAAGAAACAGTGTCCTGCTGAAAATAATGATTTCAGACCCGTGGCCCTGACTTCAATTGTAATGAAAAGTTTTGAGAAATACATGTTGTCTATACTTAAAGCAGAGGTTAATTTGGCACTTGACCCATACCAGTTTGCCTACAGGCAGGGGAGAGGTACTGATGATGCCATCAACAGCATCACCCACTTCACTGTCAAGCACCTGGAATGCCCAAAAGCATATGCAAGAATTTCATTTATTGATTTTAGTTCAGCTTTTAAGACACTCCAACCCCATCTACTCATCCTAAAAATGAGACAGATGAGTGTTAACCCTTTTTAATCAAGTGGTATCTTTCCTTTTTAACCAGTCGAAGTCAGCAGGTGAGAGTCAATAACACCCTCTCAGAATGCAAATCAATCAGTACAGGTGCCCCGCAGGGTTGTGTCAGGTCCCCGGTCCTTTTTACGCTTTACACAAATGAATGCACAAACAGTCTCCTTGGAAGCCTTTTTAAATTTTCTGATGACACCGCCATCCTCAACCGACTGCACAGAGATTCAAACCCTTCAGCCTATTTTTCTGAAATAGAGCACTTTGTGCAGTGGTGTGATGCCCACCATCTCATCCTGAATGTTCAGAAAACTAAAGACATGGTCTTAGACCCAAGATCAGTGGGTGACCACAGTCCTGTTGTCATACATGACTCACCCATTGAGCAGGTCAGCTCATATAAGTATCTCGGAGTTCACTTTAGACAGCTCTTTTAGTTAGAATGTCCATGTGGAAAGTATGTGTTCCCATTTACAGCAGAAACTGGACTTCCTGCGCAGCCTGAGACTGTATGGTGTGGACAAAAGCATCATGTTCTTATTTTATCAGGCAGTACTGGAGAGCTTGGTCCGTTATGGGATGTCAGCCTGGTATGGCAACCTCACTGTAAAGTTGAAAAGCAAACTGGCTCGTCTGGTGCACACGGCCATGAAGGTGATAGTAAAAAATGATTACCAATCCCTGCAGTCGATTTATGAACAACTGTTCTTAGGCAAGCCCAGAGGATAGTGACTGAGCCGTCACATATCCTTTACTCAGAATACAAGCTCCTACCCTCGGGCTGACGATATAGAGTCCCCAACTGTGGACTCAACCATTTTAAGAATTCATTTGCTCCAACCTCCATCAAACTCCTGACCAATGCTGCTTAGGCCGAAAGATTGTGCAATCATTTTTAATAGTGTTTTTACTATGAAGTATGTATGTGTTTTGTGTAATGTGTGGGATATGTGCAATACCGTTTTCTGTAGTTGTTGAGATGGCATTGATGGCACAGCTTTTGAGTCCAAGATAAATTTCCCCAAGTGGGACAATAAAGTATATTGAATTGAATTGAATTGAAAATTTTTCATTCTTGTACAAACGCAACATGCTTGATTGTCGAGCAAATTAGCTGCACTGTAAACATCAAGTTTATTCGTAGGTTTTTCTAATGTTTTAAAAGGGGAATGATTTTAAGACTCACTACTACTTTAGGTGACCCACTAGAGATTTGGTTCTTCTGGTCATACGTTCATTTCAGCTGAGCTGATGGAGCTTGTTTTCTTTCCTTTATTCCCGCTGTGCATGTTTCACATCAGATCATCCTTTTGTAGCTCTGCTTCTTTCATGTTTCAGTCTCCTTTTAGGGCTGATGGACTCACCCTGTAGATAATCCACACTTTTGGTCTTTGCCATTTATAGTTAAAAAGGGAAAGATGAGAGCAACTGATTGATGAGCAGAACTTCAGCCCAGAGGCCTCTGTTGAGCTGATGAGTTTAGTTTTCCACAGCCGGTTCTCCTCTGTGTTAATGCTCCACACAGCAGTTTGCAGGGATTTTAGGTAGAATAGGCTTTTCATTTGTCTACTGCCTGTAGCGCTACGATGTGGCTCTTTGATTTCACGTTGGTGGTCTTAGAGTGGTTTTTATGAAGAATCTTGTGTGTATACTGTAAATCTAGCAGGAACACTTTGATGACTCACTACCTGCTTTCAGAGACTTCCAGAGGTCAACTCTGTTTCACCACCACTGCACATTCAAAGTTAGTCTCTGCTGCACTAGAATCCAAATAGTTTTTGCCTACAAAAAGTAAGTGATTTTTCTTTATACAGGAGAGAAAAGACAAATGTGAATAAGTAGCTTGCAGATAAATGTTGGAAGTGCTTCAGGCTTAGAAAACAAGGATTATGACTGTAGCAAGTGGCAGCTGTCACAGCTTGAGACTGAAGTTAATGTGAATGTACCTTAAAGTACAATGTCAAAACATCAGTAGCTCCCATTCAAAAAAATTAAACTTCTATCATTATGTCTATCCTATTAGCATAATATAGTTAAAGTAGCTCATGTCAGTTGATATCTATGCCCTCAGTGTCCAGTCAGTTAGTGTTTAATTTGGCCTGAGGTAGTAACATGTGCTTCCAGAGTGTGAAAGGCAACAGCCCACATTCCTTTTCCATCTCTTTTTTTTTTCATGAAAATCAGGATAGCAAATTTACAAAGACCGAGTGCATTTCATACCTTTCTACGTCCATCTTGAGCTAGACTTTATAAAGGTGTTGGTCTTTGTGTTACTTGAACTGAACATACTTCATGTCATTTTGCCTAATGTTGCTTTTTGTTTTCTGTTTTGCTAGCAAGTTTATGTTCAACAAGAAGTTCTCTGAGCTTGTTGTATGTTACGTATGGACGGCATTGTTTGTCAGTGCCGTGAAAACTTTTTCAAACTACAATAACACACGGGATTTCCCTGTTCAATGCTTAGAAGAGATTTCTGTTTTATAGAGAGAAAGAGGTAATTCTTCATTGCTTTTTTATGAGAGGGCCAGAAGTGGATGGGAAGTTTGTGACAAAGCAGCCTTTCTACAAGATAGAATCCTGTAGCAGAAGTTGCACAGTAGCTTCAGTGAACATGTTATGACAGCAGAAGATTTCTGCTCTGCTTTTTTGTGTGTGTGTTGTACTACTGACAGATGAAGCCTGCGCTCAGACCTCTGAAGTGTAAAAAACTCCAGCTGTTCAGATTCACTGGCCCATTCACAGGGCTGAGAAGCTTCCACTGTGTATTTCTGCCCTCAGTTCTGCCTCCTTCCCACTTCCTTCACTACTATTGAAAGACATAAACTGCAACATTGCCACAACTTTAAACCTTAGAAGCGAAAGTGATGAATCCTTTTAGCCTGAAAACAGTGAAAGCAAGGTTCAGGTTCATCCTAGGGAAAGACCACCACCTAATAAAACATAAGAAAAAATAAGAATTTTAATCGACCCAAAGGACATAACCCTAGGAACGTCATTCTCTCCTGTTTGCGTTCAAGGCTTTCAGGTTGTTGGATTTGTGTGAATCCTCTTTTTCTTGGTGTTTTATGTGCTGCCTGACAGTGTATTTTTGCAGTCTGTATGTAACATTTCGCATAAATCTGCAAGAGCGCATTTAAGGTCAATTCAGAATTTCTGCATGACCAGTGCAGACTTTAACAGTGGGCGGCAGACGTACACGCAGTTCTATTCATATTAGATGTTGTCTAGGTACACGTCTATCTGCTGTACAGATGGTCACCATTGCCCCTAATGTAGAACACAGAGAAAGGCATGGGACTCCTGTGGGCGTTCTTAAAAGGCTGGCTGTGACTTTTTACAAGATATAGCATTTATGTACAAATTGGGCTGTAGCAGCGTGTCAATGGTTATTTCTGAGGTTTTACATTACAGTGGGCAGAGAAAGCGTAGGATTTCTGGAGACTTTAGAATTTCCTACTTTTTGTCACCAGAAAGCATATACAGATTAAAGCACCTCCAAAATCTGGTAGCAACTACTTCAATTATAGTGGTCCCTCATTTATGGCGGGGGTTAGGTTCCAGAACCCACTGTGATATGCAAAAATCCATGATGTACCGATCTTATATTTATTTTATTTATTTATATAGTTTAAGGCTTTATAAATCCTCCCCACACTCTTACAAACCTTTCCCACACTGTGAATAACCTTTCTCACACTCTTCTAAACATTTCCTATGCTCTTAGACACTTTCTATACTCATAAACCTACATAATTTTAACAACATCTATATGAGTACTCACCAGTGAATATACTGCAACTTGAATGATGAAGATGATGATGAATTAGCTGCGCAGTACTGATGATGATGATATGAATGTACTGCACAGTGAGAATGGACAAGGTGAGATGCTGAATGCACACTATACTCAGGAAACGGAGGACACTGATGCTACAGTTGCTGAGGCAATCAGCGCCCAGTGCTGTAAGCCATGCATTTTATTTCAATATCCTTTTAATATGTTTTAATTATTTTTTAAAAATATATTTTTAATATTATTTTCAATATTTTAGGCTAGAAAATGCTTATTTTACTGAAAATAGTTTAAATAATAAATATATAAAAAAATACCTATATACTGCAAAATCCTGTGATATAGCGAAACATCCGTGATACAAAATTAGATTTATACAATTTAAAAATCCGTAACACAGTCAGACCGTGAAAAGTGATGTGATGATGAGGATGAATGCACAACTCTTTTAATGATGAATTTTAAAGGCATCGATGAAGGACAATCTCCTCGTACAATCTGTATAGTGCAGTTGCAGTCGTGCAGAAATTCTACGGTGCATACTTACGTCTGCAAAGACGTCTGATTGGACACTTGTGGAACTGGATGAATTCAGAGGTGGAACATAGAATTCTTAGATTCTTGGTTTCCTTGGAGACACATGGACGTAGAGAGCATTATTTGGAATTTAGGGTATGTTTTGGCAAATCAATCTTGGAACCACTTGCAAAGCGGCACCTCTAGGGTCTCTAGGGGTAACAATATCAGTTGATCCACCACTTTGGCCCACTGTGTAATATCTCAGCAGCTATTGAATTGAAATTTGATACAGACATCTATGGTCCCCATTGCATTATCACTAATTATTTAAGTGATCCTGTGACATTTCATCTAGGTCCACCAGAAGGTCAGTGACATCTACAAGATGGACCTGCACAAATTGGTATATCGATATACACTATATTGCCAAAAGTATTCGCTCACCTGCCTTGACTCGCATATGAACGTAAGTGACATCCCATTCCTAATACATAGGGTTCTATATGACGTCGGTCCACCCTTTGCTGCTAGAACAGCTTCAACTCTTCTGGGAAGGCTGTCCACAAGGTTTAGGAGTGTGTTTATGGGAATTTTTGACCAATCTTCCAGAAGCACATTTGTGAGGTCACACACTGATGTTAGACCAGAAGGCCTGGCTCTCAGTCTCCGCTCTAAGTCATCCCAAAGGTGTTCTATGGGGTTGAGGTCAGGACTCTGTGCAAGCCAGTCAAGTTCATCCACACCAGACTCTGGTCCTATCACAGTTCCACACTGGAATTCACTGAGCTCCTGAGAGCGACCCATTCTTTCACAAATGTTTCACAAGCAGTCTGCATGCCTAGGTGCTTGATTTTATACACCTGTGGCCATGGAAGGGATTGGAACACCTGGTTCTGATTATTTGGATGGTTGAGCGAATACTTTTGGCAATATAGTGTATATATATATATATATATATATATATATATATATATATATATATATATATATATATACATATATATATATATATATATATATATATATATATATATATATATATATATATATATATATATATATATATATATATATATATATATATATACACACTGCCGTTCAAAAGTTTGGGGTCATCCAGGCAATTCACATGAACTAAAATGTAGTTATAGCTCAACTAAACTGCCATGAACCAGACTGTTCCTGCTAATTTAAATAATTGGCTAAACTAACCCAAACAGTTAAAAAAAACTAAATGTGCTTCTTCGTAACCCAAACCTCCTAGCTTTATGAAACGACCTTTTAGCTAAACCAACCTAGACTGTTTTTGCCAGCTTATACAAATTGTTAGATAAGAGTAACCGAACTGTGTAACACCAAAGTAATGGTAAGTTATCATACATATCTAAATGTTTAGAATGCTTTTGAACGGTAGTGTACATATGGCTGTCAATACTTCAAAAACATGACAAAGGTCCAGGTTTTACTCACTTTCACTGGTTACATACATATAAGCAAAAACTTTCTTTGCATTTACACTCTTTCAGAGGTGTTCCTGCTCTTTCCCAATGTGGCTTCCTGTTAATTGACTGAATCATGCTGTTGTCTGTATTTGTGTTGTCTCTCTCTCTGTGTGTTAGGGTCTATTTGGGTCAGTCCAGTTGTCCAAGGGTGTATTTGGGTTTGGTCCTACTGTTGGATCAGGTTTCTTATTTTTTACGCTTCTTTCTTTCTTTCTTTTGGTTTTTTGAAACTACTTCTAATTCCTAACTAGCATTTACTTTGCATATTTTTCATGATTATTCGGTGGGAATAAAAACGTTTTTAAAAACGTAAGTTAATACTATGTTACCTTCTCCTTGCCTTCCTTTATATGATATACTGTGGTTTCTGCACAGACCGAAACTGACTGAAAAAATTCCATTTCAGTCTGATCATCAGTGTCTGAAACAGCTACTTACAGCACCAAAGTGTGCCAGACTATACTGGCATGGTGCCACCTGTATACTTCTTAAAGAAATATAAGTCCAGACTGTCTTCAGATTAACCTGCCCTTCCAATCTTATAGTGGTAGGTATTACTCAACTCACCCCCACCCTTCTCAGACCCTTGTCCCCTTGGTATCAGGAGCAGAGGGGCAGGGATTGAGGTGGATCTCGGCATTGGGCGAGAGGGGAGGCTGTCACACATTCTGGCGTGGGCACCATTTCTCACCCCCACAGTCTGTGGACGTCCCGGCTCTCCCAGGGCTCAGCTAATCCTCTTATTCAGCGTCCGGCTGGAGGCTGCGGGGCTCCCACAGACCGGAGCGCAGAGCCGGCCACTCTCCGCTGAATAAACACACTGACACAGTTGTGGTCTTTTTCTCTCCGTACAGACGCTGAGCAAGAGTTCTCCATAGAATCTATTCTACTCATTCACTCTTTTCCAGTAGAACATAAGCATGTAACCCCTTCTTTCTAACCTCAAGACCTGAATACATCCGTCCCTACTTCTCCTCAGTCACCCTCCCATCTTCACTTCCTTTTCTCCGTTCATTTTAAATCAGCTTTTCTTCCTTCGGCTCCTCTTGGTCTTTTTTCACTCTTTGGGGAAACCTTTTCCTCTTCAATGATGGTCTCAGGAATATTTTCTCGAAGGAACAACAAACACCAGCCACATTGTGGTGGGTCGCATCATTTGATGCCCCCTTCCTAAATGTTTCCAAAACCTTGGCTTGCTGAGCTTGCTACCTGATTAGAGAAACTGGAAACAAAGCTGCATAATTCTTATTTAACTCTATCATCTATTGCTGTCGTAGTTACCCAGACCTTAGCACAATCTGTGTTTTTCTTCACCCCTCCCTGACACACTCCATCAACAATATACTGAGGGCCTAACAAGCACTTTGCAATCACTGCTTGCTCACAGATCACAAATGATACCAACATCCCATTTCACAAATGACCGTGATCCCAAATTAGCAGATCAAATTCTTCTACAGTCTTCTTGCATATCCCTAAAATGTGGGGTTTGTTTCTATCAATTAAGCATGCCAAGCAATTAGCAATTCTAATTAAAAGTAGGTTTTAAATATGAAAGGTGTCATGTCTGGTACCTACCGCTATAATCCCTGTATAAACTATAGCCATCCAGGCAGCTCTCTGTACGCTGGCACTTTAGAGTGTGGAACATTTTAACATGCTAACATGCTCATAATGGCGTTGCTAAAAAGTTGAAATGTTGATCTGGCACTAAACACAAAGTGCAGCAAAAACTGATGGGGATATCTAATCCCTTTTCATTTCTTGGGAATAAACTACTGCTGTTTTGTCAAAGCCGTTGGCATGTGAGAGATGTGCACATGGTGCCGTTTGGCATTCATGCTACCCACATCGATAATTTCAACTCGGATACATAGTTTGTGTCCCATAATTGTTTACATTTATTTTTAAATGAGGTTTAATTTTAATTTACGACTTAAATTTAATTTCACTTGGTTTATATATTTTTTAAAATAAATTTATACCCCCTTTCACAACGTGAACCACAAATTACTAAACAAACATCTCCTTACCTGAAAAGGAGTTACAGTGTCGACATCTGGCCATGGTCTTACAGCATCTGTTTCTGATGTTCATGGATTTTTACAGCTCTAACTAGTTACCCAACTAAGAAGTTGGGAGTGAGACTGGGCTCGAATTTCACTAGTTTAGCAGGTGCTGTGTATATACACTTGTACTATAAAAATCTAAATTTTGACTTGCTGTTGGCAGTACTTAAACTAGAAAAGCACTCTGAGAGCGCAGTACTCCACCAAGGCTGCTCATTCCTTGTATCATTTCCAAAGGACAAGTCCCGATAAGTCGACTTGTAGTAAGATCACAATCATGTGATCGTCAGCAGTGATGTAGTGTTCACTTGTTACGCCGCCAAAAAAACACGGCAAAGGTTAAGTGATGATCGGTGTTGGTTTGTTTGTCTGTTCCCAACATTACTCAAAACACATTAACATATTCAGGTGAAATTTTCAGGAAAGGTCAGAAATCACACAAGGACCAACTGATTAAGTGATTTTGGCAGTGATGCACCTTATAGTCTGAATCCGCAAATTTGTTAAAGATTTCTGTATCCCTGATAATGGCTTGACATCACTGTAACTATGACTACAAGTGAACACTACGTCAGCTGCCTGCTGACGATCACATGATTGTGATCCCACTGACCGCTTAATTGTTATTAACCTATTAACCTCATTGACCACTGCGGACTTATCAGGACTTATCTGTTGGAAATTATACAAGGAATGAGCAGCCTTGGTGGAGTACTGCTTTTCTAGTTGTCATAATTACAGTGATGCCATGCCGCTATCTCACAATACGTACAGATACAGAAATCTTAAACAAATCAGTGGATCCTGACTATAAGTTGCATCACTGCCAAAATCAAATCACTTGGTCCTTGTGTCATTTCTGATCTTCCCTGAAAATTTCATCTAAATCCGTTAGTCTGTTTTTGAGTAATGTTACTTACAGACAGACAGACAGACAGACAGACAGACAGACGGCGATCAGCACATAACTACGCTGTGTTCTTTGGCGGAATAAAAATGAAAGGGGTAGCTTTTCCGTTTATCCAAGGGGGTCGCTGAATTAAATTTCATTATAATCCATGGAATTTTAGTTTTGACATTTATGGCACTAAATAATGTCTTCAAATAAACAAATAGTAGCTGGTTAGTATCAGGAATATTGTTACCAAATACTTGTTGTTGGATAGAATGTTGTATCATAGTTTCAGTGATACTCTGTGAGTATTATGAATACTGCTGCCATAAGAGCACCTTTTAAATGCAGTTGTCTAACACAGGTACCTTTTGCCAGACTCAGCAGGTGTTTTCTTTGTAGTCATTGTCACAAAAGGTTTCCAGGCCATCTCATGTGTTGGGTACTGTCACAACGCCAGTGTGGTCTGTAAGTGAAACCCACAGCATTTGATGTGTACATGTCGGATGAGTCATGTTTGTCCTTCAAGCACAGTGAGAAAATGACGGAGTGAAACTGAAGCAGCCAATGCTCAATGTGCCGGTCACACCACTGAGGCAGATTTTCAAAAGCATATTAAAGGTGCTTAAAAGAAAAAGTGTTCATTAGGCTTTTTTAAATTACACAGTGTAGAGAGAAAAGCGTTTTTTTGGTTTGAAGGTTGGGGGTCAAAATTGTGGATAAGTCTTGGCATGTTGTATTGAAACAAAATACGCTTAAGAAAACATATCCTGAAACTGGTTTTGATTTGATATAATATTGCTAATGAAGGGTTTTCTTTTACTAAGCTGCAGACCTCATCACAATGTAGCCTGTATTTTGGAGCTGTTTTACTGTCACAGCAGCTGTCCAGAAACAATTAGATCTCATCACATACACTACCGTTTAAAAGTTTGAGGTCACTTAGAAACGTCTATATTTTTGAAAGAAAAGCATTTTTTTTCAATGACGATAACATTAAATTAATCAGAAATACAATTTACATATTGTTTATGTGGTAAACGACATTCTTCTATTGCTGCTGTGTAATATTCTTCTTTTTCAATTATCAAAATGTGTTACAATGTGAAAAATAAACATATTTCAAACATGAAGTCATTCTTCTGTGGACAAAAACGTAATACAAACAATAATACAAATTATTATTCTCAATCAAATTGACAAAAATGGCATAAAAACACATTGATTCTTATATGGGTAATTTCTAACCCACTTATAGAAGAATGTAGGGTCCTATCACTTGTGCATCTAAGGATTAATAACTGGTTATTCCAAGTAATTGTTTAATGAAACAAATTCAATATGCACTTGTACTAGCCTATCAAATATGAGTAGATTAACACCAGTTTCTCATTTTTCTGTCACTAATTTCACATCTTTCGTTTCTGATTGCTGCTTACATTTAAAAGTTCACCTGAGTTAAACAATCCATTACTAAAGAAAATCATTGTCAGACATTATGAAATTTAAAATTAAATAAGATGCAGACTTAAATGTATCTCTGTAATAAATAATACAACATTGCTTTAGCTGTATATGTAAATTGTTCTAAATTGTTCTTCAGCTTATTCATACAAAGAATGCTTGCGTACACATACACACACACACACACACAGAAAAAAAGCAGGCTGTAATAACCCCTTGCTGATGTACTGTTCAGGGAGCAGACAGGTGTTTCGTGTCAGAGTTCCTGTTTACACTGTCTGGTTTTCATTTTCACCTTAACAGAGACAAAGCTCACTGCTTCCTGTCTGTCCTGACCAACCTGACTCTCTCAAGGTCACACAGGGAGAAACAAGAGGAGGAGGAAGTTGTACATGACTTCTTTCCTTTAGTCTGTTATCAGCACAGCTTGTACTTGACTAGTGTTTTAGTGTCTTGAAGGACAATGTCAGTCTGTTGGTCAGTCCCCCACTTTGATATAGACTGAAAAATATCCTAACAGCTACACTACCAGTCAAACATTTGGACACACCTTCTCATTTAATGTTTTTTCTTCATTTTCATTAAACTTCATGACTACCTCATGAAGCTCATTGACAGAATGCCAAGAGTGTGCAAAAGAGTAATCAAAGCAAAAGGTGGCTATTTTGAAGAATTAAAATATAAAGCATGTTTTGATTTATTTCACACTTTTTTGTTTACTACATAATTCCATGTGTTCATTCACAGTTTTGATGCCTTCAGTGAGAATCTACAACGTAAATAGTCGAGAAAATAAAGAAAAAACATTAAATGAGAAGGTGTGTCCAAACTTTTGAATGGTAATGTATGTGATGGTTTGCATCACTAACTGCCCACTAATCCAAAAATTAGCATAGAAGTGGAGTGTGAGTGGAGCTGAGGCCATCCATCCATCCATCCATTGTCTTCCGCTTATCCGGGGCCGGGTCGTGGAGGCAGCAGGCGAAGCAGGTCATTCCAGACATCCCTCCCCCCAGCAATGCTTTCCAGCTCTTCCTGGGGGATCCCGAAGTGTTCCCAGGCCAGATGAGATATATAATCCCTCCAGCATGTTCTGAGTCTGCCCCGGGGTCTCCTCCCAGGCGGACGTGTTCGGAAAGCCTCCAGAGGAAGTCTCCCCGGAGGCATCCGAATCAGATGGCCAAATCACCTCAACTGGCTCCTTTCGACGCGAAGGAGCAGCGGCTCTACTCCGAGCTCCCTCTAGAAGTCCGAGCTTCTCACCGTATCTCTAAGGCTTAGCCCAGCCACCCTATGGAGGAAGCTCATTTCAGCCGCTTGTATCCGTGATCTCGTTCTTTCGGTCACTACCCAGAGCTCATGACCATAGGTGAGGGTTGGAACGTAGATGGACTGGTAAATTGAGAGCTTCGCCTTACAGCTCAGCTCCCTCTTCAACACGACGGTTCGATACAACGCCCGCATTACTGCTGACGCTGCACCAATCCGCCTGTCCATCTCATGCTCCATTTTGCCATCACTCGTGAACAAGATCCTGAGATACTTGAACTCCTTCGCTTGGGGAAGTAATTCCCCCCCAACCCAGAGGGGGCAATCCACCGGTTTCCGGCAGAGAACCATGGCCTCGGACTTGGAGGTGCTGATCCGCATCCCTGCCGCTTCACACTCAGCTGCAAACCGCTCCAGTGCATGCTGAAGGTCATGATGTGAGGAAGCCAACAGAACCACATCATCTGCAAAAAGCAGAGATGCGATCCTGAGGTCCCCAAACCAGACACCCTCCTCACCCCGGCTGCACCTTGAGATCCCGTCCATGAACACCATGAACAGGATCGGAGACAAGGGACAGCCCTGGCGGAGTCCAACACCCACTGGAAACGAGTTTGACTTTGTGCTGAGTATGCGGACACAGCTCTCACTTTGGTTGTACAGGGACCTAATGGCTCGTATCAACGAGCCCGGTACCCCATACTCCCGCAGTGCCTCCCACAGAGCCCCTTGGGGGACACGGTCGTAGGCCTTCTAAGACCCAGAAAAACACATGTAGACTGGCAGGTCGAACTCCCATGACCCTCTCAGCAGCTCCGCAAGAGTAAAGAGCTGGTCCACTGTTTCACGACCGGGACGGAATCCACATTGCTCCTCCTGAATCTGAGGTTCGACAATCGATCAGAGGCTCCTTTCCAGCACCCGAGATTAAACTTTCCAGGGGAGGCTGAGAGTGTGATACCCCGGTAGTTGGAGCACACTCTCCAGTCCCCATTTTTGAAAACGGGAACCACCACCCCGGTCTGCCACTCCATAGGTACCGTACCCGATGCCCACGCAACATTGTAGAGACGTGTCAACCAAGATAGTCCAACAATGTCCAGAGCCTTCAGCATCTCAGGGTGGATCTTGTCCACACCTGGCGCCTTGCCATCGAGGAGCTTCTTAACTACGTCGGCGACCTCTGCCACTGATATGGACGAAGATTCCCCCAAATCTTCAGGCTCTGCCTCTCCCACAGAGGACGTGTTTACCGGGTTCAGGAGTTCCTCAAAGTGCTCCTTCCACCGCCCGACAATATCCCCAGTACTGGTCAACAGTTCTCCACTCCGACTGCACACAGCCTGAGCAAAGCCCTGCCTCCTCTTCCTGAGTTGTCGGATGGTTTGCCAGAACCTCTTTGAGGCCAACCGAAAGTCCTTCTCCATAGCCTCCCTGAACTCCTCCCACACCTGAGTTTTTGCTTCAGCGACTGCCGAAGCTGCCGCCCTTTTGGCCAACCGGTACCCGTTGGCTGCTTCAGGAGACCCCCGAGCAAGCCAAGCTTGAAAGGCCTCCTTCTTCAGCCTGATGGCTTCCCTCACTGCTGGTGTCCACCAGCGGGTTCTTGGGTTGCCGCCACAACAGGCACCAGTGACCTTCAGACCACAGCCCCTAACAGCCACTTCTGCAATGGAGGCTTTGAACATGGCCCACTCAAACTCCATGTCTCCAACCTCCCCCAGGATGCAGGAGAAACTCTTCTGGAGGTGGGAGTTGAAAACCGCCAGGACAGGGTCCTCCATCAAAAGTTCCCAGTTCACCCTCGCTACACGTTTGGGTTTACCAGGTCTGTCCGGCAGCCTTCCTCGCCACCGGATCCAACTCACCACCAGGTGGTGATCAGTTGACAGCTCTGCTCCTCTCTTCACCTGAGTGTCCAAGACATATGGCTGCAGGTCTGATGATACGACTATGAAGTCGATCATCGACCTTTGACCTAAGGTGCTGCGGTACCAGGTACACTTATGAGCAACCTTTTGCTTGAACATGGTGTTTGTTATGGCCAGTCCATGACTAGCACAGAAGTCCAATAACAAAACACTGCTCGGGTTCAGATTGGGCAAGCCGTTCCTCCCAATCACCCCCCTCCAGGTTTCTCCGTCATTGCCACGTGAGCGTTGAAGTCCCCCAGGAGAACTATGGAGTCCCCAGGCGGTACCCCTTCCAGGACACTACCCAGAGACTCCAAGAAGGCCGAGTACTCCGAACTGCTGTTCGGTGCATAAGCACGAACAACAGTCAGAGTTTTCCCCTCTGCAACACGAAGTCGCAGAGAGGCGACCCTCTCGTTCTCCGGGGAGAACTCCAACAAACCGGCGCTCAGCTGAGGGCTCGTGAGTAGACTTTGGAAGAACTGCAGATTCTGACACTTTCACGTTGGCATCATTTTGCAGCACCAGAGGCTGCTGCTTGGTTGCTGTGCAGTATTTTTTTAGGCATTGGGCTGGCACTCAAGAGGTAAAGCTTGCCGATTACTGATTTCAGGATTGACATGTTTACCACTGACATCATTTCTCAGCAATATAGTCAAACCTCAGATCCCCCCAAATCTTTTTCAGATCCTATTTTAGTCTGATATCGTGAGATTGAAACACTGTCCTTTTTCATTGAACAAAATTGTAGCTTTAATTTGTACTTGCTGCCATTACTTACTGTCCCATCTTGCACTTGAACTAGATGTATTATGATATGTGTATACACTAAATCTTTGGAGCCTTGTAAATATGAGCATGCCAATCTTACCATTTATCTCAAACTAACACTGCCAGAGTGCAGCTTCACAGTGCTGCTAGCATGGCTGTCTTACCTTTACAGAATCTGATATTTTCTAACACAGTTGTTCATATTTTGTACTTATGGTGGAATCTGAAGAATTTCATGTCCATCTATATCTTCAAGCACTCCGACTGTCAGTCACCATTCTGTGAGGGAATGAACCAGACTATAACTGCAGGAACTCTGGATCCCTGAATTAAGTGCTTCTAGTTGGCACCTATAGCTTTTGTAAGACGTGTCGTTTTCCGTTGATGGTGCCTGAACATGTCGACTTCATGTTATCACACTGAACAAAATCCTTGTATGTCAAAAGTAACGTTTCTGTATCACTTTCATCTTGGTAGTAGTTTGAACTTGTAAATTTGGTGAAGACCAAAAAACATCACTGAGAGCAAAAGACACAGTTTTCAACCCAAATCACAAAACATCTTTTTCATTTACTTTGCAGGTGTTTGAAATGCCTATAATAATAATGGTATTATAATAAAGACAACTCACGTCAGATTAATGTGACTCACCAATCATCAGTGTAATCCAGGTTGTGACAAGTTGAAAGGACCTGAGTTCAGATGGTTGCTTCCAGCTGTTAGATTTTATTACTCCACGAAGGAACACAGTGGAATTATGTGACGATTGGCAATGGTTTGTCTGGCTGTCTGTCCGTCTGGTCACAACATTACTCAAAAATTAACGGATTTGGATGAAAGTTTCAGGGAAGGTTAGACATGACACAAGGACCAAGTGATTAGATTTTGGCAGTGATGCAGGTTATAGTCTGGATGCACGGATTTGTTAAAGATTTCTGCTTCATTGCAAGATAGCGGCATGGCTTCACTGTAACTAAGACTACAAGTAAACACTACATTGGCTGCCTGCTGACAATCACATGATTGCAATCCTATGACAAATCAACCACTGCAGAGTTATCAGGACTTATCCATCAGAAATAATACAAGGAACGGCTGATTAAATTGTGTGAGTGTTTCTGAGTCCCATCAATTCCCTCCACCCGCTACATATTTAGCTCACGTGATTCGGTTTTCCATACATAACACATGTACACATGTGTAACACACGCCTGTGCTCAGCGCAAGGTCATTTTGTTTATGGGAATATCTATATAAAATGGCTACATTGTATGTTTTCGTGATTTCTGATCATCAATAACTAATAAACAAATGCTGCATTTCTAAAAATAAATAAATAATAAATAAATGCTGAATTTCTGACTGCCATATGGGGGAATGAACAGCCTTGGTGGAGTACTGCACTCTGAGTGCTTTTCTTGTTTGATACCTGCAGCAGTAAACAACAATTTACTAACTGAACATTTACACTCATGAAACAACAGCAAAAGAATTTCATGAATTACTTATGACAGATTATTCCTGACTTGGACACAGGATCAGTCAGGATTTAACAGTAAGTCACACTGTGTACTTTTCTTCACCTCAGACAGGTGACCTGTCAAGCATTTATTCACAATTAATCAGCTGCAGTTAAATCTCTTGTTACGGAGCAGCTATTTGTGGATAAAGTAGTAGTTAGATTTCCATCATACATGGACAGAATAAAATCATAAATAAACTACATCCTAAATTATCTGAACAGTTCAATAAGCTGCTGTTGGTTTAGATTAAGTGTTTTGTTAATTAGTGCATTATATGAGTGCTATACATCACTTGATGTAGTGTCATATTTTGCTAAATGACAATATCGCATATGTACCCCTGACTCACTGTGGTGATGGACAGAGTCATAATAGACAGTATAATATATAATATAATCTATCATAATAGACAATCATAATAGACAGTCTTAATGTCTTAATGAAGTTGTGGGGAACATTAATGTGAAACTGACCAATGTCTGAATGACAAAATGCCAAGTATTTTCCTGACTGAAACAGCAATGTTCTGTATCTTATGCTTGAAAATTGCTTATGTTGCCTGTTTAAAGAGGAAATTGGATCTGATGATGGTACTCAAGTAAAAGTCAGAAGGTGTCCAAGACCATGACAGGGGTTCATGTAGTAGTTAGGAAGTAGTTGTTGGCCTCTGGACAAACAGATGGATGCCCTCCAACCTGAGGCAATAATGATGTGGAAACATCCTCACCTCGCTGTGGCTGAAATAAAAGCTCCTTCTTATTACTTGAACTTCTCCTCTCTGACCTTTAAACTGGAGGTCATGGCCCTGCCATAGCCTGAGCGTTGGAGGTAAGTGACTTGGTGAAAGCAGCAGAGTGAATAAAGCCACCAGAACTAAGACACATCAAGAAAAAGAAAAGCAATGTCACCTTTTCCCGTTTGCCTGGTTGTGTCTTTATTGCTGCTTTCTGAAGGAAACAAGCTGCAACTGGGCGGCAGGAGCTTGAACACCACTGGAATGTGTTGCAGTGGATCTCATTCATTATCTACTTATTGTCATGCAGTGATTCATGGAGAAGTGGCAGGGAGTAAGGTTCTGACTCATCAGGAGGTTTTGTTCCAGTTTGGCGCTCTATCACGCCTTTATGCCTCAAAAACAGAAGGTTTGAGTGTTCTCTGCTTGACTTCTATCATGTTTCTACATGTCAACATTTCTACTCTTAAACCAAAATTAAATGGAGGATTGGGCCATCCTGTGATGTTCCACTGGACCAGAAGAACAAGAAAAACTTTGTCTTTTTTTCCTTTGAACAGAGTCCCACAGGGTGATGTAGTGTACTCCCCCAGCAGTCACATGGTATAGGTTATACAAGGTGTAGAAACGGTTTGCAAAGGTTGCAAAAATGGAAATATCTAAAGCATGTGGAGTCATCATTTTTTTCTTTATTAGTAACACATTGGGGGACATGGATAAATGTTGTTCATACAGATTTGTTTTGTCAATGTTTTATCAACTTTTGTAAAACAGACTTAAAGATGATCAAAATTCAAGTGTTCTGTTTTTGTGATTCTTGGAATTGTAGAGCTGTGTTTCTGCTGTTTCCATAGAGGTGCAGGACTTTTCTATTGTATTAACAATGAGCCCACAGTGAGTAAAAATGTTCAGAGGGTTAGTCTGTGTCATTTCTGGCAGCTGCTGCTGAAATCCTCTGATTGGTTGATTATCAGCAAAACATTATTGTCCATTAGATACAGTATGAATTTGGACAATGCTAGGCATGACCATACAGTTTAACACAAATATCATCTGTGTCTTTTCCCACATTTGTCTTGTGTTTTAAATGGAAAAAAAACGTTGTTGGTTGAAACCATGTAGAAAGCTCTTTAATTTGCTCTGTCTACTAAATTCTTTTGTATATTAAAACCTGCTCTCTGGGAAATTTCAATCAGATTCAGACTATGAAAGTGGTTGCAACCCCGTCATTAGTCATAAACACAGCAGTCAGATTACTGGCAGCCTGCCTGGAAAACATGAGAGAAAACTACTTTACATGAGAACTTTGATTCGTGTACAATGAGGAAATGAAGGTGCTGCCCTGCAGGCGGTGTCTTCTCTATGGAGACTGTCAAACATGTAATCCTGGATTAGACCGCTATCATCCAGAGTTCAGAGGGAATGCACAAGGCACAGCAGGAGACCTCATCTCCTAATTTATTGCAGACTAATTCTGGACAGACCCCAACCAGGACAGGTCTTGGCATTACATTTGGAGAAGAGACTGTAAACAGTCTAAGGAATTTCTAATCATATAATTTTTTTTTTTTACTTTAAGGTTTGTATCACTGACTTCACTGTGAGTTGAAGATTTATGAAATTAGATATATACTCCTACAGTAATGCATTCAAACGCAGGTTTGCCTCTGTGGTGTTTCTGGGTTACTGCTTTTTACACTATTCCTTATGTATTCGGCTTTACACCAGATGTTGAACCTAGCTGTAGGATTAGATCTGCTCCAATTTAGACACAAGCGCTCCAACACCGATGTTGTGTGACAAGGTTTGGCTCACAGTGTTCCAGTTCAACACATACACTACCGTTCAATAGTTTGGGATCACTTAGAAATGTCCTTATTTTTGAAAGAAAAGCATTTTTTTCAATGAAGATAACATTAGATTAATTAGAAATACAGTCTAGACATTGTTAATGTGGTAAATGACTACAGTGGTTTCTCGTCTATCGCAGGGGTTAGGTTCCAGAAACCCCCGCGATAGGCGAAAATCTGCGAAGTAGCAACCTTATATTTATTTTATTATTTATATTTTCAGGCTTTATAAACCCTCCCCACACACAAATAAACCTTTTCCACACTCTTATAAACACTTTCTATGCTCTTAAAAACTTTCTACACTCTTAAACCTACCTAATTTTCAAATTTCCTGCGATGATAGGCATCTTCCTGTGGCACTTGGGTTCGGTGCCAAAAGCCTTAGAAGGCGCAGAACATTCGACTGACATTGTAGGGCTGGAAATAAAAAAATTTTTTTCAGAAAATTTTGCAAAAACAACACCGCAGATCAACACTATGCACAGCAATTATTTTCACATTGATGTGAAATGGACAAGGTGAGATACTAAACGCATGCTACACATGGGAGACAGAGAAGATGGAGGACACTGATGCTACAGTCGCTGAGTCAATCAGTGCTGTGCGTTAAGCATTTTATTTCATTTTAATATTCTTTTAATATGTTTTAATTACTATTTTTTAAAATATATTTTTTATATTGTTTTCAAATTTTTAGGCTAGAAAAATGCTCATTTTACCAGAAAAATACCAAAAAAATAATAAATACCTGTATACCGCAAAATCCTGCAATATAGCCAACAATCTGTGATACAACATTAGATATATACAGTTTAAAAATCTGCAATACAGTGAGACCACGAAAAGTGAGACCATGAAAAGTGAACCACAGTATGGCGAGGTATGACTGTATTCTACCTGGAAACAGCTGATTTTTAGTGGAATATCTACATAGGAGTACAGAGGCCCATTTCCAGCAACCATCACTCCTATGTTCTGATGGTGCATTGTGTTAATTGCGTTGACAGGCTAATTGATAATTACAGTGACATGGCGTCACTGTAACTGTGACTATAAGTGAACAGTCTATCAGCTGCCTGCTGACGATCTCATGACTGCAATCCTACTACAAATCCGGACCACAAATTTTATTAAGATTTCATCTGTCAGAAATGATACAACTGAGCAGCCTTGGCGGAGTACTGTGCTCTCGGAGTGCTTTCCTGTTTTATATGTCTTTCAGCAAGATACAGTAGACATGTAAAAGATTATGATTGGTTGCAAATTGCATGCTCCTTGTGTTTACATGTGGGCTGTGCATGAGAAACTCTATTCAGTCATTTTTTTTCTCTCCCGTAACCCAAAAAAGGGTTGGGACAGATGGCCGCCCTCCTTGGATGTGCTTCAACCATCAGCCAACAAATTTTGTTATATGGTCATGTGATGATAACCCTAAGTCATTTTTCATGGAGAGCTGGTCTATTTCATGTCGTAGTTGTGATATGAAAGAGATATTTAATTAAACATGCTCACAACAGTGTTTGTCAACCTTGTTTTTTTTTAATTTCATGGAATGAAACATGAAACTGTAGCTGGTGCTGCTTCTGTGTCCTTTTCATCTGCTTCATTCGATAGTGGATTTTTTTTAACACGTTTTTGAATTTTAAATATTTATCACAATGCACAGCGGGGATCTTTGATTGTTATCATGATGCTCATTCATCAAATAGTTGGATGAGTAGCAGCCAGATTCAAAAGCTGGATGAACTGGCATGAACTCTGATAATACATTTTCAGAATCTTTTCGAAAATATCCATGGATGATTATCTGTTTTTTCAGCTAGTATGAGTAGAGACTTTTTTGGTTCTGTATTTCTATGTATTTTCAAGACAACACTCATATCACTCACACATCACTCATCTTTCTAATATTTGATAATGGGCAAATTTCACCTGGAATTTAATTTAAATGAAACAACTAAAAATTCAGCACACAAAGGCTATATTGTACCATGTTAACATCAGCAAAGCCTAAGCCATTAAAGAGCCTCCTGGTGAAAATCAAGTATGTCTTCAAATGATGATGGTTTCAAAAACATGGATTCATGAAGCCAGGGTTTCAAATGTGACATACCTAAAGGATAGATCCTGACAGCAAAGTAGGACTTTCAATATCATTATTCTTGTTCAGAAATGTCCAGCTGAACATGTTGGATCGAACTCCAATATTAAAACTTGTCATTGTGTAGTGTAGTGTAGTTTTACAGTGTTGTAGCACAGTCATAGTTAAATTTAAACTGGTGTGCTCGAGCGGCAGTGTGTAACTGAGTCGTCGGTGGAGAGAGGTATTGACTTTATATATTTCCAGCTTCTAGATCAAGCAACAGTAGAGAGTTACTCCTAAACAATCCTTAGGCAGGAAGCGATGTATATATTAGTTTAATACACAGAGATTAGTCTTTATCAGTTTAATTGATGAGCAGGTGCATGTTGTTGTTTGTTTCTGCAGAACAGACTCATACACCTAGTATGCCTGAAAGTTTGATCCAGGATTTTCCATAAATTCCAGAAGGTAATCCCAAAACCATATACAATCGATCTTATCTCATACAGTCCAACAGAGTATAACACTCTACTGCCTGTTGTTACAGCTGTCCTAAAGTACTCTCTATATTTGCTCCTGTTATTGAGAGAACCATAAATCTGTTTTGCCCTTCAGTGTGATTGGCTGCATTGAAAAAAAAAATGTGACTGTGTTCCTGAGAAATCAAATTTGTTTCATCTACCCTGCCAAGAAAAAAAAAGCCCTGAGGCAGATGTTTTCTCATGGTTGGCAGCTGACCTTTAGGAACCCTGGCAGCATGCATACATGTCAACCAACCATTAGACTGTATTTAGTATAATCTGATGACTGAAGAAAACTGTGGTGCAGTTTGTTGTCAGACATGACCCTAAACGTAAGGGTTCAAGTAGAAATCTCTGGCAGCCTCTTTTGTAGTGCAATCAAACAACATACTTTCTCACTGACAAAATTCCATCAATGGATTCTCAACATTTTCTCTGTGTATTGACTGCTTGTAAAAACACACTTCATCCCGTCAGTTTATTTCCTCTTCATGTCAGGTGACCTCTGTTCGTTGTTTCACTGTCAGGCCCTTGGCACTTTGTTATGGTAATGAGGTGTTGTTCTCCAGCGGCCCCTCGGGGTGTCGGCTTCACTTCATTAATGTGGCAGATGCCTGCACAGCCGCTCGGGTTAATGATTTCACCTCCTGACATCACGCCACGCAGGAGTGACATTGTAGATCAGTGAACTGTATGGGCAAGACATTGAATGCTTAGAACTCCAATCGACTGTAACTTTTGTAGTTTTTGAAGCAAACACCATTGATTATCCCACAAACAGTGTATGTCATTGCGTGAGCTATATTGGCAAGTAAGGGAGCGAATATTTCTTTTTGTGAACAATGGTTTTGTCAGGCTGGCATCAGAAGAACTGAAATGATTCCCGGATAGCTGAACTCCTTGGTAAAGCACTGAATTGACTTTGTTAAGAGAAGTTGGGTTTTGACTTCAATACGATAATCAATAGTCTTCCTGAAATGATGTTTAGTGGCCGATAGACGAACTGTAGAGTGAGAAAAACTGTCACTGACTTTGACCCTCAGTTGTGATGATTGCCACTCTGACTGTCAAGCAGTTGGGAGCTGTGCAAATTACGTGGGTGACATAAGGGCTAAATGTGGTGGATAAATTGGTATGGGCTGGAACTGGTTAGACTATATGGTACCCATATGGCAGTTTAGTGTAGGTTGATGGGGTGGGTCCTATTAGGTTCCTTGCAGGCAAAGTAAAATTTGGCCTAAAGGTCCCTTTTATTACAGCAGGCATTGGGGTCTGTCAAGATAATCTAAACAGAATGAAGTCATTTTCATTTCATTAGTTACACCTGTGTTTGACAGAATGTCCACTGTGAGAAAGGTCTGTAATCAGTAGCACATGGGAACTTTATTTTCATAATCTTTTTTAAAGTTAATGAAGATGATTTCCCTTTAGCTCAAATACGGTGTATAGATAATGGATGGATGGATGGTCATTGTCAGGCACAGAAAGAAGGATACAGACTAGAAAGAAGACTGAGAGCTACCATCCTAGCACCGTTTTGTCTGTATGTTGAAACAGATGTGCTTCACTGTATATGTTATTGTCTAAATGGTCACATGCTCACAGTGACAATACTAATATGTTGATAGCAGCTCTAATGTTTTATATTCACCATCTTGGTTTAGCATGTTAGCATGCTTACATTTGAATATCAGACCTAATAAAAATATAGCTGAAGCTAATGGGATTATTAAAATTTTTGAACATATGTGATGATCAACCAAAGTATTGGAAAAAATAAGGTTTGATTATGGCTCTAGAAAAGTAGCATTTGATGAAGTGCTCAGTTTAATTCAATCTGAGGTAAATTAATGTTTGTACTAAATTTAATTGCAACCCATTAAAGAGTTGCTGAGATATTTCAACCAAAATCACAAATGACAGATCAGCATTACTGTCTGTGGAGGGCAGCAGCTGGCATTCCTAGAAACAGCATTTCCATTTACAGTTAGTAGATGAAAACGTGAGAAAGTGATATTAAAAGCTAAAACACTGCAGCATCAAGATTTGTTGAGGTGTGTAACCACTAGCATAATAATGGCCAATACTGCAATACCTGCCAATAACGTAATAATTTTGTCCACTTTAAATGTAATAAAGCCAGTAATAACTTACCAATAATGTAATAAAGTTTTTGAGCCAATAAAGTAATAACATTTTTCCAATAATGTATTAAGTTATTACGTTAAAAATGGTAAATGGTCTGTATTTATATAGTGCTTTACTACACCTGAAACGATATCCAAAGCGCTTTGCATTATACATCACATTCCCCCATTCACACACACATTCACACACTGATGGCAGAAGCTGCCATGCAAGGCGCTAACCACGACCCATCAGGAGCAGTTAGGGGTTCGGTGTCTTGCTCACACCTCGACATGAGCTCTCCAGGCCAGGATCAAACCGGTAACCCTCCGGTTACAAGACATCCACTCTACCCACTGAGCCATGCCGCCCCATTATGGCCTAGCATTATATAAGCTTTTGAAAATGTCATAACGGTAGCCGATAATGCAATAATACATAAATAGGACATTTCACAGCATTTCTTCTCTTATATATAAGAGAGCATAGAACTAGACAGAAGATGTGTTCCATTAGTATTATGAAGCTCCACAAGGCTGCTGGACCAGCAGTGGTCTAAGCTTACATATAAAACAGTTATTTGGCAAGGACAGCCAATGGATGAAAGCCTGGATTCTTCTCAGTAATGTAACCTTTGGGCAGTACAAAGTTAAAGACATTTACTGGAATAAGCAATGTCAATTTTATGTAGATTTTTCCCCTTAGTTCAATATGTACATAATACTTTTCAGTTGTTTGGAGTTCAGCGCTATTATAGTGCCAGTCCAGTTATTTAAATGCAGTTTTAAGTGAGGACTGAATTGTTTTTCCTTGAAAAATGTTTGAAAATTTTTTTAATGAAATAGCTTTCGAGAAAAAAATGTGGTAAATTCATTTGGCAATGCAGCATCCAACAGAGACACTGACATGGAATTATGAATTTACATGTCTAAGCAAAAAAACAATATTCTAAATAAAGATTTGTACAACAAATAATTCTCAAATTGGCTCTTACAACCATGATGAAGGAGAGTGAGAGCTACATGGGACGTGTCCTTGAATGAATATGACGACTATGCCATTCAGTATACCTATTTTTGATGAACAAACTGCAAAAAATCTTTTATTTCAAACAAATGCAGTCATATTTATGTATTATTACATTATTGGCTGCAGTTTTTACATTTTCAAAAGATTTTTTCAAAAGATTTTTAATGCTTAGCCATTAACGTAATAATCAACCAATAACGTAAGTATTTATCACATTATTGGCAAGTTATTACATTATTGGCAGGTTTTATGTTGTTGGCCATTATTACGTGACTGGTTGCTACAAGGTGTTCTCAATGTTCAGAAGCATAGTCATGAAATTTGTAAAGTAAGGTGAGGAGGTATCTGTGAAGCAATATTCACAAATCCTTTTTGAAGCCGTGGAGATTTAAAAACAGTAATAAGGTTTATTGAAAGGGAGCCAAACCCAACAACTCATCATGATAAACCAGATCACTTCCACAATTGTAAAGGACTCACTGATCCTCTCCAGCTCAGAATTTTATTGTTTGATGGGAACAGGTCCTGTGGCAATTTCCCGCTACAGGATAGTTGAGAATGTGTGTGGTATTGTTTGGCAGCTCTTCACAGTAATCTGAGTGAGGATTCAGTGTCAAGCACCAGATCAAGTAAAATCAAACCAGTAATGGCACACCGACTCTGGAACCATAAAACCCATGAAAGTCCAACCCACTAATGAATCTGTCAGCCCAGGAATCTAATAGGACATTTGGTACTTACATTGACTCTGTAAAACTTTTGCAGCATCCAAAACTGTGATTTATGGAAATTGTTTTGAGTCATGTCTAATACCATTAACAGTGAAGGCATGGCTACTGAACGGTCATGATGGCGAAAAGATGTTACTTTTTAAATTAGGTACAACAAACTGATATCACCAAATAACAAATATATCAAATAAACAGTGGTGAATACTCGTGTTTAAGTGATCATCTCTCTTTCTTTCTCTTGCAGCTGGAGGATATGCATACAGGAATCAGCGCAAGTTCTCAGAAGAAATTGACTGGTCATATGCAGGTGAGTCTCACACGAAAAACAAGAATGATCATGTTTTTGGATGTAGAGAACTAAAGCATAGTTCACTTCTGTGGATGCTGACATATTGAGTGACGCCAGGACATCTGTCCTTGGTGAGGCTGCAGTGCATGAAACTGGCTTTAGTTTTCCAGTCAGAGCTCTGATGTGAAGATCCATTCCATTCTCCGTTCTGAGTTCCCCAAATCTAGTTTCACAGGAAGGTTTAGCACTTTCTGTAAACAGCGGGTCAGCCAGACGATTGATTAACAAGAGAGGTCAGTGATATTGTTGATTTTAAAGGCACATATTGCTGTCTTTCATTGATGTAGGTCCTAGAACTGTACCATGATGGACTCCACAGTGTATAGGGGCTCAAGGGGACATAAACATACAGTATACAGTCTACTTATAGGCCATGTCTCACTACAATTGTGTGAGAGAACATTTACACAAATTGTCTGTTTGCAAGCCTCCTGTTGTATTTTGCTAATATATTAAGTAATTGAATGTGACTTTTTATTCCTGTGTATTTGAGCAAAAGATGTGTGTTCGTTGTATTGTGACCTGCTGCAGATCCCCTCATGGTCAGCATGGATTTAATGTTTCTGCCTTTATGTGATTCAATAGATGATCTCAGAGCTGCAAAACTGCTATATGAAGTGTTTTGTGTCTGTGTAGGAAAGAGAGCACTCAATTTTGAAAAGTAGACATTGATTTTGAATCAGAGTGAAGTGAGGAAAAGCCTTTGAGGATTTATAGGAGTGAGGAAAATATTGATTGGTTTTTATCCAAGCATATTAAATTCAACTAACAATATAATACACATAACATGTACATATATCTAATATTAAATTGAATATGATTAGCTCAGTAGAAAGGTCAAGAAGTCCTGCAAATGTGCATCATGGAGTCCGTCTAGATTATATGAAGAGACACAAGACACTGAAACAGCCTGAATCCACAGAAGAACTGTGGCACATCCTCCAAACACTATGAATAAATTACCTGATACAAACCTGAGAGACTATTTGCAGGTAGAAATGATGTTCTTTTAAGGGCAATGAATGCTCACACAAATTTTTATCTTGTTCAGTTTTTGATGCACTTTATGTAAATGATTATGATAATTAAAAAATCTATATGTCATTATTTTCTCAAGTATCCTCACTTTACTTGAGGGCTGAGTTCACAAAGTACAGATCAGACAATCTGAGAACCTGAGCCTGCATACCAAGGATCAGGTTATCTGATTTACACTAAGAGCACCACTGATCACACCGCTGTTCTGGTTGGATCAGTAGAGGGATCCAGTGATCCCTCTAGAACAGTGCTGTGTTACTTCAGCTTCTGCAGAACAGGTCAGAGTTTGATGTCTCATTCAAAATCTGAAAACAGTGTACAAAATCACATGGATCAGTTTTATCCACTTAAGTCTCACTTTAGGGTTTGCATGTGAATTAAAGGACACTCACACACAGTTTACTGGATCTGTTTTTTGGATTAGAAGTAGATTTCAGTGTAAACATAATAAACACATTATGTTTATTGTCTTCTAATCATTCTAGTATTCTAGTGTGGTCTGTTCTCTAGTGGGTGTGACCTCTGACCTTGTTTCTGGTCCAGATTTTTATGTTAGGAACTGGTGGGGGAGAAAAAAGGCTGTTCTTGAAGGACAGAGATAACAAAAATACAGACATTTTACCAGATTAAAATTTTTCATATTATAGGACTACTTAAGACTGCTGTGTTTACAGAGGTGGTGGTGTGTCTTAAAAATACTGTGACAAACAACTCTGTATCTATAAGATAGGGATTAAATTACACTGAACAGCAGTCTGTGACTGATCCATATTCATATACGCTCACTGGCCATTTTATTAGGTACACCTGTTCAATTGCTTGTTAACACAAATAGATAATTAGCCAATCACATGGCCATGCCTCAATGCATTTAGGCATGTAGACGTGGTCAAGACAACTTGCTGAAGTTCAAACTGAGCATCAGAGTGGGGAAAAAAGGGGATTTAAGTGACTTTGAACATGGCATGGTTGTTGGAGCCAGTCTGATTATTTCAGAAACTGCTGATCTACTGGGATGATCACACACAACCATCTCTAGGGTTTACAGAGAATGGTCCAAAAAGAAAATATCCAGTGAGCAGCAGTTGTGTGGACAAAAATGTCTTGTTGATGTGAGAGGTCAGAGGAGAATGGGCAGACTGGTTGGAGGTGATAGAAAGGCAACAGTAACTCAAATAACCACTCTTACAACCAAGGAATGCAGAATACCATCTCTGAATGCACAACACATCCAACCTTGAAGAGGATGGCTTCAACAGAAGAAGATCACACTGGGTGCCGCTGATGAGTCTCCATTTCAGCTGCAATATTCAAATGATAGGGTCAGAATTTGGTATAAACAAGATGAAAGTATGTATCCATCCTGTCTTGTATCAACGGTTCAGGCTGCTCGTGGTGGTGTAATGGTGTGGGGGATATTTTCTTGGCACACTTTGGGCCCCTTAGTACCAACTGAGCATTGTTTAAACACCACAGCCTACCCGAGTATTGTTCCTAACCATGTCCATCCCTTTATGACCACAGTGTACCATCTTCTGAAGGCTACTTCCAGCAGGATAATGCACCATGGCAGAAAGCTCAAATCATCTCAAACTGGTTTCTTGAACATGACAATGAGTTTACTGTACTCCAATGACCTCCACAGCCACCACATTTCAATCCAGTAGAGCACCTTTGGGATGTGGTGGAACAGCAGATTGGCATCATGGATGTGCACCTGACAAATCTGCAGCAATTGCTTGATGCTATCATGTCAATATGGACCAAAATGTCTGAGGAATGTTTCCAACACCTTGTTGAAAGTATGCCACCAAGGATTAAGCCAGCTTTGAAGGCAAAAGAGGGTAATACAATGGCCAGTGAGTGTACATTTTCTCTAAAATAGCCAGAGACCTTGATGCCCAGGAATTTTCCCATGGGTAAAAGTTTCTCCAGTGTAAAACTCATAAACACAAACTCAACAATAAATACAAAACAGAAACAGAAATAAAAACCCCAAACTGAGAACTCAACAAGAAGATCTAGACAACGTGAGACACAAATGTTGATACATTAAAAACACCATAAAGAGAAAGCACCATGAAATAATGTCCTTAATGGGTGTGGAGGCCTTTGCTTTTGTTCCTTTCCATGTTGGTGAGGCTTTTTGTCCCACCTATAGCTTCCATACCTTCTGTACCCTTCAATCTAAATCTGGTATTGGTTCAGTATAACAGCATGAATACGCTCTCCCTGTCTTCTGATGTGAATAAGCAGGAACTTAAACAAATGTTTGCTTTTACAGTCCTTACAGCACGGTGTTGCTTTAGCTGTGGACTGACTATAGACTCCTCCTCCTGACATGAAAAAGCCTGCGATAAGTGAATGTTGTGACGAGCCTACTGACTGTATCCTAGTTTGTTTATTAGATGTTATCAATGAGGAGATTACTAAATGGTTCTAAATATTTGGACACTCAGTGTCTTGAATGTGCTGCTGGTCTGTGTATACTGTCCTCGGAAGAAAACAACCCTATAGGTAATTTTTTTCAAACAGCTTTGATGATACATATAGTCAATCAGTTTGTATTAAGATGCTTCACTTTGTTCACATTGTATTATGCACCCCATACTAAAATTGTTTAAATTTAATCCATGCTCAACAGCCCACCATGACAAAGCAAAAACAACCTTTTAGAAGGTTTTGCCAGTTTCTTAAAAATGAAAAACTGAAATATCACATTAATATGTATTCAGACCCTTTGCAGTGACAATTCAAATTTATGGCCAGACAGAAGCCTCTCCGCTTTTGAAGACACATGAAAAAAATCAGACTGTGTTAAACAGAATTCTCTGGTTTGATGTAGCCGAGACTGAACTGTCTGGTCACAAGCATTGTGTCTGGAGGAAACCAGACACCACCGCCTACCTAATGATATTCAACATGATGAAACATGGTGGTGGCAGTATCATGCTGTGGGGGGGATTTTCAGTGGCAGGGGCAGAGAGTCAGGTTAGCGTTGAAAGCTAAAGGAGCAAATTACTATAATTACTTAATAAGAAAATTTGCTGACTAGAATTACTTTTTACCACTTGAAATTTCTAATGGCATTGTGTCTAAATGAGACTAAATGTTAAATGGCCCATACTTATATAGCGCTTTTCTACATTAGTGATACTCAAAGTGCTTTAAAAGATTTTCCATTATCCCATTCAAACATCAGTGGTGACAGAACTGCAATGCAAGGTGCTCGCCTGCCATCTGGAGCAACTTGGGGCTCAGTGTCTTGCCCAAGAACACTTAAGCATGCAGGGGGGCTGAGGATTGAACTGCCAACCTTCTGATTAGTCGACAACCCGCTTTAACACCTGAGCCACAGTCAGCCAAATCTAAAACTGCAATCATTTCCAAGATCTGATGTACAGACTGTGGAAATGTAGTAACTTTCAGAAAATAATTTGATGAAGTCGACTCTTGAACATTTTAACTTAAGACTTAAGTAACTATAGGAGTTTGTATGAGAGATGTTCTGAATGCAATTTTTTTCTTTTACATTCCAGTGGAGTTCACAAAGTTTCCAAATACACCAAGCTGATATCAGGCAAACATGAATAGAAATATAGCACACGTGTGAGTCTTGGGTTTGAATATCATGTTGCAGCTTTTCATTAAAGTTACAGAATAATGCATATTGTTTATGTTTCATTATCATAATGTGGAAAGTTATTTTAACTTAATAGCTACTTGAAGAGGAGTGAAGGTAAACGTTTGATGCTCTGAAGACAGATTTTATGATCCTTTTAAAAGCACCAAAATGAGTCAAAAGCTTTAAGGCAAATCATTGTTCAAGTCTTAAAACTTACTTTTATTATCATTTGGAGGACCACATGACCAAAATGCTATTTTATCCAAATCTCCTCATGGTTGACACTGCGTGCAGTGCAGTGTATTTTTATCCAGCAACAACTTTCTGTGGTTTTCTTTTCTTTACACTTTTTGCTACGTGCTTCAGACTGTGCTGCACATAAAACTAAACCCAGTGGTTTAAGGTCAGGTATGTTTACAACTTTGTGTGTGTGTGTGTGTGTGTGTGTGTGTGTGTGTGTGTGTGTGTGTGTGTGTGTGTGTGTGTGTGTGTGTGTGTGTGTGTGTGTGTGTGTGTGTGTGTGTGTGTGTGTGTGTGTGTGTGTGTGTGTGTGTGTGTGTGTGTGGGTGTGTGTGTGTGTGTGTGTGTGTGTGTGTGTCTATTGACATGCTAATTTCCATCCTGACCTAGAAGTCTGTCTGACCTGGTTGGGCTCTTTGTCCTCTGGAGGAGGAAGCTCTAACAGCCAATCACAGAAAAGGCACAGAGTCATTTATCCACTGATGTACTTGCTCACAACTCAACACCAGCTGGCTGAAACAACACTTAATTAGCACAGCAGAGTCAAAATACCAGCAAACATCTGCAAGGTTACTTTGACTGTTCATTACTCGTTTGCATGTCTGGGCCATTTTTTCTTGAAAAATCTGTTTCAGAAAAGAAGGAAAGTCAATGAAATATGTGAAAAATCTGTACAGAATTTCTCATTTGAGTGAAGCAGTCTTCCTAGCGCTGCATTTAATAACTAACTCATTGTGACTTTTATTCTGTGTATGCTGTCTTAGAGATGCTCTTTTACAGCAACATCTAATTTGCAATCACAATGAAAATTACAGCATGAAGTGTAACAAACTCAAACAGTAATATATAATTACTGTAAAGGAAGGAGCAGTGATTAAAGCCGCCAGTTTCAAGACAATTATTAGTCATGAATCAAGTTAAAGCTCTTATTATGGCATACATAAGAAGAGCTACTGTTGGCGCAGCTCTTAATATGTATGCCAAGAATCTGTGAACTACAACATAACCCATAATTTTGGCATCTAACCTTTATTGTGATGTAGTGGGAAAACTATCCATCAAGTCCTACACATTGTGAAGCAATATCTGTGATGATGATGTACAAGGATAGTTTAGTTTTGGCACAAAAATGACTTTAAGTTTAGGGACAACACATGATGAATACACTCTTATTTCGGGTTTGGGTCTTGATCTGTGGCATTTTTAAAAAACCTCCATTGTCATAGTCATGGTAATACCTACTTTGGTTAAATTTATGGAATAACTATCGCCATGGTTAAAAGAAACTGACATTGACTGGTAGTAGGAGGTTGGATGCTAGAAATGCTGCTTTGTTGTTTCTAAAAAGTGACATTTATGTGTTGTTACAAATATAAATTATTACCATCAATGGTTCAAACCTAGGTAAAGCTCTTCTTTTCAAATGATTTTAGCACTCACTAATTTGAGCAGAGGCAACAAAGAATCAAAGATGCTTTTTCAAATTTGGAATTCCATCAAGGTGTTTTAAGGAACTAACATCCATCCATCCATCATCTATACACCGCTTAATCCTCACTAGGGTCGCGGGGGGGGGGCTGGAGTCTATCCCAGCTGACTCGGGCGAAGGCAGGGGACACCCTAGACAGGTCGCCAGTCTGTCGCAGGGCTACATATATATAGACAAACAAGCACTCACACATTCACACCTACGGGCAATTTAGAATAATCAATTAACCTCAGCATATTTTTGGACTGTGGGAGGAAGCCGGAGTACCCGGAGAAAACCCACGCATGCACAGGGAGAACATGCAAACTCCATGCAGAAAGATCCCGGGAAAGCCGGGACGCGAACCAGGGACCTTCTTGCTGCAAGGCGAAAGTGCTAACCACTACACCCCTGCAGCCCGGAACTAACAATGTCTGAATTTAAATATTTTATTACTCTTAAATGATAACGTGAAATTTGAAAAGTTGTTCTCAATTCAATTTCAGCATGTAAAGTGTGGTCCAAAATTTTGAGACCATATCAGAAATCTGTCAAATTTTCATGTAAACCTGGAAATATTAAGAAAGTTTATAGAAACATTTTAAACAGAGGAAGGTCTACCATGTAAAATAATTAAGAACATTTTCAAGGTCAGCGATCAAAATGAAGCATCCATCCATCCATCCATCCATCCATCCATCCATCCATCCATCCATCCATCCATTTTCTTCTGATTATCTGGGGTCAGGTCGCGGAGGCAACAGATGAAGCAGGTCATTCCAGACGTCCCTCCCCCTGGCAACAATTTCCAGTTCTTCCTGGGGGATCACGAGGTGCTCCCAGGCCAGATGAGGTATATAATCCCTCCAGCGAGTTCTGGGTCTACCCCGGGGCCTCCTCCCAGGTGAACGGGCTCGGAAAACCTCCCTGGAGGCATCCGAATCAGATGTCCAAACCACCTGAACTGGCTCCTCTTGATGTGAAGAAGCAGCTCCTCTACTCCAAGTTCCCTCCGGATGTCCAAGCATCTCACCCTATCTCTAAGGCAGAGGCCAGCTCCCCTGTGGAGGCAGCTGATTTCGGCTGTTTGTACCCACGATCTCATTCTATCGGTCACTACCCAGAGGTCATCAACATAGGTGAGGGTTGGAACGTAGATGGACTGGTAAATTGAGAGCTTTGCCTTGTGCCTCAGCACCCTCTTCACCACGACGGTCCAGTACAATATCTGCATTACTGCTGTCACACCAATCCACCTGTTCATCACTCGCTCCATTTTCCCATCACTTGTGAACAAGAGCCAGAGATACTTAAACTCCTTCGCTTGGGGAAGCAACTTCCCTCCAACCCAGAGGGAGCAACCCACCAGTTTCTTCCAGACTTGGAGGTGCTGATCCGCATCCCTGCTGCTTCACACTCAACTGCAAACTGCTCCAGTGCATGCTGAAGATCATGGTCTGATGAAGCCAACAGAACCACATCATCTGCAAAAAGCAGAGACACAATCCTGAGGTCCCCAAGTGGGACACCCTCCTCACGCTGGCTACACCTTGAGATCCTGTCCATGAACATCACAAATAGGATCGGAGACAACTGGCAGCACTGGCAGAGTTTAACACCCACAGGAAATGAGTCTGATTTTGTGCCAAGTTTATGGACACATGCAGATTAGAGCATTCACAATGTTAACTCTGTATCAAAGGTTAGATTTCTTTAAACTGAAGCAGTGTTCAGATTGTACTTGACTGGATTTGATGGACTTATCAGACGCTTGTTCAACTAAATCAACCTGCAGTCATTGTCCACCTGTTAAAAATAAGACTGTGGCTTAAGTTTAAAGCAGAGTGTTGCTCACTAAGTAGCACTGTGATAGTAGGGAACATGACATCAGAATTATGTCAAAGTGTAAGAAGTCAGATTGTTATTCAGCAAAGAAGGACTTTCTCTACATGAAATCATGGCTAGACTGAAGGTTTCTGAGAAGGCAATGGATGGAATTCTATAGACACATTGTAGAAACTGGATCAGCTGTATCCAAAGCAGGATGAAACAGACCAAAAGTGATCCCAAAACCAGAAGATCAGAACATGAAGCTTTGTTCACTGAGAGATAGAAAAATATATTCATCAAGACAGAGGTTTCTAAAGAATAGAAGACTCCACCAGTTAGCAATTTTTTTTCAGCTAAAAAATTTAATAGCATAGAAATATGTTTTTTTTATGACAGAAAGAATCAAACCATGTTTCTCAATGTCTGTGGACATATTCTGTTTATTTTGACTGTAGGTGTCCAGCAGCATTTAACCTCAGACACACAAAAACGCCAGCTTCTGGCTAGTGTTTTGTCTTCTAAAAAATATAACATTCATTGAGTAAAGAGAGTAACTCAGAGGAGATGTGAACAAATCCCAAGTAGTCCTCAAACACACTGCAGTCATGGCAGGATGTGTGAGCAAAAATGTATTTTTTTTGGTTGAATCTCACATGCTGCTCTGTTCATTTTTCCAATAAAACTGAAACAAAAAGCCCGAGGTTGTACATCAGTTGGACATGAATATGAGCTGCTAAAATAAATAATCTGTTCGGTTCAGTTTGAGGTGCAGCAGAGATGCTCTTCTGTGAGGGATAATTTGTATTCCTGACTGTAACACTTTCCATACTGTATTTTTGTCATCCATCATGTCAGCATGCTCTTTTTGTGTGAAAGCACTGGGGAAACTTGATGCTGAACTCTTTTCTTTGAGCAGCAGTTGTTAGCACAATGCTGCAGGCAGTATTTCAGAAAAGTCTGCTTGAAGATTGAAAAATATTGGACTTTGACCTTTTGCAAGCTGTAAGGGAGAACATCTGATGTTAATGTTGAAGTCAGAGTGCATCAGAACAGCTGGATGCTTTTAGTCCGTTAGCTCATAGCTAGCTGCCCCGCAGGACACCTGTAAGTGGTAATTGCACAATGAGTTAGAAAGAGGAGCCTGCACTTCATCAGTCATTTGGTCTCAGCTCCCTGCATTTGGGAATATTTTCCAGGCCCGCTGCAGGGGCAGGGCCATAAACATTATCCAAGACCTTCACTTCCAGGCTACCACCCTATCCAACTCTTCCCTCTGGCAGACAATACAGCACAAATAAATCACAGATGATAAGACTCTGAAAAATATCTTCTTCTCCCAAGGTGTTCTATCAGAGAACATGACCCAAGGCCCCCAAGTGACACACACTCATTCTCAGACTTCACATTGCACCTTATTTAATTCTTATGTTCTGTTTGTTTTTTTAATTGTCTTAAATGTTTTATGGATCATCAACACTATCCAAATTCCGCTATGTTGTTGTCTATCTTCACATAGTAAATATCAAACTGAATTGCTATGATATAAATAATCACACCAAAGTTTAACTGCTGAAAACAGTAGCAGTTGCACTGTCCATACAGTGGTATGAAAAAGTATTTGCCCCCTACAGATCTTCCATTTTTGCAAACATTTTTTTTTTTTAATTTAAGATGAAGATAACCCAAGAAAACACAACATGCATTTTTTAAAAATCTTGATTTCATTCATTAAATGAAAAATGCTGTCAAGCCCCACATTACCTTATGTGAAGCAGTAATAGCAACCAATCTACCAAATGACCAAATTCATTTGGCAGTTTGGTTAGGTTTCACCAGCCACATCCATGTATGATTACTGTCAGGCTTGTTGAATCTAAACATCACTAAATTGAACATCTGGCATTGTGAAGTAGCTAAAGGTTCTGAAAAAGCAGCACATGATGCCTTGTTCTAAAGAGATTCAAGAACAGATGCAAAACAAAGTCAGTGACATTTATCAGTCTGGAAAGAGCTACAAAACCATTGCTGAGGCTCTGGGACTCCAGTGAACCACAGTAAGAGACATTATCCACAAATGGAGAAAACATGGGACAGTGGTGAACCTTCCCAAGAGTGGCTGGTCTACCAACATTTCTCCAAGAGCGTGTCAATATCTAATCCAGGAGGTCACAAAAGAACCCAGACGAACATCAAAAGAACCGCAGACCTCACTGGCCTCAGTTATGGTCCATCTACATGATTCCACAATAAGGAAGACACTGGGAGAAAATGGCACTCATAAGAAAGCTGCAAGGATCAAACCACTCCTGACCAAAAAGAACATAAAGGTTCGTCCATCATTTGCAAAACAAATATCTGGATGAGCTGAGGACTTTTGGAATAACTGATGAGGACTGATGAGTCAAAGGTGAAACTTTTTGGAAAAGTTATTGTCTCATGCGGTGTCTTGGGGATAGTGGTGGACAGGTCCCACCAAAATCTTCCAGATGTGTATACTGTGTTGTAACTTGTGAAGGTGGTGGCATGTAAGTTACATAATTTTCATCAAACCATTTGATGAGCATTCAGTCCTGTATTGTAGCATTCACATTCACTTTTGTTTCTCTGCTCATTTATCCAGGTTTTTCCTTCACAGCTGTCGCTGGTTTTGCTCAGTTTCAAGAAAAATCTTGAAGACTTTTGCCTTCAGAGGCAAAAGGTCTTCATTATCATATTTATCGTTAGTTTTATTATCAGAGTTTATTACTCTTAGTGTGTTTTGGTGCTTAAAGAAGCCCTGTGAGATTGTAGAGACAGCTGCAGGTCTGGATATGTATAAATGATAATTAAAACTTGTGTTGTATTATCCTTTTAACAACTATTGTGCTAATTGATTGTCCTCTGGGTAAAATTTTCTCACCAGATCAGGGTTTCTGACCAGCACCTACATGGCCCAGTAACTGTTTTCTCTGAACACTTGTTCTCTGTCTGCCCTCTAGGAACATTAAACCAAAACAACTGGGCCAAGAAGTTTCCATCCTGCAGCAACGCCAAGCAGTCTCCTATTAACATCGAGGAGAACCTGGCTCAGGTGAAGCTGCAGTACCAAAAGTTGAGATTTGATGGCTGGGAAAGCCTGACAACTGGCAGAACGACCATCAAGAATGATGGCAAGACTGGTAAGAAAAGTCATCTGTTGTTGTAAAGTTGTGGCTGTGGTTGCTGTATGAAGTCCATTGCTTTAGGAATGGCAGTGTCCGTCGGTTTGTGCTCCATCTTGTTCTAGTGTGAAAAAAAAACTCATAGTGGTGCTACTTGACCTGACTTGTTGGTGTCATTTGATGAAAAATCAAGGGATCATCCAAAATAATGACAATTAATCCTCTGGGAATCGTATCCACTCAGCAGTTCTTGAGATATGCTATAATATACAAATAAGAATTAGAAACATCTTTCTCGTGGTGGTGCCAACAGAAAAATCTGTCACTAAAGCCAGTAGGTTTTGTTCTCTGATGAGCATAAATGTCTTTAAAACTTCTCATTTGACTGTATACGGTGGTTACTGAGGTGTTTCAAGCTGGAATACAGTGGAGACAGACAAACCTACATTGTCATTCTTGGAGCAATTTTCTTGACCACAGCAACCATAGCAACATTAATTTTTAACATACATTTTAGAATTTGAAGAAGGTAATTGTAAACAAAAATGAATGTAAAATGAAAAGATTTCTTTTCCAACTCATTCCTATAATGTTTAGTGTTTTCTTTTGATGATAGAATAGGCATCTACAGCCATTTTTAAACCTATTTTTGTCAGTTGATCGATCATTTTAAAAAGGTTTAGCCAAAAACATTGGTATACGCTACCATTCATCAAACTACAGCCAAGTCTTTCCTTCTGTCCTTCCTTCCTTCCTTGACCTTCTGTTTTTCTAATGGCAGTTTCTCCCAGCTGGTCACAGAGTGATAGTACCTTTTTTCAGACAGTGGTGTCCTGTTGTAAAGGATACAGTTACCGGTTTCTCATTTGACAGGATTGAGAACCTTTTTTTTTTTGGATTTCCTCTCTTTAAGTAGTGTGAAACACAATAGGCTACAGTCTGCATTCAAGGTAATTGTTAAGTGAAATTGTAGACAAGAGGGATCCCACCTTGCCTTTGAAAAGCTCCAAACAGATGAATCCAGCACTTCTTAGAAACTGGACTCTCGGAAAAAAAGAAGCACTTTGTTGTAGTTGTTGTTCAGTCGCCATCTGCACCAAAGACTTTAATTAATGGAGATGTTTGGTGAACAGTCTGAGCATGGATAAGGCCGGCAGTACTTAAACCTGTTTTTATGAGCTCACAGATGGTCCCAATGTAAGTTCAAGATGCACTTTTTATAAAGTTTTCACGTGGTCATCTGTATACTCTAGTGCAAATGTAGGATGCCAGTTTTAGAAAAAACAGTGATGGATGGAGCTTTTGATATGGTGCAAATAAGCTTTTCAACAGGACTGAATCAGCAACAAGGAGAGTCAATATTTACCTTCTCTTGGGGGGGAAATTAAACTTTAGACAGGATTGAAATAAAATGTAACAGCTGATGAGACCCACACAGACCTCAGACAGCAGAGACTATACAAATGGAGCCAACAGCATGCAGATCAAAGTGCTAGAATGAATTAAAGTGTACCAAAAGCTTTGCAAAGACTAAGCTTTGTCAGTGCATTCACATGATAAATAGGTGGTATCTCTACAAAACATCCATCAAAACCCTATTGGGTTTTTAAAGCAATGTACCACAATGTATAGTACAGTGTCGAAGATGTAAGGACTACAAAATGGTCCACCTTTGTGAGATTTTCAAGGAGCATTTTGATCCTTGAAGGGACCTTTTGTCAAGTCAAGCAAAGACCAACCTTAAGAGGATCACCTTTGATGGTCCAGTAAAGGTGTTGCTGAAGTAATATAGTGTCCAACCTCTCATCTTAGATCCTCTGTACGTTTATAATCCATTCTTTTCAGTGAGCGTTAAGGCTGTAGTTTTTAAAACTTTAGAAACAGTAAACTGTTTTGATCTGGCTGTGTGCAGATGATGAAACAAATTGAGATGTCAAAAACATTTTAAAACTAGAAAAGAGAGAACGTAGTACTCCGTCAGGGCTGTTCATTCCCCCATATGGCATTGTCAGAAATGCAGCTTTTTTTTTAAGAAATGCAGCATTTGTTTATTAGTTATGGATTACCAGAAATCACAGCAACATAGAATGTGGCCATTTAATATAGATGTACCCACCAACAAAATGACCTTGCGCCGACCACAGGGGTGTGTTATGCTTGTGTATATTATGTACGGATACCGAATCGCATGACCTAAATGTGTAGCGGGCAGCAGGAATTGACTGGACTTAGAAATACCCCCACAATTTAATCAAGTTCCGACAAGTCCACAGCGGTCAGTTTGTCGTAGGATCGCAATCATGTGATTTTCAGCAGACGGTTGATGTAGTGTTCACTTGTCATAGTTACAGTGACGCCGTGCTGCTATCTCACAATGGTACAGAAATTTTTAACAAATCCGTGGATCCAGACTATAAGCCGCATCACTGGGAAAATCTAATCACTCGGTCCTTGTGTCATTTCTGATCTTTCCTGAAAATTTCATCCAAATCTTTTAGTCTGTTTTTGAGTAATGTTGCCAACACATAGACAAACAGATGGACAGATGGACAGACGGAGAGACAAACGTACGCCGATAATCACATAACTCTGCTGTTCCTTGGTGGAGTAATAACTTATTTTACATACATTCATCTCATGTAATGTTAAGGTGCATTTAGAAAATAAAATATGATATAATAATAATAATAATAATAATAATAATAATAATAATAATAATAATAATAATAATAATAATAATAATAAAGCCTCCAATATGTACTTTATATGCTCAAGACTTTATATTATCTGTTGTCAGTGGCCGTTGATGTGGATGGAGAGTTCTATGTCAGTGGAGAGGCTCTCAGGTCAAGGTTCAAGGTAGGACGCATCACTTTCCACTGGGGGCCCTGCAATGCCTCCTTGGACGGCTCAGAACACAGTCTGGATGGAGTCAAATACCCTCTAGAGGTGAGACATCTTAAACGACTAATGTTGTATACGTAATGTCTAACATTAAATGTTATGTCACACCAAATCCCTGTGACATAAAGAGGTTTAAATAAATATAAAACATTCTGCTGTTAAACTTGTTTTACTCTTTGATAGTTTTATCTATTGCAATACTTACTCAATACTTGGATTTCTTCATACCTTTCCTCTGCACAGGGTTTCTGCCAGTTTCACCAATTTCAGTTCACTTTCATTATGTATAATACCTAATGGAAAGTAATTTAACCCCCTGAAACCCAAGCATTGGTGTAATTGATATGACAGTTTTTTTCTCCTATTTCCCCCTTCTTTTTCATTTTTTTAAAATTTTGTAAGATTTTGTGAAAATGTTGCAAAATTGCAGCAGCAAGTCTGAGTGTATACAAATATTACCACTTCATTTTTAACAAAGTCCACAGATGACTAGGCATTGATGATTCAATAATATCAAAATATGTATCTTAAAATTAATTTTATTGATATGAAATTGTTGAATATGGCACAATAAAATGCAAATTAACTTAATTCAAAACTGTAATCGTAATTCATTCTAGAATGCGCTTCCACACAATAAAAAACTGTAAGAAAATGATGTTATTACAACTTTTTTTTAACTTGCAAAAGAGGAATTTTATTAAATCAGTCCCCTACAATTTGTTCATATTTACATATTGAACATCATAATGATTTCTGATGTCTGAGGACTCTTAATTGGTAGATGGCATTCATCTTTGCCTTTCCTTATATGTGAAACTGAAGGAGGCAGTTTCTTTGATCTGTGAAGCACCAACGATCATGACACTTGAGGGAACTTAACTCAGTTTTTAAGATCAGCAGATTACCTGGAAAAACATAAAATCAAACTGATTAAAGGACATGACTGTCTAAAATAGTAGCTGTTTACAAAAACTATGCAGACTGCCCACACTCCTAAAAAGAAGAGGCACAACAGTTTTTCATTGGTATCATTAAGTGGCAGAACACGTTAATAACACACACACACACACACACACACAAAACTGGTATACACATATCAGCCACAACATTAAAACTACTGGCAGATATGTGAATAACACAGACCTTCTCACTACAATTTTAAGGATCTGCTCCTGTCTTGTTGCTTGATACCAAAACACACCTTCAGAGGTCTGTGGAGCTGCAGGCCTCTGCAGGTCGGAGCTGTTTTGGCAATACAAGGGGACTTGCACAATATTAGGCAGGTGGTTTTAATGTTGTGGCTGAAAGCTGTGTGCTGTATTAAATTGCCTCTAAAAAGACAAAGTGACTACAATCCTTGATCACATTTAAAACCTTTAATAAAAGAAAATCAGTTTCTGACTTGACTAGACTGGACTTACTGGTCTTAACATATTTCTGTTTTTTTTTCCCCATAGATGCAGATCTACTGTTATGAGGCACATCGGTTTGACTCCTTAGATGAAACCATCAAGGCCGGAGGCAGAATCACAGCACTCGCTGTTCTGTTTGAGGTGTGTTTGTGTGTGCATCATAGCACAGATGATCATGTTACACTGATACTTTTATCATGCTCAGTTTATAAACTTGGATTGCTTGTGTCCCAAGCCAGTATAATATAAATAACCATTCCACGAATGACATATTAGAGCAAGGAGCAAATAGGGACTAGCAGAGTAATAAGTAAAATTGGTTTCCTTGGCTTTAACTGCTCATTTTGGATCAGCTTTAAAAATCAAAAAAAACTTTCAAAAAGGGAAGAAAAGAATGTACCTAACCAGGATCAAAACTTTGAGGTAACCTAACTCATCTGTTCAAGACTATTTATTCACTCTAACTGCCTCTTTCTTTATGTATGTTTTTTTTTTTTTTTATCTCTATGGATTTTTTAAAAATCCTTTTGTATGGTTTTTATCTGTTCTGCTGTATTTGGGTTTTTTTGTAAAGTGACCTTGGGTGTCAAGAAAGGCGCTTACAAATAAAATGTATTATTATTGTTATTATTAATAAACTAGAAAAGCCCTCAGAGAGTGCAGTACTCCACCAAGGCTGTTCATTCCCCCATATACCATTTTCAGAAATGCAGCATTTTTTTTTTTTTGAGAAGTGCAGCATTTGTTTATGAGTTACTGATCAGAAATCACAGCAACATAGAATATGGCCATTTAATATAAATGTACCCATAAAGAAAATGACCTTGCGCTGAGCACAGGCGTGTGTTTTGCATGTGTACGTTATGTACAGTGACCTAAATATGTAGCGGGCAATGGGAATTGATTGGATGCGGAAATACCCCCACAATTTAATCAATTGTTCCTTGTATCATTTCTGATGGATAAGTCCTGATAAGTCCGCAGTGGTTGATTTGTAGTAGGATTGCAATCTAGTTACAGTGACACTGTGCCACTGTTTTGCAATAATACAGAAATAAAATTTAAGAGACATTTTAATCCTTAAAATCTCCTTAATGGCTGTTGTGGGGTTTTTTTGTTTTTTTTTTTACTATACATTTTTATTGGGTTTTCAGCATTACATACATTCTCCTCAAGGTACACGCAAACCAATTCTGTTTTTTTTTTCCCAACACAAAAACATTTCAAACCATACGTCCAAGTGAGCAGTGAGAGCCACCTCCATAGCAGCGATGGTGACGGTGTGTGAGGCTATGGTCTCAGTAATCGTTTCGAGTGAGGCTTGGATTGGAGCCAGAGCGGCATTCAGGGAAGCATTGAGCTCACTTGTTTACACCTTTATGCAGCTTCTGAAACTGGCCAACTAGCATGTTCAATGTTAGCAGCTCCACGCTAGCTGCTGTAGCATTAGCTCTCTTGCTAGCCTCCTTGAGGGCTAAAGCGTTGAGTTAGCTGAAGTTGATTTTTACCGCGACTGCTGTGAGATTTACTCATTCTGGTGCCCGTTGAAGTGCAGTGGAGTTCCTTGTGGCTTAAGAGGTAAAAACTGTGACAAAACTCAGAGTGTAGTTAACAGAAAAAAGCTTAAGTATCAGGGCGCAATTTCCGTCTAATCAATTCCATCGCCATGATCAGAACCCCTGATACAGAAATCTTTAACAATCCATGGATCCAGATTATAAGTCCCATCACTGGCAAAATCTAATCACTTGGTCCTTGCATCATTTCTGACATTCCCTAGAAAATTTCATCCGAATCCGTTAGTCCATGTTTGAGTAATGTTGCTAACAGAAAGACAAATGGACTGACGGACAAACCAATGCCGATTGTCACATAACTACACCGCGTTCCTCTACAGTCACAATATGGCTTATAAACTAAACGAGCTAACCCTTACAAAACTGCTAAACTGAACCACTAGCTTTAATAAAGTAAATAGTTAGCCATGTTAAACTGAGTTAACAAAGCATTAACTATCCTGAACTAAAATCTAGTAAAAGCTAAACTGCCATGAACCAGACTGTTCCTGCCAATTTAAATAATTGGCTATACTAACCCAGTGAAAAAACTAAATGTTCTTCTTGGTAACCCAAACCTCCTAGCTTTATGAAACGACCTATTAGCTAAACCAGCCTAGACTGTTTTTGCCAGTTTATACAAATTGTTAGATAAGAGTAACTGAACTGTGTAACACCAAACTAATGGTAAGTTATCATACATATCTAAATGTTTTAGCTAAAAGTTTGATTTTCTTTTTTAAAAGGTTGTTTTGGCTGCTTGGGCTGCTAGCTAATGTCAGTCAAAGGGTATCACTCTAAAGTGATAGTTCAGTACTCTGAGTATACACTACTGTTGAAAAGTTTGGGGTCACTCAGATAATTTCATGTTTTCAATGAAAACTCACATTTATTCTTGTGCTAACATAACTGCACAAGTGTTTTCTAATCATCAGTTAGCATTTCAACACCATTAGCTAACACAATGTACCATTGGAACACAGGAGTGATGGTTGCTGGAAATGGGCCTCTGTACCTCTATGTAGATATTCCATTAAAAATCTGCCATTTCCAGCTAGAATAGTCATTCACCTCATTAACAATGCCTAAACTGTATTTTTGATTCATTTAATATTATCTTCATTGGGGGGAAAATGCTTTTTCCAATAATAAGGACATTTCTAAGTGACCCCAAACTTTTCAACAATAGTTTACTACAACATGGTAAGATTTGTATGGTCTGTGTACTACAGTTTTTTGTTTTGTTGTATTTTTTACTCTCAGTAAGGGAAAAGGGTCTATTCTAGTACACAACAAAATTTGACAGTTGGTACTCCTTTCACAAAATGTCGGAAAACAAGACAAATCTTACATATGAAAACATTGCAAGTTTAATGCAGATTAAAAACAGAATATGACTTTGATAATGGTGACTTTTGGTTGTGGATGAAAAAAGTTAGAGGGAATATATGAAAGTCTTGTATTGATACCTTCAGTATTTTATAATAACACCTGAGGTAATGCACGGTTAGCTTCATGTTGTTGGCTCAGGATCACTGCCATGCTGTCTGTGTTTTCATGTTCAGTGTCAGGGTTTGTACAGAGCGTCATGCATACTTTCTGTCTTTTCCTGCGCTCTGCTTTGTGCGGTCGTGTTGCCTCCAGCCACATTGGCATGTTCGAATTGTCAAAGGCCAGAATGAAACAAAACTCAGAACATGTCTCATGTGAAGCTGCAGGCTCTGTGTATGTTTGTGTTTCGGCTGGTCGGGTGGTAAAACTACCAGCTAACACAAATAAGCTGGTAAATTTTGTTTTTTGTGCTCTGCCAGCTGCTTTGGCAGGTAACTGGGTCATTGTTTGGTCTTTTTTGGAATATCCGAAATTCACGTTAAGGCAAGTCTGGAGGTTGTGTTGGTGAAGGCATTTTGTGACCTTAAATTCCTGGTTTGAATCTGAGCTAGAAGCCTTATCTCATTCCCATTTTCTCCTGTTGCACTTTCTGTCTACATTTTGAAATAGACAACACTTTGAACCGTCTTTTATAAACTATTAAAAAGTGTTACATCATTGTTCTACTTTTGTTTTGGTGAACATTTAGAGAGTGGCCAGATTTTACAGTCATTAACCTCTCTGTAATAGAGGTTAACGTAAATGGTTCCTTTCCCCAGAAAAGGGCTTACTTTAAAAGTGTGAAGCATTTCTTTTCAGCAATGTTCTATTGACTGTTCTTGAAGGATTTGGGTATGCAGAATCAATTTTTGGGATATGCTGGATGAATTTTTGTGTTGTTTGTTAGTTATAATTAAATATTCAAAATGGCAGCTGTGCGAACAATAAGGCGTTATTAAAATGAAAATGATCCAAGAACCACCCATTAATTCAACAATTTTGAGTAAAATTATTCACATCCAAACAAAAACACACATATTTCGAGAAAATAATTTGACTTCTTCATTTTTTTGATTTTTCTGGATTTAAGGATAACGTTGCAAAATCACAACAGCAGATCTTGGTGTAAAGAAATATTACCCCTTTATTTTTAACAAAGTCCACAGATGATTAGGCATTGATGAAATTGTTCCAAAAGACAGAGCTGGGGGCTCAGTGGAAGTCAGTCTTGGAATGTGGTATGTCTTACAGTTATTAATATTTTCCCCTGAAAAATATTGCAGTTTTGCAGTTCAGAGTGTGGGGTGCTGGGATATGTAGTGTTTTTGTTGGATCTTTTCCTATTACTGCTGTTGCATGGATACATATTTTTAAAATAATTTTACATGTTTAGACTACTGCACAGGAAAAAAAATTATGTATGTCGTAATACCGTTGGGTGCTAAAGTTGCATTTGATTCATTGGCCATGTTTTTACGTCTGTTGCCAAGGGAAACTTAGGCAAAATTTAGTTTGGCATATTCATAAAATCAGTTAAGCACACCATAAATGTAAAAAAAAATGCAATATACCATAAGCTAAAGAGAAATGCCTTGGGATGTCTGCTTAAACCAGTCTTTAGCTAATATTCAGTGAAATATTTAATGAATGTAACAAAGTATTTGTGTATAGGCTGAAATTAGAAATTATTAAATTATACAGCTAGAACAACATAGAAAACTAAACTTATAGATAATAATAATTAGCTAAAAGTAATAAATAAATGGTTGAAATAGGTGTGTAAAAGTAGGTGAAAATAAACGTAACAATAAGATTTAGCTGAAAAGAAATCAATAGCCGGAATAACTGTATTTTGCAAATAGTTACATTATTTATGATATACACTACTGTTCAAAATTTTTAAAGGAATATCTACATAGGGGTACAGAGGCCCATTTCCAGCAACCATCACTCCTGTGTTCTAATGCTGCATTGTGTTAGCTAATGGTGCTGAAAGGCTCATTGATGATTAATAAACCCTTGTGCAGTTATGTTAGCACATGAATAAAAGTGAGTTTTCATGGAAAACATGAAATTGTCTGGGTGACCCCAAACTTTTGAACAATTGCGTAACTATTATAATAGTTATAATATAAATAGTGTCTAACTTCTGCCACTGAGTGGTAAACAACCTTCAGTTACTAAATTTAATTTCAAATTAAAGATGAAATTTTTCTTCAGACTTGTTTATGTGATTTTGTTATATGTTTTCAAAGTGAACATTTCTAAGCTGCTGATTTTGCTCCTGTCTATATGCAGTGTATAGGAGGCGATTATGTTGGTTTTCTTTTCACAGACAAGCATCGCAGACAACATGAACTACGCTTCTATTATAGATGGCATCAGCAGCGTGAGCAGATATGGTACAGTAGATTCCCGTTTGGTCTCTTCTCTTGCCTCTTCCTCTGGTGGGTTTGTTTAAGTTGTCTTGTCTGCCATTCAGGAAAGAGTGCAGAGGTTTTACCCTTCGATCTGCAAGGTCTGCTGCCGAACTCCACAGATAAATACTTCATCTACAATGGCTCCCTAACTACACCGCCCTGCAGTGAGACTGTTGAGTGGATCGTCTTTAAGAACACAGCGGCCATCTCTGACGAACAGGTGAGGAGTGCAGTACTTTTAAATGGAAACAAATGGAGTAAACCGGTGTAAGACGACTCCTTTTCAGAACAATGTCTGTTTTCTTTTGAGATATATATATTGTCAGTATGACTATACTGTATACATCAGGAGTATGCTTAATTTTAAAAACAAATGGAGAGTAAATAAATCGAAACAGACTAAAACTTTGCTATTAAATGAAATGTTAAAGCTTGAATAGAGGCATCTTCCTCATAACCAAGGAAAGAAGCCAGTGTGGGGAATCTTGCCTCCTGAGTCATTTTGATCAAATCAAACTTGTTACTTAATAACATTAGTTGTATTTTAAAATTTTAATGTTTTAAAATGATTTGACTACTTTTTTGTCAATTGTCCACAGTATGTACGGTGGCCGAGAGGTGCAAACCAAATTTACATAAATTTACATAATGCAAAACACAATGCAAAACACTTTTACAACCTCCAAGACAAATTTACAAGCGACAAAACACTTTTACAAGTTCGAAAACACTTTTACAAGTTCGAAAACACTTTTACAAGTCCGAAAACACTTTTACAAAGCCAAATGTAACCGGAAAGGGAATGTCCCAACTCCGGGGCTGAAGCGGAAGTGACGATGAGGAGCGGCTAATGCACTCTGTCGGTCTGATCTGCGCCATTTAAACACTCTAAAGACCGACCACACGAAAAACAAAACCGCGTCAATCGGTTTATATGTTCCCCACAAAACGGGCAAAACATCACCCGCTCGTTGTCCGTTGCATTAGCCGCTCCTCGTCGTCACTTCCGCTTCAACCCCTGAGTTGGGACATTCCCTTTCCGGTTACATTTGGATTTGTAAAAGTGTTTTTGGATTTCGACAAAACACTTTTACAAATCCAAATGTAACCGGAAAGGGAATGTCCCAACTCCGGGTTTGAACCGGAAGTGACAACGAGGAGCGGCTAATGCAACTTTTGGTTGTTGTTGATGGTGAACCAAGCGAGCGGGTGATGTTTTGCCCGTTTTGTGGGGAACATATGAACCGATTGACGCGGTTTTGTTTTTCGTGTGGACGGTCTTTAGAGTGTTTAAATGGCGCAGATCAGACCGACAGAGTGCATTAGCCGCTCCTCGTCGTCACTTCCGCTTCAGCCCTGGAGTTGGGACATTCCCTTTCCGGTTACATTTGGCTTTGTAAAAGTGTTTTCGTACTTGTAAAAGTGTTTTCGGACTTGTAAAAGTGTTTTCGAACTTGTAAAAGTGTTTTGTCGCTTGTAAATTTGTCTTGGAGGTTGTAAAAGTGTTTTGCATTATGTAAAAGTGTTTTTGGATTTGTAAAAGTGTTTTTGGACTTGTAAAAGTGTTTTGTCGCTTGTAAATTTGTCTTGGAGGTTGTAAAAGTGTTTTGCATTATGTAAATTTGGTTTGCACCTCTCGGCCACCGTAAGTATGTGCCAGTATGTAATATGTCAAATGCAGTTTGCCAAAAATACCAGGATATTTTGCTACATGTGGTTTCATTTTGCTTTGTGCAAGCCAGTATGCTTTTCTCACCTTTCTGACCCCAAGTCCTCTGTGCTGTCAAAGATATGTCACATACACTATATTGCCAAAAGTATTTGCTCACCTGCCTTGACTCACATATGAACGTAAGTGACATTCCATTCCTCATCTATAGGGTTCAATATGACGTCGGTCCACCCTTTGCAGCTATAACAGCTTCAACTCATCTGGGAAGGCTGTCCACAAGGTTTAGGAGTGTGTTTATGGGAATTTTTGATCATTCTTCCAGAAGCACATTTGTGAGGTCACACACTGATGTTGGACCAGAAGGCCTGGCTCTCAGTCTCCACTCTAATTCATCCCAAAGGTGTTCTATCAGGTTGAGGTCAGGACTCTGTGCAGGCCAGTCAAGTTCATCCACACCAGACTCTGTCATCCATGTCTTTATGGACCTTGCTTTGTGCACTGGTGCACAGTCATGTTGGAAGAGGAAGGGGCAGCTCCAAACTGTTCCCACAAAGTTGGGAGCATGGAATTGTCCAAAATGTCTTGGTATGCTGAAGCATTCAGAGTTCCTTTCACTGGAACTAAGGGGCCAAACCCAGCTCCTGAAAAATAAGCCCACACCATAATCCCCCCTCCACCAAACTTTACACTTGGCACAATGCAGTCCGACAAGTATCGTTCTCCTGGCAACTGCCAAACCCAGACTCGTCCATCAGATTACCAGATGGAGAAGCGTGATTCATCACTCCAGAGAAGACGTCTCCACTGCTCTAGAGTCCAGTGGAGGCGTGCTTTACACCACTGCATCCAACGCTTTGCATTGCACTTGGTGATGTATGGCTTGGATGCAGCTGCTCGGCCATGGAAACCCATTCCATGAAGCTCTCTGCTGAAGCACTGTTCTTGAGCTAATCTGAAGGCCACATGAAGTTTGAAGGTCTGTAGCGATTGACTCTGCAGAAAGTTGGTGACCTCTTGGCACTATGCACCTCAGCATCAGCTGACCCCGCTCCGTCAGTTTACATGGTCTACCACTTGGTGGCTGAGTTGCTGTCGTTTCCACACACTTCCACTTTCTTATAATACAGCTGACAGTTGACTGTGGAATATTTAGGAGGGAGGAAATATCACGACTGGATTTGTTGCACAGGTGGCATCCTATCACAGTTCCACGCTGGAATTCACTGAGCTCCTGAGAGTGACCCATTCTTTCACAAATGTTTGTAAAAGCAGTCTGCAGCCTAGGTGCTTGATTTTATACACCTGTGACCATGGAAGTGATTGGAACACCTGATTCTGTTTATTTGGATGGGTGAGTGAATACTTTTGGCAATATAGTGTATGTCACACTGTCTCTCCTAAGTAACAAGTAGACAGCAACAGGTACAGTTACAAGAAAAAGTATGTGAACCCTTTGTGATTACTTGGATTTCTGCATAAATTGGTCAAAAAATGTGTTCTGATCTTCATCTAAGTCACAACAATAGACACAGTCTGTTTATACTAATACACAAAAATGATATGTTTTCATGTTTTTATTGAACACAACATGTAAACATTCACAGTGTAGGGTGGAAAAAGCATGTGAGCCTTTGGATTTAATAACTGGTTTACCCTCCTTTGGCAACAATAATCTCAACCAAACATTTACTGTAGTTGCACATCAGACCTGCACAACGGTCAGGAGGAATTTTGGACCATTCCTCTTTACAAAACTGTTTCAGTTCAGCAATATTCTTGGGATATCTGTTGTGAATTGCTCTCTTGCGGTCATGCCACAGCATATCAATCGGGTTGAGGTCAGGACTCTGACTGGACCACTCCAGAAGTACATATTAAACACAAAGCATTTTAAAAGTAGCAGTTTTTTCTTGTGTAAACAGAGTTGCTCTGTGTTTAAAGCAAGGTGGTGCACCTCCACTTTAATGCTTAACATGTGTCATCTTGAACACACTTAGTCCTTAAAACTGGTGACAAGACCTAAAACATTCATTTTAAGATCTATGGCAAGCATTCTGAGAAAATCAAAAGGGAGGATTACGTACACAATGTCAAGTTATTATTCAAGTGTCTCCAAGTACATTTTTATAGAAATCAAACCAGCAGCAGAAAAAAAGACAATCCAAAGACCAATAGAAGAAACTGAAAAAACAATCAGCAGTGTGTGAGCTGCTAACCAATGAGGTCTTTTAGACATCAGAGGTCATCTTCAACATTGTTGGTGAAGATGAAAAGACGAGTCACAATTACAGTAATCTGTGTAAACAAGCTTTTAGAACCATATTCAGGGAGCTGAAAGGAGGAATTATCATACCAGAGCTCAGGAAACACGCCACTGATGGGTGAGGCAAAGAGGGTGTGTGTGTGTGTGTGTGTGTGTGTGTGTGTGTGTGTGTGCGTGTGCGTGCGTGCGTGCGTGCGTGCGTGCGTGCGTGTGTGAGAGACAGTGAAACTGCCCTCAGGCCAGCCATGATTGACAGTCATACAGAGGCAGTCATTACATCAAACAAATATTGACTTACAAAAGGCCTCCATGCTATTGAGACTATGGAGAGACATGGACACACACGCATACACTTGCACAAACATGTGAAAGCCAACACAAAAGTTTTTCAACATAAAGGCTGTAGTATGACACCTGCAAAGGCGTCCCATCCCGGTCTGGGCCTGGGATCTTTCTGCTTGGAGTTTGCATGTTCTCCCTGTACATTCGTGGGTTTTCTCTGGGTATTGTGCCTTCCCCTCACAGTCCAAAAACATGCTGAGGTTAATTGATAACTCTAAATTGTCTGTAGGTGTGAATGTGTGTGATTGTTTGTCTCTATGTGTAGCCCTGTGATGGACTGGTGACTTGTCCAGGTGAACCCTGCTTCCAGCCCCCTGCTTGTTGGACATCAACAAGAGCAGTTAGTTGTCACAGCTGAGATATTAGAGGCAGATTCAGCTGCTGTATTCCCTCTTGCTTCTTGTACACTAACTGTTGCAGGTCTCTCAGGGTCTCCAGATCTCTGTGACGTGTCCCAGCTGGTCTACATTCCAGTGCAGTTCAGGCTGCCAGGTCTTAATAGTTTAAACTCACGTCTTTGACAACCGCTTTAATGAGCTGTGAGCTTGACTCTGCTGCAGTGTTGACTCTCTGAGTCAGATGATAACTATTGTGTAATCAGAGGGAAGTGACTCACCTGCTACAGGTACAACAACAGATCGCATGTTAATGGATCATTTTGACATAATCTATGGCTCTGTCACACCTAGTCACTTCCAAAGTGAACAGAGACCTTCTGTGTGTGTATTGGCTGTTTTTTCACAGAAAGCTATTTATTGATTCAGTTATTTTACAAGGACTGTGCTCATTGATCAGCAGAAAACTGTTGTAAATGAAGCAGAGTTAGCCCTGTCAACGACTAATTTAACTGTTTGTTATATCTGGCAGATGCTAAATATGGTTTAAGTCACAGTTTATTGGTCAGAGTGATATATTATTCAACATATCTTCTACGTACTTGATGTATGTGAGTATCTTCAAACAGGTGTGTGTCTTTTATGTAAACTGTATGTTATTATAAAAGACAGATGTAGCCTCCTGATCTGAAAAATGAGGCCAACGCAGAAGTATCTAATAAACAACCAACAGGGGGCAATTCCACTGGTAGCAAAAAGAAGTTCAATTGTTTAGAACTCTTTGACAAAGTGAGCCTGCTTCTCACTTAATCTGTTTCCTCAGAAAACATTTTGATTTTATTGTCTTAATCAGTAGTTTCCTTATTCAATACAGTATGAAGCTGTGGCATTTGGCAGTCACCATCATTGTCTTTTGAAACCAAACCAGCCATCTTTCATATACAGTCTGTGGTTGCCCAATATTTCTAAAAATTGTTCTGCAAATGAGACTCAGCTTGTAGAAAAATTAACAACTATTAAATAATATTCTTCCTGTTACACTGTTTTAGTTTCCTTTATTTTTTCGTAACACTTTCTTTCTTTTGGAAAGAAACAGCTGAAATCAAGACCATTCTCACCTCCTCAGTTAGTGATGCAATCACTGTCAATTGCAGAATAACCAATCAGTGTCATTTATAGCAGCTGCATTGTTTGTTGCTGACGTTGTTTTGTTACTGAGTTGCAGTTGGGAATGTTCTGCGAAGTGATGACGATGCAGCAGGCTGGATACGTGATGCTGATGGACTATCTGCAGAACAACTACAGGGAGCAGCAGCAGCAGTTCATGGGTCAGGTGTTCTCCTCCTACACGGGCACTGAGGAGGTCCTCACACCAGGTGTGTATCCAAAATCCTACACTCCTGCTGCCTTTAAGACTGTCATTTATATCACAGACAGATGTCACGTTAGATGAAGGCGTAATGCCTAGCACCCACCAGAAATCTTTCTGAATTCATAAGTGCTAATGATAGTAAAAATGTGAAGTCTGTCAGAAGAAATGTCAGATAGAACTGAATTTTTTACTTGTGACATCAGACTGTATGCCTTTTTCTCCTTTTGCCAATTTTGTGCAGTGGTGAATGTGGTCAAACTATTGCTGGTGGAAAGGACTTCCATGTTTACACAGACACTACTGTTCAAAAGTTTGGGGTCACCCAGACAATTTCATGTTTTCCATGAAAACTCACACTTTCATTCATGTGGTAACAAAATTGCATAAGTGTTTTCTCATCATCAATTAGATTTTCAATCCCATTAGCTAACACAATGTTGTGATGTTGCTGGAAATGTTCCTCTGTACCCCTCTGTTGATATCCCATTAAAAATCAGCTGTTTGCAGCTAGAATAGTCATTTTACCACATTAACAATGTCTACACTATATTTCTGATTCATTTAATGTTATCTTCATTGAAAAAAATACTTTTCTTTCACAAATAAGGACATTTCTAAGTGACCCCAAACATTTGAACAGTAGTGTAAATGCACAGTTAGGCTGAGGAACAGCGATGTCAGAATCAGTCCACACATAGAATCCTGCCCTTCCTTTGTGCCATTGTTACTGTTCTCCCAGAACTGATAATACTTTCATTCCATGCTTCTGATTGGGTTATCATGTCCGCTTGTTTTTTTTTGTTGTTGTTGTTTTTACTTTTGTTTGTTGTTGTTTTTTGTTTTTCCAAAAGAGGAAAACCCTCATTTTGAAAATACCAGTGTAGACTAGACCTAAGATTTGCTTGAAAATCTGAAAGAAATAACCAATTCAAATGATCATTTATGCAAAAAACTGTTGGTTTATCTTTTCTGGGTTTAATTTTGCACTAATGCTCATGAGTATGAGCATTAGTGCATTTTTAAGTACACAACAAATAAAAGTTCTGAATACACAGTTGTCACTGTACAGTACTAACCCATATCCTCCTTCCAGCTCAGTGCTTTAAACTTCCACAGTGTTTACACCTTACAAGAGTTTGGAAAAGAAAAAGTCTAGAGGTGTGAAGTTAGAAAAAATCATCCTACCTCTGCAGCCCACTGCTCTTCTCTGCTGCAGACTGCATTAGCATACTAGCATATCTCACCCAAATCTCTGAGAGAACTGCCTGCTGTACAGTTGCAGTGTGGGTAAAGTAGGCACCAGGTTTTGACAGGAGTAAAATTAACTATCATAAGTTCAGCGTTGTTTTAAGAGTGCAACAAAATCAGCAAACAGCTCATGAAATACCTGCAGCAATGTTCACTAATGGTAATGGTGACTAAAACAGCTATAAATGTTAGAAGAGGATTTCCATATAATAGATTGAATCTATTTCCTGTTATCAAAGATATAAATATCCATCCATCCATTATCTATACACCGTTTAGTCCTCATTAGTGTCACGGGGACTGGAGCCTATCGCAGATGATTTAAGGTGAAGGCAGGGGACACCCTGGACAGGTCACCAGTCTATCACAGGGCTACACATAGAGACAAACAATCACACTCACATTCACACCTACAAACAGTTTAGAGTTACGAATCATTCTAATGTCAGCATGTTTTTCAATTGTGGGAGGAAGCCAGAGTACCTGCAGAAAACCCACCCATGCACAGGGAGACATGCATACTCCATGCAGAAAGATCCCGGGAAGGCTGGGACGCGAACCAGGGATCTTCTAGCTGCAAGGCGAAAGTGCTAACCACCGAGCCACTGTGCAGCCAAAGAATATGAGCTTTGCAACTAGGTAGACAGATGACTATGAGCAGCAATATTTCAGATCTTAGCTGTGTATCATAAAGAAAATACAAATATTCTCATTTTTTGATGTTTCATTCAATTTCAATGCAGAAAACTGAAAAATATTCCACATTATTGCAGGATCCCACTTGGTAGACCATCACTTTGACCCCACTGTGAAGAAAAGTTTGTTAAAATAGAAAGTCAAGTGACCCAAATAAAATCATAGTGACAGACAGAGGACAGGTCGCGTTGGTTCACCATTGATTATCATGTTGCACACTAGTTCAGCTCAGTAATTAGGATTGATCTTTGACTTTTGGGAGGGTTTGTTCTGTTACTGATTGCCAGGGCATTATTTGGTGCTTGCATTTGCTCTTGAAGAGCAGTTGATCTGATAATGTTCTCAATTTAACAGAAAAAAAAATAGAGCTGGTTTGTACCCCTTTTTTTATTATTAATATTATTTCTTTATTACCCTTTGTTTGTTTGTTTATGTGTGTTTGTTTCCCTTTATTTCATTACTGGATCCAGCATGTCCCATGAAATGCTGGTGTGTATGTTTTCAGTTTGTTACATCTTGGCTTCACTAAGTTCTTTTAAGGGGCTACACAGTGGCTTGTTGATCAGCACTTTCCCCTTGCAGCTAGAAGATCCCGTTTGCGTCCCCACCTTCTTGGGATCGTTCTGCATGACGTTTGCATGTTCTCCCTGTGCATGTGTGGGTTTTCTCTGGGTACTCCGTCTTCCTCCGACAATCCAAAAACATGCACAGGTTAATTGGTAATTCTAAATTGCCCGTAGATGTGAATGTCAATGTGATTGTTTGTCTGTATATGTAGACCTGTGATAGACTGGAGACCTGTCCAGGGTGTCCCCTGTCTTCACCCTAAGTCAGCTGGGATAGACTCCAGTCCCCTGTGACCATATGATGGATGGATAGTTCTTTTAATGTATTCATTTGATGTAGAATTGGCCTGTGTAGACCCGCTACATGTGTAGTGGGTCTACACAGGCCCTGCGTTAACATTTCTATCAACAGAAGATCTGTGAAAAAAGCGCTTGTATGTTTTTTAAGTTTTTTGTGCATGATCTTTGACTTTCTTTGTATCAGAAAGTGCAACTTCAGCTGGATATACAGTCGGATGTGAGACCACAAATATTCATTTTCATGTAAACTTTGGAATGATAAGAAAGTTTGAAGATTTAGAAACATTTGAAAATATAAGAAGCTTCGACATGTAACATGAAGTAATATTTCAGATTCAGTTGTTTCTATGTCAGCAACCAAATGGAAGTAGATTAGTGGCAGCGAACATGTTCACTTCTCAGATTTTCTTGACTTGCGTCCTTCACTGAAAGAACTTTCACATGACACTGATCCAAACACCATTGTTCACCTGTTAGAAATACGTCTGTGTTTCAAATTTCCAATTCAAATCACAGATAAACTGAAGGTTTAAAGCACTGGATCGGTTGTGTCCAAAGTAGGATCAGGCAAACCAAAAATGAGCCTACCATCAGAAGATTAATGCATCAAGATTTGTTCACTGAGAGAAAGAACTGTAACTCATCATAGATACAGATTTTGCTCAATAAAAAACACAAGACTCCAAAGTTGCAAAAGCATGGTAAGAAGAAAGCTGTCTGTCATGTCTCAGAATGAGGAGCGTCTCTGAACCTGTTCTCAGGAAGAAAACAAGGTCAAACACCAGGAGTGGGCTGAGACAGAGCGCATGATGGCAAAAACCATTATTTACTGATGGTTCCCAGCTAGTGGAATTTTGGCAGTAACATAGGGGTGAATGTGAGGAGACCAAAAGACAGAATGATAACACAGTGAATCAAGCCTACAGAGAAACATGCTGTTGGGAATATTCAGTCTGGAGGGATTTGCTACTCTGGAGTTGGACTCCTGCAGTGAATCAACTCCACCAAGCAGAGGCAGTACTCCATCCTTCAGAGACATGCTACAGCCTCTGGTATGATCTTTGTGGAGAAGCAGTCATACTGTAGCAGCCCAAACACACCTCAAAGCTTTGACTTGAAGACCAAAGAAGCCCAAGGAGTGCTGACTGTCCTGGACCTTGCTCCACAGTCACATGACCTCAACCCCACTGAACATTTATGGGGACTCTGAAGACTGAGAAAGTCAAACATTCCTGACATGACTAGAAGCTATTTGGAACAATAATAGTTCATGTTGTCCCAGGACGATGTGACCAAGTCCATGCAGATCAAGTGCTGCTGTCATTAAGGCAGAAGGACCAAATATTAATATTCAATATATTAATTATTATTATTATTTATATTTATTTATTTATATATATTATTATTATTATTATTATTATTATTATTATTATTATTATTATTATTATTATAATTATTATATTAATACTCAATTTTTTTAAATTTGATGTTATCATTTGGAATGGAAAATTACATTTAAAACAAATGCAAAACAGAATTATCTTCATTTGTGGTCACTGTAAATACTGTATATGGAAACACTTTATTACTGCACATGAGGAAACACCAAACTGACTATATTACAAAATGTCATTTTTACATATAAAATTTTAAAAATAGGTATACACTACTGTTCAAAAGTTTGAGGTCACTTAGAAATGTCCTTATTTTTGAAAGAAATGTTTTTTCAATGAAGATGAGATTAAATTAATCACAAATACAGTCTAGACATTGTTAATATGGTAAATGACTATTCTAGCTGGAAACGGATGATTTTTAATGGAATATCTACATAGGGGTACAGAGGCCCATTTCCAGCAACCATCATTCCTGTGTTCTAATGCTACATTGTGTTAGCTAATAATGTCGAAAGGCTAATTGATGATGAGAAAACTCTTGTGCAATTATGTTAGCACATTTCATAGAAAACATGAAATTGTCTGGGTGACCCCAAACTTCTGAACCGTAATGTAAGTGACTTTTTAAAATAGAGCATTTTAGTAAAAGCACTACAAAGAGGCTATAAATTCAATCTATGTGTAAACAGAACGTCCTCCATGAGTAGAGTGCAGTATGTTTTCATTTTGCACTCTTTAAATGTCTGTCTGTCGAGGTGGATCAGCTGAAGCTTCTTAGTCCAGCTGCTCGTGATCTTCATACTGGGATGTCTCAGGCTGCTCTGAATCAAGGAGTTTGTTGTCTTGGTTGGTTCTGCCCTCTAGTGGCCCAAGCTGGGCAGCTTCCTCCTCGAAACATGATCAGTGTTCGTCACTAATACAATTTCCCTGCATGAACAACATGAGTGTCTGACTAATAGAAAAATTAGATTTGTACATGTATGTTCACTGCTGTTTTTTTCACTCAGTGTTGCAGCTCTGAAACACAGTGTGACATTTTAACCATGATCCCTCAAAGGTCGGTGATTAAATCCAGTGAGAGCAGAGTTTAAGGTTCACGTCAGATCCAGTAGTAGTAGGAGGAGCTGTGCTAGTGTTTGGACAAAGGGAGTGTGCTCCTCCTGTCTATTGTTATCGATCCTTAGCCCCTTTTAATCTGTGTTAATCCCAGAGTGTCTGTCATCCGCATTATCTCTGCACTGCTAATCTCAACTCTGACCCAGAATCTTTCTTAAAAACACAAGAAGAAACAAAGAAATCATTTCAACATCCCTCATCAGCCACATTTGATCTTATGATACACGTGGCTTTCTTAACCGATAATACGGTTTGTTAATAGTTTGTTAAAGACACATTCAGGCCCATAAAGTATGTAATGTTAAAGAAGTACCTTGTGGTGTGCAATTTTACATAATTGTGTAGCTGCATCTGAATTGATATGATTTGTAAACTCAACACATTGCAAGTTGCCGTTTTTAACTCTGGTGTGAGACAACCAGTTCAGGTTCCCATATGACAAATCATGGTGAAATAAAGTCCATATAATGGCTTTAATTTTTGCTGACAATCTTCAGTCAATGCCCAGAGTTAACATAATTATATATTTTCCATAATAAGTAATGTTTTGTTGTATTTGGATCGCAGTAACATAGACAATGCCACTATCAGTCTGCTTCAGGTCCAGATAAAAACAACAATAGGACTACTTTGTAACAGCCTGCCATTGGCATGTAATATAATAAAGATGAACACAAGGGGCAGTGGTACATGATGGTGCTGCACTCTGCTGTGGCGCTTGTCCTCTCCAGGCTGCGGATTTTTTCAAGATTCAAGAGAATCAAGACCTTTATTTGTTACAAACACAACAAGAAAAGCACTCAGAGATTGCAGTACTCCACCATGGCTTCTCAATCATTGTATGATTTCCGACGCTTGAAATCTTTAAAAAAGATTGCCACTTTGTCCTTGTGTCATTTCTCACCTTCACCTGAAATTTTCATTCAAATCCCTTAATCCATTTTTGAGTAACATCACTAAGAGACAAACCAACGTGAATCATCACATAACTAGAGAATAATAAGTAGTAGTAAATAATTAAGAGTAATAATAATGAGAATAATAAGAATAAAGAATAAAGACGCAAGAAATTAATATATAAATACTTCAAATACTAATTTAAACACATCTAATGTCTGTGGAGTGATGAATTAAAATAGTCTGTTTACATTTTGAGCATTTTTCTGTCATTTTTCTGTGTCTAAAGTTTGCAGGTAATTGATGTTGGACATTTTTCAGCAAAATACCAACAATTCACTTTGTGGACCTTTGACTTTTTTGCATAAAATCTCTTCAATAGACATTTGTGAAAAATTGGGATTAGTGTACAAAGTCTTTCAATCAATCAAGTGCCATGCCATTCAGCGTAGGTGATCATTTCTCTCCATCTAATCTGATATTCTGCTTTCTGAGTTGTGACTGTTGCCCATTCCATGTGTGGCCATGATGTCAGTCCATCCATCATTTTCATTCTCTGTCTGCCTCGGTCTCTCTTCCCATTCATTTTTCCAGTTGTGACAATATATTTCAAGGTCTCTTTTTTTATGATATGCCAAAAAAAAAGGTTGCTTGCAGTTTCCTCATTTTGTTCAGTAGCATATAATTTGTGTTTAGTAATTCTAACATGTCTTTAGTGCTTATTCTGTCCATATAGGAGAAACGTAGCATGCCTCTGTAAAACCACATCTCTGCTGCAGTGATGTTGTTTGACATTTTTACTCCGCCAAGGAATGCGGTGGAGTTATATGATGATTGATGTACATTTGTCCTTCTGTTAATCTGTGAATCTGTCTGTGTGCAACATTACTCAAAAATGTACTAACAGATTTAGATGAAAATTTCAAGGAAGGTCAGAAATGACACAGGAACCAACTGATTAGATTTTGACATTGATGCGGCTAATAGTCTGGATCCATGGATTTGTTAAAGATTTCTGTATCATTGCAAGATAGCAGCACAGCGTCACTGTAACTATGACTACAAGTGAACACTACGTCAGCAGCCTACTGACAATCACATGATTTTGATCCTACTACAAATCCAACCCTGGGGACTTATCGGGACTTACCTGTTGGAAATCATACGATTGCGCAGCCTTGGTAGAGGACTGCACTCTGAGTGTTTTCCTTGTATTATTTCTGTTCCAAGATTCACATCCGTACATCCGAACTGGTAGAATGTAACAGCTGAGAGTCCTCATACGGATGCTAATTGCTATTTTTTATTTGTCAATATATTTTTTTGTTTTCATAAATGCTGTTATTGCCATTGGTACTCTACATCTGATATCTGTTTCACACCTCCCATCTGATGTCATCCATGAACCGAGATATTTGAAATGATGAACCTGCTTCAGTATTTCTTGGTCTAACTCTGTGTTACAGGTTGGGATGGCATTTTCTCTGAAATTACCATTACTTCTTTTTCCTTTCTGTTTAAAGACAGACAAAGTGTTTTGGCTCTCAGTATTAATTATGGATTCTATGGTCTGCAAGTTTTCCTCACTGTTTGCTAACAGCACTGTGTCATCTGCATAACGTATGTCATTTATGTTATAACCTCCAATGGATACTCCCAGTAAGCCTTGTATTTTCCTCATGATGTTTTTACTGTATAAGGAGAACAGGTCAGGTGAATGAATTTTTCAGTTATGGTCAAAAATATGTTTTGTGAGGTCACAGTGACCCTTGACCAAAGGACTAAAAATACAAGTTGTAACAATTAGTAGCTGCCATCTGCTCTCTGCAACAACAGGTACAGGGTATCTTCAGGATCAAGACACACTGGTTCAAAAACCCTTCTGAAATGTTCTCTGTTTTTTGACAGTCAGTTTACAATCTGCAGCACTCAGCATGGGTATTTGGAAGAGTATATTCCCAACTTTAACTGAATTTATTGTGTATGTGGGGTTCTGTCAGTTTGCAGTTCAGAGCCGGAGAACATCCAGGCAGTGCCCTACAACCTGAGCAGCCTGCTGGTGACGTGGGAGCGGCCTCGGGCGGTGTACGACGCCAGCATTGAGAAGTACTCCGTCACCTACCGACTGGCCAGTGCAGAAACGTCTGTCCACTCTGAATACCTGACCGACGGAGACCAGGATGTGGTAAGAATCCACAAGTTCAATATCAACAATTTACACCAAACACTTTGTCAGGTTTTTTCTCCACCCATAGCCACTAATCAAGCACCTCAGTCCTGAATTAGCAGCTGTTAGAAGTCATACACTTAGAATCTCAATATTAGTCAAACTGATCATTGAATCTGGTAACACTTCACACTATAAAAAAAGCCATTGACCTGTCTTATCTTTGAACCAATATTTCTGCCTCAATAGTTTCTTATTGCTTCAATAGTATCTTACCTCTTAATAGCTTAAGTTATTTAAAAGATCCAGTTCGGTATTTAAATGTCAAATTTTGTGTTTTATCTGCCGTCTAGTGATGCATTCAGGAATGCTTCAGTGTCAGAAATTGTGAAATTGGAAACAACACACCAACACGCACACTACCAGTCAAAAGTTTGGACACACCTTCTTATTTAATTTTTTTTCTTTATTTTCATGACTATTTACATTGTAGATTCTCACTGAAGATGTCAAAACTATGAGTGAACACGTGGAAATAAAATTTGGACACACCTTCTTATTTAACGGTTTTCTTTATTTTCATGAGTATTTACATTGCAGATTCTCACTGAAGGCATCAAAAACCATGAGTGAACACATATGGAATTATGTAGTAAACAAAAAAAGTGTGAAATTAGTCAAAATATGTTTTATACTGTACATTCTTCATAATAGCCAGCCTTTGCTTTGATTACTTGGCATTCTATCGATGAGCTTCATCATGAGGTAGCCTTCAGTGAGAATCTATAATGTAAATAGTCATGAAAATAAAGAAAAACCATTAAATGAGAAGGTGTGTCCAAACTTTTGACTGGTAGTGTACATCAATGTTGCCTTCCAGCACCATGTCTGTAAACCCGTTAGTTAAAATGTCTTTGGTGTTATAGCTAATTTATGACATTATGATTGTGAGATATTACAGCTTCAAGCAAGGACTGCTTCAAAAATAGCTGCTATGTTTAATGTCACTGACACTATACATTTGAGTGATGACCAGCAACCTTTTCAAAGCAGAAAACAGCCAATTTCACGCAACATTTTGTCAGATAATAGGGTTTTTTTTAATCTCCCTCCTGCTCTTCTCAATCAGTTTTTTTGAGCCAATGCAGCTCAGTGTCCCTGAATGCAACACAGAAGAGGGCTTGGTAAACAGCATTGCTCTCTACACACACCATCAATCAACAATATAGTAACATAAATTGTACAAAACATACATTGTTTAAATGTTGAATATCATGAGTTATCCCACTGCAGCTACTCTGAACTCCGTGTTGGGTTTCCTAGAAATGAAGCAAAGTAAATAGGTGTCTGGAGGGGAAAAAAAATCACTCTTTAAACCAGTTTACTTTCTGTCTGACTGCCAGGGAGCGATCCTCGACGACCTGTTGGCCAACACCAGCTACACGGTCCAGGTGGTGGCGGTCTGCACTAACGGTCTCTATGGACGTGTGAGCGACATGCTGACGTTTGTCATGCCCGTCGACGACCCCGGTAAGAGTGACCGTGCCCAGCACCGAGCTAGGGTTCAGCAGTAAAAACATTTTTTTTACGAGGCTGAAAATATACATTTTATGTGTAATTGTGTTATATTATTGAGACAGTCTGTCAAACTTGGGACTTTCTAATTGAAAAATATTCACATTATTGTTGACACCGACTTTGTATATTGTGATTTTGACTTAAAATATTTACAAATACAATTTTAAGTATTCAAACTTTGTCTGATTATCTAGGACTTTTGGCCAACTAATCTTAGGTCAAAAATGTGGTGTCTTATGATTTTGATTGCTTCTAACTGGCAGAAAGTATCTCAGTTTTGAGTCAAATGTTTTTCCTATATATTTGGCTTTATTTTTTTCATATTCTCTTCTCTTTTCCTTTCACAAATGGGCTCCAGTATTTATAACAAAACAGTAATCCTAGTAACCCCTAAACTAACAATCTTCATGTCATCAGTGGGAAAGTAAAGATTTGAATTTAAATTGAAATTAAAAGCCTATTGTTTTAGAAGTACAAAGACTAGAAGCAATGGGTAGCTACCAGCCTAGGAAAAATTACAAGTGGAAAATAGAACTTTTACTGATTATCAAATTATGAGCATCAGATGAGCTGGCTGAAGTGACGGGAGATATTACTGATAAGTGACATTCACCTCTTCTGCTTGTTTTTCTTGTCTTGTCATATGTTTAATCTTCCACCACATTTTTTTTTTCCATTTCCTTCTACACACTGTATAATGCAAATTCTATTTTTTGTTTTTCGGGATATACAGTGCTTAACAAATTTGTCAGACCGCCTGTCATAAAAGTGAGAAAACACAAATATTTTAGAAATCTGTCAAAAACTTGTTTCAGACTAAAAATTGTATTGTTATTTATCAGGCAAATAACAAGATGGAACAACTAAATAGTCCTCATAGTCCTTACATATATTAACATATATTAACCAAAAATCTATATTTTCTCCTTTGGCTCTGATAATAGCTTGCATTCTTGCTGGCATTGTTTTTATGTAGTTTTCAACAGTCTTTTTTGTTAATGAGTTCCAAATAGTTCCTAGCTTTTCCCAGAGACTTGCTTGGCATGAAACTTTTGTGTGATCTATTTTTGAATCAATAAATCACAGATCTGTACAATAGGATTCCAGTCTAGACTTTGACTTGACCAGTCCATCAGTTCTAGTGTTCCAGATTCTTTTTTCTTGTCCAGTATTCTTTGCACAGCTTTGAAATATGCTTGGGGTGATTGTCTTCTTGGTATATGAACCCACGACCAATCAGGTTCAATCCAGAAGAGATTCCTTGATGCACCAAGATGTTGTAGGAGAGCTTTCTGTTCATCATACTGTCCATTTCAACTGATTTGCCCATGTTGTTTCCACAAATGGAACCCCATACCATAATGGAGGCAGTGGGTCAATGCATCGAGCATCAAAACGTCTTCCAGCTTTTCTGTGGACATAAACAGGACATGCTAACTGAAGAGTTGAAACTTAGACTTGTCCGTCCAGAGTACCTTCTTCCAGTCATCTACAGTCCAGTGTTTGTGCTCCCTGGCAAATTTTCAGCATTTTTGGATGTTTGCAGGCCTCAATAATGTCTTTCTCAGCAACTCTTTTTTTCCTTTAAGCCTTTTTCCTTCAGTCGGCTGCTAATGGTACTTCTGGAGACTTTCTCAGATTCTGATCTAGGAGCATTAATCTCTGCCTGAAGATCAGCAATAGTCTTGCTTCTGTCTCTAGTACTTCAAATCTTGAGGTGCATGACATCTGCTTCAGTTAACTTTCATTTTTGGCCTCTTCCTTGGTGCATTTTGTAAGTACCAGTCTCTGCAATCGGGTCCAAGGCATTCTTGACCACACTGTGAGAACACTTTATGTCTTGCCCTATTTGTCTCAAAGTCCATCCAGCATCATGAAATGCTTTAAATCGGATTCTGTCTTTCTCAGAAAGTTCTCTACACGTCACCATTTTGAACAGGATGGAGGAATTTCAAACTGAATTCATGTTTTTATGCCCAAATTTCAGCCAGCACACTGGAATTCTCTGAGAAGTCAGAAATTATTCAAGAATAACATATAACCACTGAAATGCATTTTTCTGTTCAGGAATGCAAGCAAATAACTGTAATTTTCCATCTCAAACAAAAAATAATAATGCACTAAACAGTAAATCAGAACACTCATAGATAACAATAATTATATTTTAGCATTAAAGATATCATTTTGATTAAAGAGCTTACACATACTGGTGGATTAACCATTACAGAAACATAAAAAATATTTTGGTAATGAGCAATGCTGTTAATTTAGGGTAGTGGTAGCAAATACCTTACACTGGGTGATGGTCTAATAAATTTGTTAAGCACTATGTGTGTGTGTGTGTGTGTGTGTGTGTGTGTGTGTGTGTGTGTGTGTGTGTGTGTGTGTGTGTGTGTATATATATATACATATATATATATATATATATATATATATATATATATATATATATATATATATATATATATATACACACATATATATATATACACATATATATATATATATATATATATATATATATATATATATATATATATATATATATATATATATATATATATATATATATATAGTGTTTCCTCTACACAAATTCTGCAGCGGCGGGCCGCCATTCCTAAATCCTAGCCGCCGCTCCTTCAAATTTCTTTCTTTTTTTTTCTTGTTATTGTTGCAAATACACCACCACCGCATGTCTCCACTGTCACAGCAGAGTTCTGCACTGTGTCGGGTTCTCGCGAGTACTAAGGTAAACTACAGATAACTATCTTGCTCAGTATCTACTCTTTGATACGTCGGGTTAATACGACGATGTTGAAAGAGCATGGCCTTGAAAGTGACGTCACGTCACTTTCGCAACAAGGCACCAGGTCAGAGAGTCAGAGGAGTGTCGTCTTGGAAAATAGGGCAGTAACTTACCGGAGAAAAGTTACAAGCTTAAGATAACTCATAATATATTGTTCAAGTTAAATAGACATTCACAAAATATTGGTGTCCAGCTAACATTAGTTAACATACCAGTGTCTTCAATTAATTGGGTCCGGTGCCAACTCAGTGTCGCTAACGTGAGTAAACTATTGATAGCATTAAGCTAATATCTACACTCCATGATGTAACTATAGCTATTCAATAAATAGGTTGTACAAGTAAAATCTGCAGTCAAGTGTCATTTGTTTACGCATCATGGCTCCCCGGAGAACCTGCCGCCGCTGCTGAAAAAAATCCTAGAGGAAACGCTGTGTGTGTGTGTGTGTGTGTAGGTGTGTATATATGTGTGTGTGTGTATATATATATATATATATATATATATATATATATATATATATATATATATAAAAATCTAAATTTAAAAAAAAAATATATATATACATACATATATATATACATATATACATATATATATACATATATGTGTGTGTGTGTGTGTGTGTGTGTGTGTGTGTGTGTGTGTGTGTGTGTGTGTGTGTGTGTGTGTGTGTGTGTAAAGCCTCACAATCACACACACTGTTGTTCCAATTTTCTTTTTGTGTTTTAACTGTCTCATCTCATTTCTCTATATTTCTAAGACATAAGAATATGCTTGGTTTGTGTGCAAGGGGTCAATTTCCATGTTTCTTCATGTCACGTCATCTTGTGGCATCTGTTCCTTTTGCCTTTCACAGTAAGAGAAATGTTTGCATGTGTGCAGCACTATTTTGTGTTACGTAGATAGAAATGGCAACCATAGTGACTTTGTAATTCAGCTGAACTTTATATTAAATAAACTAATGTGTCTTGTTCCAAAGAAAAATAACCCTGCATCCTATTTCAGTGTCAGCTTGCATGAATGAGTGTTACTCTGCAACATTCAGTTAATTTACACAATAAGACTAAAATTATGGTGCCGTCTTAGCTCCATTTTTAATCTTGATAAATTAAAACAGGATTTTTTTCTCTTCAAACCAGTCCCAGAAGAATTAACAAATGACAACCACTTTTACTCGTGCCTAAGATTTATTCCAAATATTCAATACATTTTAAATGATTTCATGAAGAGGATTAATGTCATAATGCTGTGACAAAAAGAAAAGCATGTGAATTTTAGCAATTTTAGCAGTTTAGAAGTTGCTGTACATGTTTAGGGTTTTAATTTGATGACTGAAATAATGAGTTGCATTAAAGGTTATAATTGCCTAATTGACTAATAAATCAATCATCTCATTATTTTTTCTTTTCATCTTGATTTTATACATGTGCTTCTTTTTGCATCAGATATAGCTCAACAAAGGCTTCGCACTGATAAAGTCACTTTTCAGCCAAACCCTCAGTCATAACTCTCAAACCCAGTTCATTAAACTTGTAAAACCCCACCTCATGCTTCACAAACCAGTCTGATCTGGTCTCCATGATGTGTCACTTAGCCTCAGACAGGTAAGACCCACAAGACCACCACCTGCACACCTGCCCCCAGACATGCCCAACTGTGTGCTGTGTGTCTGAGCTCGGTCAGCTTGTGTCGCATTTGCAAATAACTCTTTGTGAGCTTGTTTTATCCCTGTCAGATAGCCGATGGGTGGAGTTTAAATCCTAAAAATTTTAAAGTATTGGAGAAAAATAATTGAGAATTTTCAGTTCAGATTCTTTTTTTGACTCGTCAGACTTGGAAAGAATAATGAAACAGAAAAAAAATATTAGTTGCAAATGCTTTTTGTGCAAGGTTTTCTGTGTATGTGTGTGTCTTTGACCCCAAAGGGGTGGGGGGTGGGCACGGTTTCCATGCATGAAAGTCCCTTAATCTGTTGCATGTAAGTGTTTGTTGCCAACTGGTAATGTGGTTATCATAGAGCAGCATACTACTCAAAGTGGTGTGCATAACCTGTCACCCTTCTTCCATTTTCTCCCATTGTCATTCCACACATACATCCAATATAAGCAACACATTCACATTTCAAATTCATTATTACATTTTTAGCAAACAAAAGTAACAAGGAAGTTGACCTATTATCTTTTTTTGATACATCCTGGGACACAGTGTCCAAAAGTGTACCTGTTCTTCCCTGTGATGTTCTCATCACAGTGTTATCAAAATGTTTTACCCTTTGTCATGCATCCGTTTTGAAGGAAATTCCCATCAATTACAGCTCAGAGTAATTTTCAAACCAATCTAAGTAATGTCAAAATTGTGTAACTGATGAAACTGATAATTTGTTGAAATTAATGTAGTTCTTGTTTTGAATCATTTAATGTGACGTTAATGTTGCAACCTGTTCCTTTTTCCAGAAAATGTGCTGGATCCAGATTCAGATGAATTTGATGACGAGGTAAAGAAAATTTAAATTTTTCCTTGCATGTCATTGTTTAATTACAGCTATTAAGATTGCTTATTACTGTTTTTAAACCTTACTTTAACCAACAGGGCAACTATGAACCTGATCTGTCTTGGAATGGACCAGACAAAATCCAGGATAATGACGTGGATTGGAGTGCTACAAACTCACAGAGGATCAGAACATCTGAATCACCTTTTTTACCTTTACCTGGCTTGAGAACTACAACAGCACAGTTTGGTCAAAGGAGAACCACCACTGATCCAGTTCCCCCTCTCAGATCCACCCAGTCAGGTCAAGAGCTGAGCCGTTCCAAAGAAGCAACGTACCATAGTACCTCCTCACTACCACCAGAGGTCATCCTATCAGAAGAAAGCACAGCCAGTGCTGACTTCAGCGGTGCTGACAAAGCTCCTGTTTATTCCACCACAACAACCAACAAACCCCTCATTGCTACTTCCACTACTCCTTTATATCCCATTACAAAGACGGAAGGTGCTCATCGAAGCATAGGTCCAAAAGACTCCTCTGAAAAAGCAAAAGGTGGTGTCAGTACCACTACTCCTGCTTTCATTGGCGCAAAGGCGAAAGGTGGTAAAAGCATTTCTCCATTCAGCACCACCACCACTATAATGGCTTCTCATGCCAGTGACATGAGCAGCACAACATTATCATCATCATCATCATCCTTCATCCAGGCTGAGGTTGACCCAGGTTTGGCAATTCCCCTAAATGAAGACACCACCACTGATGGAAGTGTTTCCACTGAAGCCAGAGGTCTTCTTCCAGAAACCCAGACAGAAACTTCGACTGGCCAGCCTTTCTCCTCAAGTGAAGCTGTTCTACGTAGGCACACAAGTCCCATCATGCCTCATTTTTCAACAACCACTACCTCTGTTGGCTTGAGTGCCGTTCTCTTGCAGACCACACAGCCAATGTCCAACGGTGAGAGCCCCTCTGTCTTCCCCTACTCTTCCTCCTCCTTTGCCTCCTCCCCTCTGTGTGACACTGCAGACCCCAGCGCTGCCCCCTCCACTTGCTTGCATGACCCTCCCTCTTCGTGGCCTGTGTTGTCTGCCCCTGCATCGGACTCCCAGCATGTTGCTACCACGCCGCTGTCTAGCAAAGACACAGCTTCTCCTTCAATATCCACCGTCTCTGCCTCCACCCTGCCTCACCTCCCTCACTCCTCTCAATCCCTGTCTGGTTGGGAGACTGACCCCGTCTTCCCTGGTGTTGGGTTTGATGATAGTGATAGCACTGGTGATTTGTTATCTGGGTCTTCAGGGGATCCCTCAGTATTTAGTGATACCCCTCCACTCCAGAGGGTGCCGGACACATCTGACACCGTTGTCGTTGCTGAGATCTCTGAATCTGCCTGGGATCCATCCCTCTCGACAGTCTCTTCGCCTGTCAGCCCCACCCTCCAGCCTTCAGTTCTTCTTTCTCCTGACTTCACTCTTTCCGGTGCCACCCCAGGCCTGTCCAGACCTTTCTCAGTTGGGTATGAGGACTCAAGATATGCTAAAGGAAGCACAATAGAATCTTTCCTCCCTGAGGTCAGTGGTGATGGGTTTCCATTAGCTAGTGATGTGGATGCCATGTGTGGCTGTTCTCTGGAGCTATCAGCATCCTCATCCTGGTTGCATGCATCTCCTCATGTGCCCCTGCCATCCTCTGCTTGGGACTCAACTAATTTAGAGCTTCGCTCTAGTGTGGGCTTCCTTTCGACCTCAGGTGTTGCTGTAAACAACCCTCTGCGCTCTCTGTCTGTGGTGGGCTCTGATAGTCTGTCCTCAGACCAGCCTCTGCTCTCCCATAGTGCTATCTCACCCTCACTGACCTCTCCACATTCCCAGTTTCTCCAAGCCACCCATAGTGACCTGCCCATTTCTGTTGCAGCCACAGCATCTGCTGTCACGGATTCCTGGTTCTTGGCATCAGACAGGAACAATGCCTTCCAAACTTCTGCCCTCCCTCTGTCACCCACAACCTCCCCTTTTACCCCCACACCAGAGGCACTAGTATTAGACAGTAGTAGTAGTGCCTCCGGTTCAGCCCTGTTCCCTGACTCACAAGAAGGCATAGATCAGGAGTGGGACAGGGTTCCCACTTCAGCCTCTGGAGAGAGCGTGCTCCCTTATTCAACCAAAGTCAGTAGCACTGTCCCCCTCTCCACGGCTTCAGAGTCTGGTCAGACCCCAGATGATATGGAGGACCACTCCTCAGCATTCTACTTTGAAAGTGGGAGTGGCAGTGCCATCACCTCAGAGGTAGGAGGCACAGCAACGCCAACCATATCACCGGTAACCTCGGCTTCACCCTGGTCGCTGGGTGGGGAGGAGGAGAGCGGTTCAGGACAGGGTGAAAGCCTCTTCGACAACGAGACATCTTCTGACTTCAGTATCTCAGAGCGCACAGAAAGAGAGTCGGAGGAAGAGGAAGCAGTTGCAGGTAAAAAAAAAAAAAAAAAAAAAAAGCCGTCGGTATGGGAAACAACAAACTGCATTGCAGCTACAAATTCCAGGGGATCAGGAAGAGTTTTGGACATCCAAATGATGACTAATCCACCATCTGTCTGTAACAAAACTCCATTTCATTTTTTTTCTGTAACCGCAAAAGAAAGAAAATTGACTAATACTAAACGTCAGCCATTGCAGCCTCCAACAGGAACCCATAACTTTGATGAACGTACCATCATAGTCTTCATCATCATTTGAGACACACTCATTACTGCCATTCATCCATGTATTTTCTCCACCAATTTTTATGTTTAGGATTGTAAAGGGCAGCAGCATCTCTCCAAAATGTATTTGTAGAGAAGAGTGCCCTGACTCAGAGGCAAGTGAAGAACACAATTCAATGCCTTAAAACCAATACACTGAATACTCATTAATACGTTATTTGAAAGTCAAAGGAGAGATATGAATCTGTAATATGTTGTGATAATCTGCCAGTGCATGGCAGAATTTTTAGCAGTTTCATCAGCTTGATACTGATTGAGGAAGCATAATCATATGGTAGTGCACTTCAATTTGAAGTACACAGTATCTTTTCAAATTGCATACTACTACTGAGAAAGTTTTTTAAGATTTTTGCTTAGGAATCAAAAGGCAGCCTCTCCTTAAAGCAAGACTAGTAATCAGTCAAAGTCAGCTTTATTGTCGGTTCTGCTACATGCGTACACATACAGAGAACTGAAATTGCATTTCTCTCTAACCCTAAAACGTGAAAACTAAAGCTAAAAATTTAGGATACAATCAAACATAATTGAATCAGTGAATGTGAACATTCTTTCTTCCTGTCCTTCTCCATCCTTTTGTTAAAATACGATGACTAATGTCCAAAATCCCAAGTTGCAATGTGGGCAAATCAGTTTGATTGAGTGCCAAACATAGAAATGTTCTCTTCCCAAATGTTACTTGAAATGTCCACCAGAGTGCAGCAGTGTTCTTTTAAGGCCCCAGGTGGCACACACACATCATTCTCGTGTTGCAGACTACACTGTATTTCACAAAGGTGTTAGACCATCTGTGAATAAACTGATCCCAGTAGCTTTTAGATTTGACATAGTATCAGATATTCAGAAGAAATCTCCTGCGAGAGGTTTACAGGGAACACTGGTACTAGTGGAGGATTTTGTATGTTGTACCCCATTAACAACTCATCTGTACTTCAAACTTTTATACTGCAGTTGATTTTTACACTGCCAATCAACCGTGAAGAAACTCTATCGTGAAAGAATACTCTGGTGTTCCGCATCATTAATGGGAAATTATTGAATCAATCAATTCCCTTCCATCCGGGCAGATGGTATTTTTAGTTCATTTCAATGAAAATTGGCTTGTTGGTACATAATTCAGCACAGTCACTAGTAATGTTTTATGTAGTTAGAGTTGCATGGTAATATGGTTGAAAGTATAATAACCAAAACTTGTACTTTTCTGAAGGTTTTTGAAATTTCCTCAAGTCGTAAGTGCCTTATCAACATGCTGAGGCTGAACAAAGGAAAAATAAAGGGAGTGTCTCACCTACTGAAATACACTGCCTGTCCAAAAAAAGCTGCCCCTTGGATTTAACTAGGCGAATAGGTAAGAGCCTTCCATTGGATAATTACTGCAGTGATGAATAGGTTTCAGCAGGCAACAACTTATTTAATCCTAGCTGATGCAGTGAGTAGCTTCTCATTTCTTTAACAACCATGTCGGAAGACATATCCTGTGGTCATGGAAAGGATGTTAATCTCTTTCAGAAGGGTGAAATTATTTTCCTGAATCAAGCACAGAAAACAAGTAAGGAGATGTCTGAAACTGCTAAAACTGTTTTAAGAACCGTCCAACGCGTTATTAGAACCTGAAGGATAGTGCTGAACCATCATCTTTGAGGAACAAATGTGGTCACAACAAACTCTTAGATGATTGTAGGAAGTCAACAGTAGAACTCACGGCTATGTTTAATAGTGAAAGTAAGAGCATTTCCACACACACAATGCGAAGGGAATTCAAAGGGTTGGGACTAAACAGCTGTGTAGCTCTAAGAAAACCACTGATCAGTGAGGCTAATGAGAAAAAAATGGCTTCGCTTTGCCAGGTGACGTGGTCTGATGAGTCCAGATTTACCCTGTTCCAAAGTGATGGCCGCATCAGGATAGAAGAGAGGCAGATGAAGTGATGCACTCATCATGCCTAGTGCCTGCAAGCCTGTGGGGGTTAGGGTTATCATCTGGGGTTGGTCAGGTTCAGCAACATTATGTGCCCACAGAATGAGGTCAGCTGACTACCTGAATATACTGAATGACCAGATCTTTCCATCAATGGAGTTTTTCTTGCCTGTTGGCATGGGCATATTCCGAGAGGACAGTGCCAGGGTTCATGGGGCTTGCATTGTGAATGAGTAGATCAGGGAACATGGGACAGCATTTTCACACATGGATCGGCCTCCACAGAGTCCAGATCTCAGTCCCATTGAGAATCTTTGGAATGTGCTGGAGAAGACTTTGCTCAGTGGTCCGACTCTCCCATCATCAATATAAGATCTTGGTAGAAAATGAATGCAACTCTGGACAGAAATAAATGCTGTGACATTGCAGAAGTTTATTAAAACAATGCCATGTCGAATGTGTGTCGTTCTTGGAGCTAAAAGCGGTATAATGAGATATTACAGTGTGCGTGTTTTTGGGGGGTTTTTTTGGACGGGCAGTGTATATTATGTATCTGCAGAAAGTCAAGTCATTCCAAGCTCTTCTCTCTGTCAAAGGAGATCATCAATTACTTAAAGGCACATTTGTGATTTGTGTTGTCAGGGCTTTTGGATATATTTACTTCAGCTTCTCTAAAACAAATGAACATAAACTGGTGGCTGTCTAGATGATCTTGCTGAAAACTGATTTATTTTGGGATAAAACATGCAACAACAAAAAAAAATGCTATGGTCCTGTATAATATGATTCTACCTGTATTTCCATTCCTTTACTCCTGACAACCTTACATTCAGATACAGTAGCAGAACCTCATCTTCATCGTTTAGATCTTTACAGAGGGATCTTTGGCTAAAAGTTTTAAATCCTCATTTCTTCACAGGTTCTTCACTTTGTCTTCAGCTTCTGAACAAAAACTAACAACCCTTTCCATTTTCTGTCTGGGCCTTTTCTTTTCTCTGCCCATTATAATCACCAGTGTGCCCTTGGACTTGGAGAGGCAGAGAAATATTTGTTAGATGTATGATTGAATGAATGGGTTTTACTCTGGGTGAGCCCCTAGTAGAAATCACACAATGGGCTCTTTATGAACTAGTCAACAGGGCTGACCCAGCCATTCACGGCTGAACTGGGCCGGTTTGTGCAGAAGAGGTAAGTTCTGACAAACAGCCTCTCCTCAGTCAAGGTTAGTGTTTTCTGTCCTGGTTATCAGATAGTAGAGGGAGAATTCAGCAGCAGCAGCAGCTCAGTGAGGTCAGGTTCAGCCATTAGATTTTCATTTCATGTTATTCAAAGTTACAATTATGCTGCCTGATTGACACCAGCTCAGCTGTGCTTATGTGCTCTAGTTTGATGGATGTGTTCTCACTTGCTCTAGGATGGACTTTTGATTGTGAACTTTGTGTGTCTGTGTATTTCTTTCAAGTGGTTTGGCAGGTGGTCTGAATGCGAGGAGTTTAGTATTTGTGCAGTAGGCAGGTGAATGTGAATGCAGTGTTTCAATTATGGGTGATTAATGTGACTTCTGTTTCCTTCTGAAGTAGATACATGCAAGATCTAAGCATGTTGGATTAATAGTTCTACAAACAATTGAAGGAGACAGAGCTGCTCTGGAGGCAGAAATGAGCTCACTGGTTAAAATAAATTTGAGTCACATTAGGTCATCGTTCTACTTCTTTTGGAGATGACCTTTTAATTTGAATGTGTTGCTTGTCAAGAGGATAGAGGAAATGAATGAAATTTTGAGCAAAATCGCAATGAGTAAGGATGAGTATAAAGCATAATTTGAATGTTTCATCATGGTCCTTTCTCTATGACCTTTGGATTTAAACCATCCAAGCAATTATTCATCAGAGGTCCATGTATAGTGTGTCCTTCCAGGACTATCGACTCAAATTTTGGAAAATGTCAAAGTTACTCAGATCCTCACGCTGTCCATTTTTCTTGCTTTCAACACATAACTTAAAGAACTTGCAATTCACCGGCTGCCTAATATATCCTTCCCTTTGACAGGTACCATTTTAGTTAGATAATCAATGTAATTCTCTTTATCTTTCAGTAGTTTTAATGTTGTGGCTGTTAGTGTGTATGCTTGAGTTAGTTGTGACACCATGTTGCCAATGAGAGTGGCTGAGTAGGCTTGTAAGCAAACAAGAAGAGATGTGTTGAAACAGTTACCTAAAAGTAGTAGATCAGTGATTGAAGTTGCTTAAGTAATGGTTAAATGAAATTGTTAACTTACAGTAATGGATAAGCAGTGGAAATAATGTAAACCTACTTTATTATTCTACTAATTTAGAAATAAAATAGCAAATGTATTGTTTGTAATATTGAGCTAAATGTAGCCGAATGAATAAATGAGTGAAATAGTATAATTAAATGTACTGATTGAAATATACTGCAGTACTGGAAGTATAAAGTATATACACTACCGTTCAGAAATTTGGGGTCACTTAGAAATGTCCTTATTTTTGAAAGAAAAGCATTTTTTTTCAGTGAAGATAGCATGATATTAAGCAGAAATACAGTCTAGACATTGTTAATGTGGTAAATGACTATTCTAGCTGGAAACTGCTGATTTTAATGGAATATCTACATAGAGGTACAGAGGAACATTTCCAGCAACCATCACTCCTGTGTTCTAATAGTACATTGTGTTCACTAATGGTGTTGAAAGACTATTTGATGATTAGAAAACCCTTGTGCAATTATGTTAGCACAGGAATAAAAATGAGTTTTCATGGAAAACATGAAATTGTCTTGGTGACCCCAAACTTCTTAATCTTAATTAATAATGTTAAATCAGCAGCAAATATCCAGCTGTAAAACAATTCAATGGCTGTTGATGTCAGTGAAAAAACATCTGACATACACTATATTGCCAAAAGTATTCGCTCACCCATCCAAATAATCAGAATCAGGTGACCAACTTGACTGGCCTGCGCAGAGTCCTGACCTCAACCCCATAGAACACCTTTGGGATGAATTAGAGTGGAGACTGAGAGCCAGGCCTTCTGGTCTAACATCAGTGTGTGACCTCACAAATGTACTTCTGGAAGAATGGTCAAAAATTCCCATAAACACACTCCTAAACCTTGTGGACAGCCTTCCCAGAAGAGTTGAAGCTGTTCTAGCAGCAAAGGGTGGACCGACATCATATTGAACCCTATGGATTAGGAATGGGATGTCACTTACTTTCATATGAGAGTCAAGGCAGGTGAGCGAATACTTTTGGCAATATAGTGTATCTGTGGAGTACATAAGATAAGGAAAGAGCCACTGGTATACTCGTGTCTTCAACAGACACGTGTCTTTCACTGTTGACCAAGTATTTGAATTTCTACAACCATAGCAGCTGTTCTTCTGAGAAGTACAGTAACATTGGAGCTCCAGAGTGCAGCAGGGAAGGGCTCTGACTTTTTTTCCCCATTCTGCAGCAGCTGTAACTTCTCCCTGTCTTTGTTCTTCCTCTTCAGATGCCAGTAACAGCAGCCATGAGTCAAGGGTTGGCTCCTTCATGGATAAAGAGAGGAAGGCTGTGATTCCTTTGGCTGTCATCTCCACCCTCACTGTGGTCAGCCTGATGGTCCTCATTGGTATTCTCATCTACTGGAGGTACAGTAAACACATTAGAAAACAGTTGCTTATTTATACATTCACACAGAACAACACTGTCTTCCCAGTATTATCCTGAATTCACCTGTTGTACAGCAGGATTTTTAGCTCTTTCACGTTAGTGGTTTCATTCCCAGTCTAAGAGAACTACATCAGAAATTTGGGTGATAGCGTCACTTTTTCTCTAGCTGGCTGTAAACCTACCAAAGTGTCCACATGAAGGAGGAGGTACGAGGATGCTGTCAAAGTGTGGTTCCACACAATGCAGCTGCAACACATTTTGTTCTCCATGAGAGGAGCATTTGAGTGTCATAGTATCACAAGTGCCTTATTTGGAATTATCTACGAATGAACAATGGATGGATATGTGTCATTTGAACATCATTTCTGATGATCCAAACTACTCAGTTCAAATAGTTCATCTCTGTGACCAGGCATTACCCGTAACCTGCTTATTTTTGCTCCTCACTGAGGTTGTGCATATTTTTTCAAACTGTATTTTCTGATTCTACTTTCTGATTTGCCCTTACATATTGAAAATTTATGTCAAAAATTGTATTCATGCTTATTTAAAGAATGTCTCAATCCCACCGTTCTTCCTATTACATGTCAAAACCATCCTGCACATGTATTTGTATTTATAAATCTTCTTCCAAAAATGACACATTTAGCCTTGATCTTGTCCTTCAACTAAAAGCTGGAACAGTCCTGCAGCATCCTGTTTTTAATCATAGGACTCTGTTTGCATGCACTGTATTTTTAAAACACACACACACACACAGCTCACCACCTCATCTCCAGCCTCTGCCCTCCAATCCCACCATACCTCATGTATGAGGAGGGGTAGTCAAGTGGAGACTTCAGCCTGAAGACTTTCATATTTGTCTGGGAAGCTTAATCTCTTCGAACATGGGCTCAATCTTGATCCTATATTGTGAGTGTTTTTTATGTGCGTGCGTGTGTGTGTGTGTGTGTGTGTGTGTGCGTGCGTGTGCTCGGCAACAGCCCTTTCACAAACAATACCTCCTGTGTCGCCTGAACGGAGCCTTTCAGCTGTTGTTGCCTCTTTCTTTTGACAGTGAAGTGTTGATTTGTTTCCGATGACCTTGAGAGATGCTGATTTTCATCATTTTTTGGGACATATGAAAATGCCGGATTTTGTGCAAAAAGTTTATTTCGTGTACAATAGTATAATGTTGATTTTCTTTGTCTTCATTCAGAGCATAAACCTAAAAGGTTCTTTTCTTCTATTACTGAAAACATTACACTACCATTCATAAAGTTTGGGGTCACCCAAGCAATTTCATGTTTTCTATGAAGACTCACACTTTTATTCATGTGCAAACATAATTGCACAAAGGTTTTCTAAACATCAATTAGTCTTTCAACACGATTAGCTAACACAATGTACCATTACAACACAGGAGTGGAAATAGTCATTTACCACATTAACAATGTCTAGACTGTATTTCTGATGGATTTCATGTTATCGTCATTGAAAAAATCTGCTTTTCTCTTAAAAGTAAGGACATTTCTAAGTGACCCCAAACTTTTGAACGGTAGTACATCTTGAAAACCCTGTGGACTCCTCTGACCGTGAAATAACCAACTTCAGAAATCCGATCAAAGACATGCTGTCAAACGCTGTGTAAACACTTTTGGTGTGATTTTTTTTTTCCAGACTGTACATTTCTCATCTGCCATGCTCAAGATTCAACAGATTGTTCTTGTTTTGCACTCTGCTTGTTGTTGTATCTCCAAGATTGAGCAGTGCTAAGCCGGTAATAATCTGATGAGCAGGGAGATTAATCGTCAGTGAAGGATGTACCTTGGCTGCAGCGCTGCCAGGATCCACTCAGCTGAGTGTGACCACAGAGGGTCGGCAGATAGAAAAGGACATCCGCCTGATTATGTCAGACAGAAGGAATCGTGTCAGCGTCTTGTAGGGCGAGTGGCAGGAGGCCAAATGCACTAATCCTGCTGCTGTTGTGTCCTTTTTACTCCCTCGTGACAACACTGTGCTCATTTGGACACTGCTGCTGTGCATTTGAGGTCAAGCAGTTTGAGGGGATTTTGGTAGACTTTACAAGTTTACAACAAGCTTAGAGATATGCAACAAATTAGCATGTAGGAAAACAGTTTTAAAGGCATCTGTTCAAACCCAACTTTATTTCTGTAGCAGCTTCTCTACAGGAGTCCAGGCCCAAGTACAATGTGAGGAACAGATTCAACAACGAGCAAAAGCATGATTACTAACAGAGACAGGACAGTAGGCAGAGATGCTCACTGGTGTAAATAGAGGTTCAGATTGAACAAGACAAGAACAGAAGTATTTTTTTAAAATATTTCTCCATGTGCTGATAGGATGCATCAGGCTGTGTGTGACTGTTATTGAGCAGCAGCTGTTTTCTTAGTTTAGGCTGAACTTTTTGCTGAGCATCTTACACATCACATCAATATAATCAGATTATGTAGTCTCAGACTCACTAGATAAACAAAGAAAACACACTAAGGCAGCCAATGACCGACAGAAGAATTATTGTACATCTTTAGCTACTAGTTTTTAACCAATGTCTCTCACATACAACAACAGATACCATCTGTCAGAAGATCAATTTTACACTGCTCTGAAGACATTTTAATGCTAAGGTCTAACTAGCCTAAATAGTTGCTAAAGTCAACTATCTGTTGAACAAAAATAATATTGCTAGGAATTAACAGTTCACATCCTGTTTTTTGTATCAGTGACTTTTGAAGTTTTGATCAAACACAACTCCAATCCATTCAAGTGTATTTATTAAGCATCTTTTTAAACACTCAGTTGACAGAAGTGTTGCATGTTGTCAGACAGGCAGCAAAAAAAATATATGTAAAAAGCTTGACAGGAAAAGGTTAAAACGGGATAGCAACTTGTAAGATGAATTTCTAAAAAATTTCTTAAAGCTGCAAGCAGCGTTGGTTGGGTCTTCGCATCCTTGCTGGTCAGCGAATCCAAGTATTTCCACCAGGTGGTGCTCTCTCTGTTGTATTTTGTTCTATCAAATTAATCAGGGCCAGACTCTGATCATACTCGTGAAGTTTGAGGCAGATTGGCGCAAATACAGGCCAGTTACACAACATTTCCTGTGTCATGGCGAATTGTCGAAATTCCACCAGCTGCCATTTCCACACCGTCAGACTTTTGCAGAGCATTCTAATAACTTTTAATCACCCATGCCTGGGTACAGAACAGCCCTGAAGGACGAAAGCTCAAGAGGAAGCACGGACGCTTCCTCTTGATAAATAATTTTCTTTTTGTGTGTGTGCGTGCGTGTGTGTGAGAAAAGAGAATGAGGGATGTACGTCGACCAAATCAATGTCAATATGTAAATGAGAATTGCTCCCTTAAACTCTGCTGCTGATTCTTTTCTTTTCCCTACAATCATATTTTGGTAAATGAGTTTGAGTTCAGCTTTTGAAAATGTGCAAAAATTGGTCCACAATTGTCCAAAATATGTCACAAAATTCAAATGGCCGACTTCCTGTTGTGTTTTAGGTATGGCTGTCAATTACATTTTTGCGTGTTGTGAGTTATTCATCTCTACCCAAGTGACATGTACTGGTCATAGTGCCTGTTTGAAATTTACCAGGTGCCATTTTGGCCCACACCTGTGCAAGTTCCATAAAATATCTAATTTTTCACTGGTCCTGATGTGTGTGCAAATTTTCACACATTGTCAAGTATTTTTCGGCCTTCAAAATTGCAATTCAAAAAATGGGAGAAAAAAAAAGAAGAAACCCGTGGGTTTCAAGAGGGTCTGAGCACCAAAGGGTCCTACACACCTATGGTGCTCAGACCCTAATAAAGAGGAACAGTGTATCACTGCATAGTAAGACTAGTTCAATGAAAAAAGTGACCAAATATAAATCAGGTCCAGTTTTTGTTTTTTATTTGTGCTCTCATGTCAAGCTTCTTGAGTGTACTTCTTGTGGGTTCTTCTGCTTGTTGTGCTACAAAGATATATACCATTGTGCAAGACCTGAACGGTCATTTCAGAAACAAATCACTGATATACTTGCTCCTAAAAGCTGAACAGTAAAAGAAAAATTAACAAATAAACAAAATGAACAATAAAAATGAAAGTACAGTTGGTGGAAATGATCTTGTTCAGGTATACAAGGTCAATGCTGAACAGTTCTGAGCAACTGTATAAATCTAAATCCAGTATGCAGTCGGCATAAAAACCTGCAAGACTCATTGGGAGAGCATTTGTGTCAGTGTTTCCCAAAGTATCAGTCTTTAATCCCAAAGCTCAACCTTCATTCTCTGTGTGTGTGTTTTTTTTTGTCACTGATAATCCTTGATGCCCATTTTTGGCTTAGACAACACAGGCTCATCAGAGGCAGCCTCATCCCTTTTAAAAACTTGTCAAGGATTAACAGAACATCTTTTTTCCCATGTTTGTGGGAAGATTACTATGTATTCTCCAAAATCTGGGCTAACGCCGAATCACATGAAAACAAAGGCATCTTCTGCCTGTCTCATTCCGTGTTGGTTAGCCCAGATATAATATTTTCTTTATTAGGGCTGGGACTTTAATGCGTTACTTTCGATTAATTGATTGCAACAAAAATAATGCGTTAACTTGATCAGCGCATTTAATCGTGTCTTTCTCAGTTCCCTCATTTCTGGCACACCAGTAACTCTGATGAACACTCCAGCCCAGTAGGTGGAGGTAATGAACCTAAAGTCTGTTTGCCAGCCTTGAAGAAGAAGCACAGGAAGCACTGAGTGATGTCAGCACACTGGTGAACAGTGAAGGAAGACGAGATTGAGCTTGTTGGGCAGAAAGTTTTCTGTAAAAATCTTCCTGAAGGCAGTTTGGATAAAAGCCTGGTTGTGTGCAAAATGTTCAACAAAGAGTTTTCTGATCACTGCAGCACTTAAAGCTGACGGTATCAGCTCAATGTAAAGCATGTTGCTGTTAGCACCAGAGCTAACATTAGCTACGACAGTCCTGCTAACGGTGTAACTAGGGTTGCCACCCGTCCCTTAAAATACGGAATCGTCCTTTATTTGACAATTAATTGTTGCATCCCGTATTGAATCAATACGGGACGCAAATTGTTCCATATTTTCATAAATGCCCCGTACACGTCTGTCACACACTCATCAAAACTGCATAAGGAACAAAATAAAACACAGGAAACATTAAGGGCAGCCAATTTCATCTTCCTTAGACCTATGTAGCGAGGACCTGACGCCAGGTCCAGCGGATAGACCTCAGACTTCTCTGTGTGTCCGGTCCTGTGGTTCTGTCTCTGGTTGCCTGGTTACAGATGCTGCTGCTCCCGCGCTTTTAAAAATGTCTCCACCCGAAACTCCACCACGTCCAAAGAAGCAAAAACATTTGCAAATGTACAGACGTGAGTGGGAAGACTGGAAACCCTGGCAGTAGCTACAGGGCAAAGTATGTTTTCTGTTGCTCATGGATTAGCTGAAGTAAGGCAGCATCAGGAGACCAACATGTAAGAAACATGAGAACAGAGAGGACCCAACCAGTAGGTCAGGAGATGATTAGATGTTTATCATCATCTAATCATCTCCTGAAGTCCATATGGTGAGAGACATCAGTATCTGGTTGTTAATTTACCAGAGGATGCTTATAATCATGCTGATGTGGTCATAGACTGTACAGCATTTTAGTGACTCAATAAATGCCTAAGTAGTTTATTATTATTTTAAATGCTTTTTAGTTTTTAACATTTATTTAATAGCCTATATGTGATCAATAAATGGCCTTTGCCTATCTAAAGAAAAACTCACTCAGAACTTTGATATGCTAACAGTACTAAACAACTAAATCAATAAATACATGCATACACACATAAATAAGTTAATACATTAATTGTGTGAAGATAAGATTTAGATGGGAAAAAATGTATGTAGAGAATTTCTTTGTACAGTATTCTGCATTCAGTTGTTTATGTTTTTGCAGAATCCAGTATTGCTCACTGGTTGGTCATTACATTTTATTAGTTTGGTTTCACTGTTTAAAATGATGCCACTTATTTTCAGACAGAACCTGTGATCATAAAACAATACAAAATTCTTAGTTCCGTGTTAATAAAGCACTTAAAGCTTTAAGTATGGCTAAGTGCTTTTTTCAAAATTAAATATACCACTCCTTAGGTGGTAGTGGCTCCAAGTTCAGTAAAGTTGGAAAGATATTCACAGATTTGGACTTCCAGCATCAGTAACTCATTAGATATAGGTTGTCTAAACATAAACGATGCCTCTTTCCCATCGTTGTAAGGTAGACAATGTGCTACAAGCCCAGTTTTATCAACAGTAGCTGTCTTTCAAGCTGCACAAATAACATTGGTGTCTATGAGCAGCCGACTGTGAACAGGTACGGTCTGCAAATTGCAAAACTGCTGCAACAGCGAAGAGAGACACAAATATTCAATGACTTAACTCTTATGTACTGTAGTGTCTCCAGAATCACTGCAGCCTTCAACTGGTTCCTGTTGACACCAGTGTTATTCCTGCAACTTGAAAGACAGCTACTGTTGATCAAACTGGGGTGTAGCACATTGTCTACCTTACAACGATGGAAAAGAGGCATCGTTTATGTTTTGACAAAGTATATTTAATGAGTTACTGATGCTGGAAGTCTGAATCTGTGAATATCTTTCCAACTTTACTGAAACGTGGCCCCGAGGAGCCGTGGTGGGCGTCCTTTATTTTCATTTCTGAAAGGTGGCAACCCTAGGTGTAACCATCCCATAATAGACCACTTTTCAAGACAGTGCTTGAGTTTACAAAACGTCTTAAAATGTTGAATATAATTGCTATAATTACATTTTGAATTTGCGGTAATCTGTGAATGAAGCAGACAGGTGAAAAATGCAGATAAATAGAAATGAAACAAACTTTTGTTGTTGAAGTTATTACACTGTCGAGGCTCCGCCTCCTTGGAGGAGGAATAACTTAAACAACAAAAACATCTGTCTTTTAATAACTTAATAATAAACTTTTTGTTATAATATATATATATATATATATATATATATACATATATATGTATATATATGTGTATATATGTGTATATATATATATATATATATATATATATATATATATATATATATATATGTATATATATATATGTATATATATATATATATATATATATATATATATATATATATATATATATATATATGTATATATGTGTATATATATGTGTATATATATATATATATATATATATATATATATATATATATATATATATATATATATATATATATATATATATATATATATATATATATATATAGTCATACGTTAAATATAGATTGTTCAAAATTATGTACTTCTGACTTGGTACTTTATTAATTTTTAGTCTTTCATTTTCATGCATAAAGTGAGGCAGTTTTATTAAAGCGTCCTTCAGTTGAAATGTGTTTTTCTACAGGACTTGTTTCCAGACGGCTCACTTTTACATCGACGACAGCTCATCACCCAGAGTCATCACGGCACCATCCACCACTGCATTAGCGTCTGGTAACACACACACACACACACACACACACACACACACACACACACACACACACACACACACACACACACACACACACACACACACACACACCTGTCTGGACTTCTTGGACTTCTTTTTAATATAAATGTCTTTAGAACAAAGTCAAAACGGAGTCAAAAATCTTAAAAGGAAAACCATTTGAAACCATTTGTTCTTGCTCTCCTAAATGAAAATGTTGTCACATCAAAAAGTGTATTTTCTCAAAATTGCCTTTTTTTCAACATTCTCAAAATTTTCCCATCTTCCAGAAATGTCTTCACCTTCTTCACTTCACAGAAATGTAACTAAACATCAAAAACTTTCAACAAATGTCTCCGGGTCTATCCAGAATTGGAGGACATTTGGGCTTCACAATTTTTGAAAAATAATCCTCCTCTTTTGCAATATTCTGCTCTATATTCATCAATAATAGGTAATAAACTATCAAAGGCTTGATTGGCTCAGCTTATACATCAATGATACAATTTTTTTCCATGTTTTATTTGTTGTTTATTTGTTGTGGTTAGCACCTTGCATGGCAGCTTCCGCCATCAGTGTGTGAATGTGTGTGTGAATGGGTGAATGTGATGTATAATGTAAAGCGCTTTAGGTATTGTTTCCGGTATAGTAAAGCGCTATATAAATACAGACCATTTACCATTTACCATTTGTTTGTTACCTCTGCTCTAATCACGGTAACAGGGTTGCTAATACAGTTGTGGTCAAAAGTTTACATACACTTGTAAAGAACATAATGTCATGGCTCTCTTGAGTTTCCAGTTATTTCTACAACTCTGATTTTTCTCTGATAGAGTGATTGGAACAGATACTTCTTTGTCACAAAAAAACATTCATGAAGTTTGGTTCTTTTATGACTTTATTATGGGTTAACAGAAAAAGTGACCAAATCTGCTGGGTCAAAAATATACATACAGCAACATGAATTAGCAATTTTGGTGACTTACAAAGTTGCGTCAATGAAATGAGCTTCATCGCATGGCCTCTTAACTTCTTGTGAGTGATTATGAGTGACTACAGCTGGGGACTTCTCTGAGGCCATTTAAATAGGGCTCATTGGATACAAACGCCCACAAATGCTACAATGGGAAAGTCCAAGGAGCTCAGCACGGATCTGAAAAAGCGAATCATTGACTTGAACAAGTCAGGGAAGTCACTTGGAGCCATTTCAAAGCAGCTGCAGGTCCCAAGAGCAACAGTGCAAACAATTGTTTGTAAGTATAAAGTGCATGGCACTGTTTTGTCACTGCCACGATCAGGAAGAAAATGCAAGCTATCACCTGCTGCTGAGAGAAAATTGGTCAGGAGGGTGAAGAGTCAACCGAGAACCACCAAAAAGCAGATCTGCCAAGAATTAGAAGCTGCTGGAACACAGGTGTCAGTGTCTACAGCCAAGCATGTTTTGCATTGCCATGGACTGAGAGGCTGCCGTGCAAGAAGGAAGCCCTTGCTCCAAAAGCGGCACCTTAAGGCTCGACTGAAGTTTGCTGCTGATCACATGGACAAAGATAAGACCTTCTGGAGGAAACTTCTGTGGTCAGACGAAACAAAAATCGAGCTGTTTGGCCACAATGCCCAGCAATATGTTTGGAGGAGAAAAGGTGAGGCCTTTAACCCCAAGAACACCATGCCTACTGTCAAGCACGGTGGTGGTAGTATTATGCTGTGGGGCTGTTTTGCTGCCAATGGAACTGGTGCTTTACAGAGAGTAAATGGGATAGTGAAGAAGGAGGATTACCTTCAAATTCTTCAAGATAAACTAAAATCATCAGCCTGAAGGGTGGGTCTTGGGCGCAGTTGGGTGTTCCAACAGGACAATGACCCCAAACACACATCAAAAGTGGTAATGAAATGGCTAAATCTGGCTAGAATTAAGGTTTTAGAATGACCTTCCCAAAGTCCTGACTTAAACCCCATTGAGAACATGTGGACAATGCTGAAGAAACAAATCCATGTCAGAAAGCCAACAAATTTAACTGAACTGCACCAATTCTGTCAAGAGGAGTGGTCAAAGATTCAACCAGAAGCTTGCCAGAAGCTTGTGGATGGCTACCAAAAGCACCTAATTGAAGTGAAAATGGCCAAGGTACATGTAACCAAATATTAGCATTGCTGTATGTATATTTTTGACCCAGCAGATTTGGTCACTTTTTCTGTTAACCCATAATAAAATCATAAAAGAACCAAACTTCATGAATGTTTTTTGTGATAAAGAAGTATCTGTTCCAATCACTCTATCAGAGAAAAATCAGAGTTGTAGAAATAACTGGACACTCAAGAGAGCCATGACATTATGTTCTTTACAAGTGTATGTAAACTTTTGACCACAACTGTACATGCTGAGTGTGACCACAATACATGCATTAGCATTTCTCAGGAGTAGAAGCTAGGTATTTAGCTAACTGTTACTGTTGACCAAGAGGACAAATTTACTGATGTAAAAACGTAAAGAAAAAAGTAAAAAGGATTTATCTTTTCCTGATAATATGCATAACAGGCTTGCATGATTGATGATGTTAATTCCAGCATATCATGTGATTCACTGTTTTCTTCTTTTTCTACCAGCTAAAAAGATTGTGTTAACAGGGTTGTCGTGGGACAAATGTTCTATGTCTGTTGTGGGACGGGACGGGACTAGAGAAAAATGCCTTTTTTTGGGGAGAACCTCAAACTTGTTTGGTATTTCAAAATATTTTCAAACATTCTTTTCTCCTAGTTTTTTTTTTTTTTTTTTTTTAGTTTTAGATTTGGTCCCAGGACAAGTACAACAATAACTGCATGTTTTAGTACTTTTCCTAACATGTAGTTACTTTTTAAATGTGTTCGAACTTTCCCAATTTCTAATACAACTGAACTTTTCCAAAAGTGCCCATACTTCATTAACATGTTTCCACAAAATATTTTCATTTTCAAGTGTCCTCATCTTCTTAAATATCCTCACTTCTCTGAAGTGTCACCACATTCACAACATTTCTAGCATTTCCAATGAAACATCCTAAAGAAATGTTATCACTGCCAAGATCAAAGGTCGAATTTATTCTCTTGAATAACAAAAGGACACATCTTAAAAATATTAAGCAATTTCAGTCACCACACAATGAAATTGAGTGTTTTTCTCTAGCAGATTGTTCAGTATTTTTTTTTTTATTTTTCAGATGAGCAAACGGCTTTTCCAGTGAAGGACTTTGTCAAACATGTTGCTAAACTTCATGACACTCAGGCCTTCCAACGAGAATTCGAGGTATACAATATTTCTCCATTTTTAAAATCCAGCTGATATGCAAGTGCATTCTGAATGATGTGCGTGCGTAGTCTGTTGTCTGCATGCTGACTTGTGATGATGTTGTGTACTGGCTTGACACAGGGCTGCAGCATTACTTGACCTTGTGATCATAATTGATCCATAATGTAATTATTACCAACGATAATGGTAATTATAGCTTGTACAGTTTTCATTCAACATGTGCAGTCTGATGTGATTGTATGTAATTATGTGATGTCATGTGTTGGAAGGTGAGTGTTGCAGTCCTGCTCGTCTCTTTGTGAGGAGCCTCCATTCATTGTTGTCAGCAGTGTGTCAGTTGTCTTTTACCTGTTGACCTTCAGCAGAACAGTCAATCACTTGAATGAATCAAAGTTCCAGTTTTTGTTCTGAAGCTGCCACAAAGGAAAAATCAACACAAAGGCATCGAGAGTATGAGGGAGGTTATTATGTGTTTAGCTTTTTTTGCTGAAAAAGATTTTCTGTTTTTGACCAAGATGAGGACAGTAATGGTGATTGCTTGTCAGTCAATTGCAGTGCAGATAGGACAGGGCCTTTTAAAGACATTTAAATTAATTTAAATGTACAAAAATTACTGATATGAAGCACATTATATGAAACAACTGAAAAATTCTTTTTATAGTTTATAACGTATCTCTTACCATGGTTACCTTACTTTACTGCTGTGACTCAAACACATACACTACCGTTCAAAAGTTTGGGGTCACCCAAACAATTTCATGATTTCCATGAAAACTCACACGTGCTAATATAACTGCACAAGGATTTTCTAATCATCAACTAGACTTTCAACACCATTAGTTAACACAATGTATCATTAGAACACAGGAGTGATGGTTGCTGGAAATGTTCCACTGTACCCCTATGTAGCGGTTTCCAGCTAGAATAGTCATTTACCACATTAACAATGTCCAAACTGTATTTCTGATTCATTTAATGTTATCTTCATTGAAAAAAGCAGTTTTTCTTTCAAAAATAAGGGCATTTCTAAGAGACCCCAAACTTTTGAATGGTAGTATATGTGTGATAATGTTCTTGAGTATCCAAAGTAAGAGTGCAGACAGTGAAGTCTGACTAAAGAAAAGAGGAGACTGAGAAGAAAGAAAACCCAATTACCACAAAAACTGAATTGAATTACAATTAGTTTCTACCCAACCAAAGTTCATGAGCAAAAAAAATTATTTCAGCAGATACAATACAAAAAGCAAACAATCCTGACTGCTTCTTGACACTTTTGCTCCTTTTTTGTTTTGAATTGAAAATTTAACAATTTGTTAATTGCCTTAGCTTAAAAAGTAGCTCAATCAAAAAATAGATATAGAGAAGGTGACATGGTGGAAAGAAAGAATTAGGACTGAAGTAAAGAGACCCAGAAGGAAATGTTAAGGTAACTTATGTAACACGAATCCACTGAGTACCTTAGTTTACGGTGGAACATATTCTGTAGTGAGGCATCATAAAGAATTAGAACATATTAAAAAAGGAAGAAAATGAAAGACAAAAGGCTTTAGTAAGGGTTTGATGTAATATATGTGTGTGTGTGTGTGTGTGTGTGTGTGTGTGTGTGTGTGTGTGTGTGTGTGTGTGTGTGTGTGTGTGTGTGTGTGTGTGTGTGTGTGTGTGTGTGTGTGTGTGTGTGTGTGTATGTGTATACTATATTGCCAAAAATATTCGCTCACCTGCCTTGACTCGCATATGAACGTAGGTGACATTCCATTCCTAATCCATAGGGTTCAATATGATGTCGGTCCACCCTTTGCAGCTATAACAGCTTCAACTCTTCTGGGAAGGCTGTCCACAAAGTTTAGGAGTGTGTTTATGGGAATTTTTGACCATTCTTCGAGAAGTGCATTTGTGAGGTCACACACTGATGTTGGACCAGAAGGTCTGGCTCTCAGTCTCCACTCTAATTCATCCCAAAGGTGTTCTATGGGGTTGAGGTCAGGACTCTGTGCAGACCAGTCAAGTTCATCCACACCAGACTCTGTCATCCATGTCTTTATGGACCTTGCTCTGTGTACTGGTGCACAGTCATGTTGGAAGAGGAAGGGACCAGCTCCAAACTGTTCCCACAAAGTTGGGAGCATGGAATCTGTGGATGTTCTCAGTCATCCAGGTCATGATAAGTCTCAAGCAAGCATAAGTTATGGCAACTGGACTAACCTCGTGTGAGTCGAAAACGTTTCACCTCTCATCCAAGAGGCTTCTTCAGTTCTGAAAGCCTGGTGGGGAGTACCAGATATTTATCCACCAGGAGGGTGGTGGCAAAAACAAGTGGACAAAGACCCGAAACCAACAGACTCGTTAGGTGTTAATGTGAGTCGTTAGCCTTTGATGGGCGGTCGTTACCCCTCCCAGCCCTCTAGGAGGGTGGTTGGGGGTCACCTGACTGCAAGTGGGACAGATGGCTGCACCTCCTTGGGAGGGCTCTAAGAACGGCGTTGTAAGTGGGAGACAAGTGGTGTCTGAGGCCCCCTCCTCTGTTCAAAGATGGCCGTTCTAGTTTGACATGAATGGCTTCTTTTACCCCTCTCTCAAACCATCTGTCCTCTCTGGCTAGAATGCGCACCTTGTGGTCATCAAAGGAGTGCCCCTTCTCCTTGAGGTGGAGGTGGACTGCAGAGTCCTGGCCTGTGGTCGTGGCCCTCCTGTGTTGTGCCATGCGCTTGTGTAATGGCTGCTTAGTCTCTCCAATGTACAGGTCAGAGCATCTGTCCCACTTGCAGTCAGGTGACCCCCAACCACCCTCCTAGAGGGCTGGGAGGGGTAACGACCGCCCATCAAAGGCTAACGACTCACATTAACACCTAACGAGTCTGTTGGTTTCGGGTCTTTGTCCACTTGTTTTTGCCACCACCCTCCTGGTGGATAAATATCTGGTACTCCCCACCAGGCTTTCAGAACTGAAGAAGCCTCTTGGATGAGAGGTGAAACGTTTTCGACTCACACGAGGTTAGTCCAGTTGCCATAACTTATGCTTGCTTGAGAGCATGGAATCGTCCAAAATGTCTTGGTATGCTGAAGCATTCAGAGTTCCTTTCACTGGAACTAAGGGGCCAAGCCCAGCTCCTGAAAAACAACCCCACACCATAATCCCCCCTCCACCAAACTTTACACTTGGAACAATGCAGTTCGACAAGTATCATTCTCCTGGCAACCACCAAACCCAGACTCGTCCATCAGATTGCCAGATGGAGAAGCGTGATTCATCACTCCAGAGAAGGCGTCTCCACTGCTCTAGAGTCCAGTGGTGGCGTGCTTTACACCACTGCATCCAACGCTTTGCATTGCACTTGGTGATGTATGACTTGGATGCAGCTGCTCGGCCATGGAAACCCATTCCATGAAGCTCTCTGCTGAAGCACTGTTCTTGAGCTAATCTGAAGGCCACATGAAGTTTGAAGGTCTGTAGCGATTGACTCTGCAGAAAGTAGGCGACCTCTTGGCACTATGTGCCTCAGCATCCGCTGACCCCGCTCCGTCAGTTTACGTGGTCTACCACTTGGTGGCTGAGTTGCTGTCATTCCCACACACTTCCACTTTCTTATAATACAGCTGACAGTTGACTGTGGAATATTTAGAAGGGAGGAAATGTCACGACTGGATTTGTTGCACAGGTGGCATCCTATCACAGTTCCACGCTGGAATTCACTGAGCTCCTGAGAGCGACCCATTCTTTCACAAATGTTTGTAAAAGCAGTCTGCAGCCTAGGTGATTGATTTTATACACCTGTGGCCATGGAAGTGATTGGAACACCTGATTCTGATTATTTGGATGGGTGAGCGAATACTTTTGGCAATATAGTGTTTTTATATATATATATATATATATATATATATATATATATATATATATATATATATATATATATATATATATATATATGCAGTTTTAGTTTTATTTGGGTTGATTTCTCCTTTGTGCTGGCAGTAGCATGCAGCTATAGTGTGAGATGATAATGTGGAGCTGTTCTTTTGTGCATGTGTTGTCTTGTAATTTGTGTTTTTGCACCTCTGGTTTACTGTGTTGTCACGGAAATGTCCTGGCTGCCTGCTGCTTCCCCGTCATTAGATACTGAAGCAGAGCTACGAGGTAAGACGCTGTCCTCCTGACCTCGTCTTTACTCAGTGACGGATTCTGTAGCTGTGTGTTTGTCTGATCTTGTGCTGCAAAGTGTTTCTGTTTCTTGAAAAACATAGATGCACAAAGCATGTTTCCAGCATTAGCCAAGTCATGGATGCCAAAATGACACCTGTTCAGTACAAAATTGCTCACCCATCAGAAACAAAGTTAATTACAAAGATAAATTCCTCCCCCAATACCTGTGGTCTGAGCAGGGAAGGTTCTTTGGTCTGCTGGGAATGTTTTGTTGCAGTACCACACATGCCCACTGGGACTAATTAGGCTACTTCACTTTATTGTATCCCAGTGTCTTAATTACACAAGTGCATTGCATTTATAAACCAGACAAGCACTCAGAGAGTGCAGTACTACACCAAGGCTGCTTAGCAGCTGTATCATTTCCGACAATTAAAATCTTTAAAAAAATTTGTGGATCCAGTCTATAAGCCGCATCACTGCCAAAATCTAATCAGTTGGTCCTTGTGTCATTTCTGACCTTCCCTAAAAATTTCACCCAAGTCCGTCAGTCTATTTTTGAGTAATGTTGCTAACAGACAGACAAACCAACACAAGGCTGCTCAATCATATGTTTTCCGACGGATAAGTCCCGATAATTCCGCAACGGTTCATTTGTAGTAGGATTGCAATCTTGTGATCGTCAGCTGACGTAGTGTTTGCTTTATAGTCATAGTTACAGTGACACAATGATACAGAAATCTTTAACAAATCTATGAGTAATTTTCTGAGTAATGTTGCTAACAGACAAACAGACCGACAAACCAAGAGCGAACATATCTCAGAATTAGCAAGATAGTACTTGTACTGATGTAGTAAAACTCATAATTAGTGGATAATGTACAATAGATGATTGGAATAGAAACTCGATTGCGGCAGAACGGCATTTTTGAAGTTTCTTCAGTTTCTTCAGCATCAAGGTAATAACAGTAATTAGGTAGTTCTGCATAGTAGGAGTACAGTAATATTACTTCTTTAGTCTACAGACAAAGCTCTTGTACACTAGCTTCATTTGTCTGATTTCCAAAAAGTCTTTTGTAGGAATGATGCTTACATTCCTCAGAGTAGGATATCGGGATATTGGTATTGCAACCAAAACTTGGGATGATATTTGAAACACGACTGAAATTATACAAATGACACCCAGTCCTACTTGGCAGGTAATGTTTTGTGTGGAATGTAAACTAAACTGAAATACAGTACAAAACCTTTAAACTGAAGTATGAAGCTACTTTAAATATCTTGTCTTGAAAGGGGTTAAGCTTTATAGTGTGTGTGTGTGTGTGTCTGTCTGTGTGTGTGTCTGTGTGTCTGTGTGTCTGTGTGTGTGTGTGTGTGTGTGTGTTTCTAGGAAGTGCATGCGTGCACTGTGGACCTTGGGATGACCACTGACAGCTCCAACCATCCTGACAACAAGACTAAGAACAGATACAGCAACATCTTGGCCTGTGAGTGCATGTTTCACAGAAAATTTCAAATCTTTACACTGCACTGGTTTTTGTAAATTTAATGACTGTTCTGATGTATTTAATAATACATTTTGTGGTGTTTTTATATTTATTTTATTCAGCAGTGATCAGGATGCATGTAATTCCTCTGTGTCATAGAGCTCCAGTGTTGTTTAAAATTGTTGAGTCACAGTCTCACTTGGGTGACATGTACCTTCATCACAATGAACTCTCAAAGTGGTTGATTTTGATTCCTACATACACCAACATGCTGGATTATACTCACCGGTTCAATCTGCAGCTGAAAGTTGTCCCCAAGAAATACACCATTTACTGTGTTGCTCTGGATGTCATGTGGTGCATTCACATGGGATAAGTTGTGGCGTATTAAGACTGAACAAATGTTAAAACTAGGCGAATAGGATGTTTAAATCAGATCTTAGTGCAAACGATGATAAGACTGGAAAACCTAACATGTCAACCGAATTTATGTATACACTAAATAATCGTGTGGAAAACAGCAACCCAATGGAAGCCCATGGAGCCCATATAAGGCAATAAGACTGGATCAGATCGAGAAGTATGCTCTGTTAAACAACCTGCAGAACTACTTGTTGGGGTGGAAGGAGACGTGTGAGAGGAACAAAGAGGCTTTACTGGAAGAGTGTTTCGTTGGCAGCTTGGTGTGGGTCCCAGAAATGGAAGGAGTGTTGTGATTCAAAGAGGATGGAAAGAAGTCGTGGAAGACTTCCTGCCGAGGGCTTGTGGCATCTACTACATCCCAAAGGGCAAAAAAAAAAGTGCAGGCTCTCTGTCTGCAGTCATGAGTTGAAACCAAGAGCACGCTGAGCTAAGCAGAAATAATGTTAACCTAGCAGAACAACCTAGCATTGTTGCAGTGCCTGCTCTGTGTGTCTTTTTAATTGCCCCCTGGGGACAAGTAAAGTTTTCTGAATTTGAATCTGAAAAAAAAAGAGGAGGTGGTTGGTTTTGATACGATTACATCATACACATCCTGATTGGTTCTTAAGACGATGAGTTGTGGCTTTCCAGAATGGAAGAGGAGTATTTAGAAGAACTTTGCTGAGGTATACTGCCATTCAAAAGTTTGGGGTCACTTAGAAATGTCCTTTTTTTTGAAAGAAAATCAATTTTTTTTCAGTGAAAATAACATTAAATAAATCAGAAATACAGTCTAGACATTGTTAATGTGGTAAATGACTATTCCAGCTAGAAATGGCTGATTTTTAATGGAATATCTGCATAGGGGTACAGAGGAACATTTCCAGCAACCATCACTCCTGTGTTCTAATGCTACATTGTGTTAGCTAATGGTGTTGGAAAGGCTAATTGATGATTAGAAAACCCTTGTGCAATTATGTTAGCACATGAAGAAAAGTGTGAGTTTTCATGGAAACCATGAAATTGTCTGGGTGACCCCAAACCTTTGAATGGTAGTGTATATAAGACGATGTGACGTTTTGTGTAGTCAGTTAAAATCTCGACATTTTGCTCATGTTTGTTCTTACAGCCCTGTATTGAATAAACATTATTCACATCACACTGTGAAGACAGCTTGAAGACTCTTTCCTGAAACCTGTTTGAAGACTCCAACTATTGATTAGAGTTGATTTTAGACTACATGTTTCACAAAGCTGCCTGATCATCACTGGCCTTTAGCAGGCTGACTGAGTCAGTGTTTCATTGAAATTTATTAACATTACTTTTGAATATGACATTTTTAGGCTGAACTTTCATTCATGATTGCCAACACAGCCTCCATAGTTCTCTGTAGAGCTGTAGAGACCAAAGCTGTTTTTGTACCAGCCTGTAAACAAGTTTATTTCTACTGTAAAGTGCAACATTTTAACATGGGATTTATTGGGACTGACTGACTTTTGGAGTCACCTCAAGTCGTCATTTGAAGAACTGCGGTTTTCTTTACATTTCCATACTGGCTTCATTTTTCAGCCCCAGAGATTGCTGTTTGGTTTGACATTGTGAAAAATGTTAAACAACACCACACTTATCTTTTATTTTACTATGAAACTTGAGTGATCTTAATATTAATCTGATCTCTTGTTGCTCTGTGTTTTTGTCTTTAAATCTCAGATGATCACAGCCGGGTGCGGCTCTCACCACAGGCTGACAAAGATGGGAAAACGACCGATTACATCAATGCAAACTACGTTGATGTAAGAAGCTTTTGCTTGACTTTCAAAGCTGCATACAAACTGAGGCCTTCATCTTCACCCCGTGGCTCATTTCTGCGCATTCAGTCTGTCAAACACACAGTCAAAACTTTTTATTTTATTTTTACTCTCGAAACCACTCCACGTTTCCCTCTTGTCCTCCTAAAGCAAAGTCACTGCACCCTGCTGCATATTTCTAAACCTATTCATGAGACATACTGTTGTTAGCAGGGACCTGCATGGCTCTCCATTATGCTTATAACTGCACCATTAAAATCTCATTTCCAGCGTCTTGTTGTTTTGTGAAAGGCAGAGGCAACACAAAAAGCCTCTGCAGCTGTCATGGCCTCTCTGGAGAGGCGACGTACAGGTTACAAAGTTGGTAATAGCACGCTGAGGATCTCTCCAGCTCACACTTTTGTCTGCGTGTCACACTGTGAAGGCAACATCACACTGCCAGTCATCTGAAGGTTAGCAAACTATTAAGTAAGTGATTGAATGATGCCCTCTGCTGAGAACATGCGATTCTTTCCTGTGCTGGCCTTAAGAAAACTGGCTCGTTAGATTGCAGTCCACTCTTAACTTTTGAGTCAAAAACTTTATTGTCTTTGATGAGTTTTGTTTGATTTTGTTTGCAATTTATTCCCAAATGCATGCGCCTTCACAGCAGCCTGTCAGTCTTTTTGTCCCCTTGACTCCCAAAAATATCCTGAATAAGAGTTGTTAGATTGTAAATTTGACTGTGGTGCACTTAAGTGTGCTTAATTTTCTAAACAGTGAGGTCTAAGAGAACTTTGAAGAAAGAATATATTTTTGAACAGTGCTAAAATTTGTATTTAACACACAAAAAACACAAAAAAACTAACTCAAGTAAAATGGAAAAAAATGAAGTCCTTGCCTTATCCACCACTGTGGATATGTTGTGTGTTATGAGATTACTTTCTTTTTTTGTTAATTTGCTTAACAAGCATGTCATTTGATGTTGAACTAATCTACCTCCATTTGGTTGCTATTTAATGCAGGAAAGTTTAAAGCTTAAATACAATTGATATTTAAGTGATTGTGCACTGCATATTCACTTATGTTGTATAAAATAGTAATAAAAATGAAGCTCTGAGTCACAGTTTAATATTCCATGAGGACAGATGACTCCAACCTTAAAGGCTTAAGTTCACACATACTGTAACCTACATATTTCTCTTATTTATCAAAAAACAGTAACGTAGTTTAGAAATGAAACTGTGATTTATCAGTGAAGCCAGAGAATTAATCCCTTACCAGTAGGTCTGTACGTCCAGTGTGGCGTATTTTGTCACATAATCAAGGGTGGACTTTCTCATTCGTGGACTGATGTCCACTGAGTTCTAATGACTCGACACTGTTTTTATTGCCCCGTTCCCATAACTTGCTTGATCAGCTTGTAAAACAAAAACAATGGGATGACTGTCCTTGCTGCTTGTTATTACTCCGCCAAGGAAGGCGGCGGAGTTATGGGATGATTGGCATACGTGAATCCTTTCTTCCTTCCTTCCTCCTGTCTCCAACATTACTCAAAAAACGGGTCAATGGATTTGGATGAAATTTTCAGGTAAAACTCAGAAATGACACAAGGACCAAGTGACTAGATTGTTTTCCTGTTCTTTAATAGCTAAAAACTGTCACTCTTCTAAAACTGAAGGAAATAAGCTGACCGGGAGACAGAATCCTTCTTCTGTTTTACATCAAGTTACTGTTCTAACATCAACAGAACTGCAACTGGTTTCAGCCAAATTTTTCGTTTTTTTGTAGTTTTAGTGTTTTGTCAGAAATTATGAATATGAAGTGAGGAAGGAAAAACACGAGAACTGTAATGGAAAGTGCTTTGATGAAAAACAGCTGCCTTGTTCTGCATGGAGCAGGCACAGAGTAACAGGATCATCCCTTTGGAACTGTCTGTGTCCCCTTAAACATTCTCCTTCGAGCTTTGGTTTGGTCTCCACCCACTCCTGAGATTTACATCTGATTCTCCAGCTACTACATGTGGAGGGTGAATGAAAAAGTATTTTTGGAGCTTGAATCATTCAGGGATTAAAAGTCAGGATGTCAGACTCTCTTTCTTACCCAGACGAGCAGCATGGCTACAACTTCTGAGTGTATTACGACAAAATTTTTGTATAGACAGCAACCATTCCTATAGGATGAATCCTGTAGACATTAGTGATCTCCTGACTTTTCATTTATAGCCACCAGCATCTTTGGATGTTCCCCTTAGGATGGATCACAGTGATTTTGGTAACTTCACCTCAAGCGTCATGTTTCTACAGCTGCTGAAGAATGGACTCTCAACATGAATTGCAATAAGTTTGGTGACCCTGGCATCATCATCAGATCAACATTTTAATTTCTCCAATACATTGTTTTATGACCAAAAATTTAAGGTATTTGCATGAGCCACAGCTCAGTGCTTTGTTTTCAATGCTAATGCCCGCTTTTAAGACACTAAGTCACCGACCTTCTTAAAAATCATATCTTTGAAACTTCGGCATTTTGTGACTCTGAGCATATTGGTTGTGCTTAAAGGAAAGTTCTGGTTTATTTCAATACGTGTACATGCTAAGTTTTTCAAAGCTAATGTGCCTGCTGTTTCTTTCTCAGGGTTTTAAGAAGCAGCGGTCATACATCGCTGCTCAGGGTCCTCTGAGGTCAAGCACTGAAGACTTCTGGAGGATGATCTGGGAGCAGAATGTCGGAGTCATCGTTATGATCACCAACTTGGTGGAGAAAGGACGAGTACGCGACCACATCTTAAGTTCAATCCCATAATCTGGCCGTACATTTACATTTGTAAATGAAAGTATAACGGAAAGTTCATCATATGTAACAAATATGTTGAATGTGATCTGTTACTTTGGAGTCAACCTAACAATGTGCATACAGATTGCTGTCTGCATATGTACAATAGATTCTGACAATGTTAGATAAAGGTAGAGATAAAGTATGTTTGGAATATTTTTGACAGAGAAAAAAAATCTCGGTAAATCAAAATGTTACGTTGTATTTAATATACAGTGTGTTAAATGCTAGCACACAGTTTGATTCCCTATACATATATACACTACCGTGCAAAGGTTTAGGATCACCCAGACAATTTAATGTTTTCCGTGAAAACGCACACTTTTATTCATGTAGCTAACATAATTGCGCAAAGGTTTTCTAATCATCAATTAGTCTTTCAACATGATTAGCTAACACAATGTACCATTAGAACACAGGAGTGATGGTTGCTGGAAATGTTCCTCTGTACCCCTATGTACATATTCCATTAAAAATCATCCGTTTCCAGCTAGAATAGTCATTTATCACGTTAACAATGTCTAGACTGTAATTCTGATTAATTTTGTCTTCATTGAAAAAAAATACTTTTCTTTCAAAAATAAGGACATTTCTAAGTGACCCCAAACTTTTGAACAGTAGTGTATATACTTCTTATGGGATGTTTATGTCTCTCTTCAGAGAAAGTGTGATCAGTACTGGCCAATGGAGGTGCCGGAGGAATACGGCAGCTTCGTGGTGACAGTGAAGAGCACCAGAGTTCTCGCATACTACACCCAGAGAACCTTCACTGTCAGGAACACCCACAGCAAAAAGGTCAGGCGCAGCAGTTTTCTTCAAGTTTGCTCAGAAATGTAGCATTCATGAGCTGAGTGCACTTTCCCAATCAACCAAACTGATCAAACTAAAGATTTTTCAAACTGTTAACATCTGGGAGTAAAGTATTAATGTTTTATTAAGTTAACATATCCAGGACCACTGAAAAGTTTGGAGTCCTAACATTCAAGTGGATGTTTGACATGTACCACCCACCTGAACATTGCAGGTCAAGCGACCCCCTAATCTCCCAAACCCCTGGCAGCAGTAATCTTTAATGTCAGTTGCCACATTCAGCAGGCCAATGCACCCCGACACACCGCAAAAACTGATCGAGAGTGGCTCGGGGAGCACAACAGAGCTAAACTGTTCACACGGATTCCATACTCCCCAGATTCAAATCTTATTGAACATCTGTGGGATGTGCCAGGATAAGCCTGATCTCGGTAGGTCCCACCCTGCAACCCACAGGACCCGCCATCCTCTCAGGCCCACTGTATCAGAGGAATTTTAGCAGCATAAAGGGGACCAACACAATATCAGGCAGGTGGTCATATTGTTATGCCTGATTGGTGTATCTACATGGAAGACATTTTGTCCTGTGAAACAGCATCTTCTGGACCTGCAGAATGAAGGCTAATAACAATGAGTCACTGTCAGTGTCGATCTATTACTGACTTGCTGTTTGGGCTCATCCACCTGTAGGGCTCCCAGAAGGGCTGGGGCAATGAGCGGACAGTAACACAGTACCATTACACCCAGTGGCCTGACATGGGCGTCCCAGAGTTCGCTCTGCCACTGCTCAGTTTCGTCCGCAAGTCGTCCAAAGCCAAGACAAACGACATGGGGCCGGTGGTGGTGCACTGCAGGTGAGAACTGAGAGAATATGATGAGACAATGAAGGTTTGCTTTCACTTTCATCCTCACTTCAGTAAATTCAGGATTCATTTCAGTCTTATTTTCTTTCTTTCTTTCTGTGCAGTGCTGGTGTTGGTCGGACAGGGACATATATTGTCCTGGACAGCATGTTGAAGCAGATGAAAGACGAGGGCACCATCAACATCACAGGCTTCCTGAAACACATTCGCACACAGAGAAATTACCTGGTTCAAACAGAGGTCAGAGGTCAACCTTCTTTCTGCCCATACACATCTATCACACACATTGCTGTTGTCAAGATCACAACAGGGTAAAAAATCAGTCTGTTGATTGGTCACTGCTACTTTCATCCAAAGCATTCAGCAACTATTGAATCAATCAATATAGAATTTGACACACATTATGACTCATAATGACTCTGGCAATGCTTTCTTCTTGCACCACTGCGGTTGGCATTTGTGGCTTTGCATGATATGTTCCTGTAGCCATGAAATAGATTGCCATAAAATTCGATAAATACATGTATGTCACCCTCATTATTAATTTTAAGAACTTTTTAACCAACAGGTTGAAATTTGGGTTCATGATCAAATCCTACAAAAGTAATAAGATTCTCATAAACATCCAATGTGCTTTGTATTCAAGCTGAAGGAAATTCCAAAGCTTAATGCATAAAAGAACATCACTGAAGGGTATCCAAGCAACAGAAATAGCAGATTGACATGAAGAAATTACTGTGTCATCTGCATAGAAAGAAAATGATACAATATGATTGCTAATAATGTGGTTAAGGCAAGCAACTGGAGAAAAGGCAAGGGCCCAGAAATGGACACTTTAACTGAAGAGCATTTCTTAGCATAACTTGGTAACTTTTTATTGTCTTCAGAGAGATGGGATATAAATAGATATTAGCTAGAATGTGTCGCAAGTCAGACATACTCAGACTCAGTTCAACAGAAAAAGTGCTAAGAAGCAGCCATCTATTCAGAGATAATTGTTAAATGTTAAAACAGTAGTTGTAGCACAGACATGTGACACACACATGTAACCCAGACATTTAAGAAAAAAAATTACTTTTCAGCTTTTAATTTTTATAGAAGCATCTTTTTGGCTAGGAGACTATTTTGTCACTGAGCAGGAGGAGGACAACATCAGGACTTGTTTTTCTACTGAAACAATAATTATTCCTGCTGAGCTGAGTGACACTGAAAAAGTCTGATGCTAAGTGAGGAATTTAAACACTTCCCCTCTGCAGGAACAGTTTGTTTTTATCCATGATGCCTTGGTGGAAGCCTTCTTGTCTGGAGAGACAGAAGTAATGGCAGCACACCTGCACAGATACGTGGATGAGCTGCTGACCCCGGGGCCTGCTGGGAGGACACGCCTCGACAAACAGTTCAAGGTCAGTATTGTATTTTATTGTACTTTCAACTGTATTATGCCCATTTTTTAACAAGCTAATTGTCGGTCACATTAACGGGAAATGGTCTATGCCCCAAAATGTACACAATATCTACTATTTCTCCCAGTACTCAGGCTTCCTCCCACAGTCCAGAAACATGCTGAGGTTAATTGGTGATTCTAAATTGTCCGTAGGTGTGAACGCGAGTGTGATTATTTGTCTCTATATGTAGCCCTGTGACAGACTGGGGACCTGTCCAGGGTGTCCCCTGCCTTCACTGCAAGTCAGCTGAGATAGACTCCAGCCCCACCGCGACCCTAGAGAGGATTAAGCGATGTATAGATAATGGATGGATGGGTGTATCATACACACATTCACAGCTCAGTGATGTTTGATGTTTTCCACAGCTGGTTTGTCATTCTGGAGTGAAGCACTGTGACTACTCTGTAGCTCTGCAGGACTGCAACTGTAACAAGAACAGAAACAGCTCAGCGATACCTGGTGAGTCCGATACATTCATCAGCTCTGGAGCTGAGGTGTTTACTGGACAAAAAAGTCAGAATGACTGTTAATACTAAAAGTTTTAGCCTATTCAGCTATAGTTTGCTAGAGTTAGACAAATCTTTGAAAGTGTTGTATGATTGCAAAACATAATTCTGACAAAATAATTCCATGTATTTTGTTTTGCAGTTGAAAGGTCACGAGTACGTCTGTCCACGGCAGCAGGGGAAACGTCCGACTACATTAATGCATCGTACATCGCTGTAAGAACAATCTGATCAACCAGATGTGGTCTGGTTTAAATCTTCTACGGAGTCAAATGAGAAGATGGATTTCAGTTTAGTCAGTGTCACTTTAATATAGTGCAAAGCCTCTGTTAGACTCTTTCATTAATCGAAATGCAGTTCAGCATGTTGGATAAGTAAGCTGTCTGATCACTTTAAAGTAAAAATCAGCAGCAAGGTCAGGCTCTGTAACATTTCTGTAACACTTTCGACATATGTCAACTGAATGCTGATAGATAAGCATAAAGGCTGCAGCAGTACAATGTGAACCATGCAGAGAGGTGAAGATGCTTGTTCCACCCTCTAATATCTATTAGAAGACCTTGAAGAGATTTTACTCATATTAGATCAGGCTTTAAAAGTTGTTTTCACTTCTCAGTGGAGACAGGTTTTAAAAAGAAATCCTGTGTAGCCACAGGAATATTCAGTCTCTCTTATTTGTCGTCATGCTCACAGCAGTCAAGTGTGAGTGCTGAAGCTTAATATGAGCCTCATCTTAACTTTGTAAGCACTTTGTAAGAACCCCAAGTAGGTTCTGGTTGTAGTTTGCAGTTTTTGCACCTGTAACATTTTTACTCACTGTGGACTCATTTTTCACTGCAATACAAAGTCTTGCATTTCTATGGAAACGGCACAACCATGAATAGAAATAGAGAGAACCCAAAAATGCCTTCTGTGCAGAATAATGAAATTTGAATTCATGAAAGAGTTCAACTTGTACAACATTTTTCCATGTGCCCACAGGTATTACCAGTATTGGACAGAATGATTTTTACATGCTATAGATATTTAAAAGTGGACATGTAGTATTGTCAGAAATTAAATTTTTTTTTCTGACAGTTTAAATGTAATTTTGACAGTGTTTTTGAAGATAAAATGCATTTTAAACTCAACAGCAGGTTTTGGGGTTCATTGGGTTAACAAGATCTCACTATGCTAATACTTGAAACAAATGTGGCGAAGGCACTGTAGGTCTTTCCATAACAGAGTTTCCTCTAGGATTTTTTTCAGCAGCAGTGGCAGACACTCCGGGTGCCATGGTTAGATATTAGCTTAATGCTAACAAGTAGTTTACTCAAGTTAGCGACACTGAGTTGGCACCGGGCCTAATTAACTGAAGCTACCAATCTGTTACGTGGCGTTAGCTGGACATCAATATTTTGGGTATGTCTATTTAACTTGTAAAATCTATAATGACTTATCTTAAGCTAATAACTTTTCTTCGGTAAGTCGCTGCCCTATTTTCCAAGACAACACTCCTCTGACTCTGACCTGGTGCCTGGGTGCTTGTGATGTCACTTTCAAGGCCGCACTCTCGCAAGGAATTAACGTCGTATTAACCTGACGTATCAAAGAGTAGATACTGAGTGAGATAGTTTTCTGTAGTTTACCTTGGTACTCGTGAGTACCCGACACAGTGCAGAACTCTGCTGTGAAGGTGGAGACATGCGGCAGCGATGTGTTTACAATAATAAAAAAAAATTTAAAAATTGAAGGAGCGGCGGCTAGGATTTAGGAATGGCGGCCCACCGTTCCTAAATGAATGTAGAGGAAACACTGCATAACCATACATGTCATAGTAAAACTGTAAGGAAAATGAAGTAAAAGACAAGTAAACCATCTAAATGACATTATTTTAACAGATAGGATGCCAGCAATTTTACCTCTTCCTTGTGTGAAAGGGAATTTAAGGTAGTCATGCCGCCTTACCTGTGTAGGTGTAATACTGGTTTCTTACTAATAGGCTGCAATCGAGGGAGATTACATTATTCATTAATTGATGATTATTCATGAATCATCCTCCTGATTTTTTAAGTCATTGTTTTGTTCCTACAGGGCTACAGGCAGAGCAGCGAGTTCATCATTACCCAAAATCCTTTGCCTGACACCATAAAGGACTTCTGGATGATGATATGGGACCACAATGCCCAGGTCATCGTATCACTGCTTGGGGTAATGAACTTTTTAAATTCAGACATTGTTATTGTCGTGTTTGTCTTAACTAAAAAGGAATGGCTTAACACTGCAGGAACTCTTTGATATTTTTGTGACAGTGAAACATTGAGACTGATATCAGTCTCATGGGTGTTACAAAACTTAAGTCAGTAGATGGTTAGGCTTGCTTGGCATAAAGACTGAGAACTGTCTGCATATCAAAAATCCAACTAACATTCACATCTAAAGCTCACTTATTAGTATGTTGAATCTTTACTTTTATTTATGCAAAAAAATAAATGTACACACGCTATCTGTATTTTCAAAGTTTACCAACTGTAATTACAAGCAGCTAATCTGGAAAAATGTCAGCCTCAGAGTTGGAAATCCAAGCTGAAATTTTCTGTACTCTCTGACAGTGACATCTCCTGGTTGGTGAAAAGAACAATTGTAAGAGTTGAGCAATAATTTGGCTCTGAAACAACAGAAGCAACATTGCTTGCAGTTGTGTGTAAATGCACTGCTAGTAATTACTACTCAAGTCAAGGAAACACCTCATGTCATTTGTGTGCAAGTGCAGAACCCAAGAACCCTGTGTGTTCAGTGGTAACTTCATCCTGAGCAGTAGAAAGAGTTCCAGATTTAGTTTGCAAAATTATGTAAGGATGTTTTGTTTCTAACACTGTTAGAAAATGCAACTTTATATCTCTTCATTCCACAAGGAGGCAATGAGTGGTTCAGGATACTTTGCCAGGATGACTCTCACTTTATAAATAGAGGGCTGGGTAGGGACCCTTCCTTTTTGCCTCCAGACATCTTCACCTGGAGTGAGTGGTTATAGGTGTTTGTATTTGTCCATGATAACCTTCAATGTATGTAGCAGCTTTGTTTGTATCTGGTTTGTGTCACTTGTTAGTAATCCGCTCTGGTAATATGACAAAAGTAGCTAATTTAAGCTGTTTAGCTGGTGTAACTGAAAGCCTTCCAACCAACTCTCAGATTTTTATAAAATGATTTTTCCATTTTTTCCTATTCTGCTGGCATGTTGGAATGCAGCACAACACAGAGATATGAGTATGAGACTCATTTCATGTCACTGTCAGAGATAAAGTCAAGTATTTTCTCTTGTTCAACTATCTTTTCTAACTATTTTCTTAATGCAGAAAACACATAAAGTGTGATCTAACTGTCAACTGACTTCCTGTGTTCTTAGATGGAGGAGGAAGCAGACCTCTGCATCTTCTGGCCCCGCAAAGGGCAGCCAATCAGCTATGAGATGTTCACTGTCACTCAGCGGAGCGAGACCCACGTCTGTCTGTCCAATGAGGACATGTTGGTGGTCCATGACTATGTACTAGAAGCCACACAGGTTAATGCACACTGGAACACTCACACAGAATTATGACAGCAGGTGATGGTACGAAATCTAAAGGGTCAGTTTGTACAAATTCTAAGTGAGATGTCAATCTCTGAGGTTTCTGCTATCACCTCTGTGTTAATGTACTTAATTTGTCCTGATCACAGAACGGAAAAATGACATTTAAAACATTCAACACCATCTGAAAAGTACATATTTTTGTTGGAATTTTTCAGTTTAAGGTGGTTTTACAAATACAACCCCTGGCAAAAATTATGGAATCACCAATCTCGGAGGATGTTCATTCAGTTGTTTAATTTTGTAGAAAAAAAAACAGATCACAGACATGCCACAAAACTAAAGTCATTTAAAATGGCAGAATCAGTCAGTCAGAATCAGACTCAGGAAGCCCTTATTGCCAAGTGAGTACACACAAGAAATTTGACTTGGTGTATAGAGAGCAGTAGAAGAATAAATAAACAAATCTAAATGTGTTAATTCTAAGTTTAAAAAATGCTACAAGTGTAAGTATAAGAAGCAGTATGTAAAAGTAAGTGTAAAACCAGAGTAATAACAGAATATTTTTAAATTACAATATTGCACTTAAGAGTACTACACATGAGGGTTGAATACTCTATAAGTATTGAATGTTGCACTGACAGAAGTCCTTAATGATTTTCTGGTTTATTGTTCATGAGGGATATGGCCTGAGGGAAGAAGCTGCTCTGGTGCCGGGATGTTCTCATGTTCAGAGCCGGCCAGAGTGCAGCAGGTCGAAGAGGTGGTGACCTGGGTGGGAGGGGTCTGAAAGGATTTTTCCTGCCCTTTTCCTCATCCTGGAGGAGTACAGGTCCTGAAGGGAAGGCATCTTTACTGTTTTGCGCCTGTTAAGCTCCAAATTGTTATGACTGCATCACACAGCCAGCTGCTCCACCTCCTGTCTATAGGCAGACTCATCACCATCCTGGATCAGACCAACAACGGTGGTGTCGTCTGCGAACTTCAGGATCTTCACAAAGGGGTGTGAAGAGGTGCAGTCATTAGTGTACAGGAAGAAGAGCAGAGGGAAGAGAACACATCCCTGGGGGGCGCCAGTGCTGATGGTGCGGGTGCTGGAGTTGAAGCTGCCCAGCCTCACAAGCTGCTGTCTGTCAGTAAGCTGGAGATCCACTGACAGGTGGGGGGTGGGACAGACAGCTGGGTGAGTTTAGGCAGGAGGAGATCCAGGATGATCGTATCGAAGGCCGAGCTGAAGTCCACAAACAGAACCCTTGCTTAGGTCCTTGGTCTGTCGAGGTGTTGCAGTATGTGATGCAGCCTCATGTTGACTGCGTCATCCACAGACTTGTTTGCTTGGTAGGCAAACTGCAGGGGGTCCAGCAGGGGTCCAGTAATGTCCTTCAGGTGAGCCAACACTAGTCTCTCAAAGGACTTCATGACCACAGATGTCAGAGCGACAGGTCTGTAGTCATTCGGTCCTGTGATCTTGGGTTTCTTGGAGACTGGGATGATGGTGGAGCGTTTGAAGCAGGAAGGAACCTCGCACTGCTCCAGTGATCTGTTGAAGATCTGAGTGAAGGCAGGTGACAGTTGGTCTGCACAGGCTTTCAGGCAGGCAGGTGAGACTCGGTCTGGGCCTGCTGCCTTCCTGGTCTTTTGTTTCCTGAAGAGCCGACAGACGTCATCTTCACAGATCTTGATTGCAGGTTGAGTGTCAGAAGGTAGGGGGTGCAGAGCTGCAGGAGGGGGGAGAGCCGGGGCTGCAGGAAGTGCTGATGGCTGTGTGGGGGATGGTTGGTGTGGGTGTGGGGTGTCAAGTCCTTTTCAAACCTGCAGTAGAACTGGTTCAGGTCATCAGCCAGTTGTTGGCTCCCTACAGAAGTGGGGGGTGGAGGCTTGTAGTTAGTGATGTTCTTCAGGCCTTTCCACACTGATGCAGGGTCTTTTGCTGAAAGATGGTTCTTTGGCTTCTCCGAGTAGCTCCTCTTAGCTGCTCTGATCTCCTTTGTCAGTGTGTTTCTGGCCTGATTGAACAACACTTTGTCCCCACTCCTGTAGGCCTCTTCTTTGGCCTGACGGAGCCATCTCAGTTTTGCAGTGAACCATGGTTTGGTCGTTATTAAATATTACATGAATCCTGGTAGGAACACACAAGTCCTCACAGAAGCTGATGTAGGATGTCACAGCGTCGGTCAGCTCATCCAGGTTGTTATTAGCAGCTTCAAAGACACTCCAATCTGTGCAGTCAAAGCAGGCTTGCAGGTCAAGCTCTGCTTCTTTGGTCCATCTCTTCACTGTTTTCACTACAGGCTTAACAGTTTTCAGTTTCTGCCTGTAGGCTGGGACAAGATGGACAAGGCAGTGATCGGCTGCTCTGGGAACTGAACGATAGGCATCCTCAATAGTGGTGTAGCAGTGGTCCAGTGTGTTATTGTCTCTGGTGGGGCATGAAATATGTTGTCTGTATTTCGACAGTTCACGGGTTAATTTTGCTCTATTAAAATCTCAGAGGATAATAATAAGATAGTCTGGGTGTTGGTGCTCTGTGTCAGTGACCTGTTTAGCCAGAAGTTGCAGTGCTGTGCTCACACAGATGTCAGGAGGGATGTACACACTGACCAGAATGAATGAGGAAAAGTCCCACGGCGAATAAAAAGGTTTGCAGTTCATGAAGAGTGCTTCCAAGTTGGAACAGCATAGCATCTTCAGAGTTATCACATCTCTGCACCAACCTTCGTTCACATAGAAACACAATCCGCCGCCTCTCATTTTCCCTGTAGCCTCTGTGGCGCGGTCCGCTCTGAACAGCTGGAACCCCAGCAGATGTAGACGCTGTCTGGGATTGTCCCGTTCAGCCAGGTTTCCGTGAAACACAGAGCCGCAGAGTTGTAAAAATCCCTGTTAATCTGTGTCAGGAGCAGTAGTTCCTCCATCTTGTTGGAAAGGGAGCGGAGGTTCGCCAGGTGAATGCTCGGCAGAGTGGTCTTGAACCCTCGTTGTCTGAGTCTCACCAAAACACCGGCCTGCTTCCCCGGTTTGCGCTGTCTTAAGCGCTTGTATATACAAAGTGTGCCATTTGCCAGAGCACGTACCATTGGGCTAAACACTGTCCTCATCAGAGGAATGCAGTTAAGTTGATAGAAGATGAAAATGTGGAGTGTAATATTACACTATTTACAAAAGCAGTAATTACGGACTCCGAGGTCTTCCTAGCTGAATCACTGGGATCAGCTATCATTGACACTGCATGCACACATACCGTTTGTGATGAGAAGTGGCTTGATAGTTCCTTAAAAGACCAGAGACAAAGTGAATTTCCCATAGTCCACAGTCTACAAAAGAAGCTTCACAAGCAGTTTGGCTACGCCTCCGCAGACCGGCTGCAGAGGCTCATCCAAAGCTGTGGAAATACTGACAAAGACTGTCCAGTCATTCTGCAGGAAATCATTCGTGACTGTGAGATATGTCAGAGGTACAGCAAGACCAAGCCCAAACCTGCGGTTGGTTTGCCCTTAGCCTCGGAATACAATGAAACTGTGGCAATGGATCTACATGAACTGGAGTCCGGCATATGGTACCTCCACATCATCGACCACTTCACAGGCTTCAGCGCTGGAAACATTGTGAGGACCAAGAAACCATCAGAGATTGTCAACTCCTTCATTCACTCGTGGATAAGTGTCCACGGTGCCCCCAAACAGATCTACATGGACAACGGTGGAGAGTTCAACAATGAGGAGATTAGAGACATGGCAGAGAAATTCAACATTGAGACGAAGACTACAGCGGGGTACAGTTCTTGGAGTAACGGGCTGCTGGAGAGACACAACTTGGCACTGACTGAAATCCTCCTGAAGGTGAAAAAGGGAAAACAGCTGTGGTTTGCCAACTGCTCTAGACTGGGCTCTTATGGCTAAAAACAGTATGATCAATGTACATGGTTATAGCCCACACCAGCTTGTGTTTGGTCAAAGTCCTAATCGCCCTTCTGTTTTGGTTGATAACGTACCTGCTATAGAGGGCACTACTATGAGTACTAGAGTAGGGCATCATTTAGCAGTATTACATGCTTCCAGGAGAGCTTTCACAGAGATGGAGTGCTCAGAAAGAATAAGAAGGGCACTCAGCTCAGGCCTACAAATGAAAAGTATGAGACAGGAGACAGAGTGTACTACAGTGAGCAGACAGTACAGAGTGGAAGAGTCCTTGTGTAGTTATTGGTCAGGACGGCGCTGTGGTGTTCATAACACATGGTGGGATTCTTGTCAGAGTACACCAGTCCAGACTGAGCAAAGTAAATACACAGGATGAGGATAAACCTGTACTGCCCAGTATTCCTGAAAATGGTACAGAAAATGAAAACATGGTACACACTGATGTGTCAGAGAGTTCAGATGATGAAAAGATTGTTAATGGAGAAGAGCAAATCCCTGAAAACACAGAGACAGATAAGAGAGAAAACGTGAGACAAACTAATGAGACGTATACTGAAACAGAGAGTGATACAGCTAATACAGTGGATTCTACTGATATCAAACTGAGAACAGGTCAGACAGTCACATTTACAAACAGAGATGATGGTGTTCAGCACACTGCCAGAATTTTAGGCAGAGTAGGAAAAGCCAAGGGACAATACAAAAACTGGTACAATGTGCAGTATCTTAAACCTGATGGCAGTGAGGGACAAAAGCAAGCATTAGACATGTCACATGTTGAAAACCTTCAGAATGAATGTGAGAACACTGATGCTGATGTACTCATTACCAAAGACATCTCTTTTGATGCTGCAAGAGATTGAAAACTGGAAAAATAACAATGTTTACGAAGAAGTTACAGACAAAAGTCAAAAATGTGTTTCTACTAGATGGGTCTGTACACTGAAAGAAACTTCTAATGGTATTGTTCCCAAAGCACGCCTTGTGGCGAGAGGTTCACTGGGCAATCTTCCAGATGGAGGCACATAAGGAGGGGCTTTGATTGCTCTCATGGGAAAAACAGGAAAGTTCTATCCTCTGTTGTGGCAATCTAAAAAACATCTGAAGTGTGGTAAGAAGTACGTTGGCAGGAGAAACCCTCACCATGTCAGATGGTATTGACAATGCAATGTTCTTGGCTACGCTCTACTCTGAGCTCACCACTGGTGAAGCTGATCTCAACACATTTCTCCTTATCTGTGTTACTGATAATCATTCCCTGTTTGACGCTCTTAAGTCTACAAAACAGGGAAGATACTCAGATTAGAAATAAGCAGCATTAAAGAACTCCTACAGGCAAACAGCATCAAAGAGGTGTTGGTCAGAAGCTGAGTCACAACTCGCTGATTGACTAAGAAAGGTGCTTCTCCACTTATGCTTTACTTATGCTTCTTAAAGCACTGGATGAGGGTGTATGGCTACTGTGATGTTATTTGCACTGTTAAGCCTTTATTTGGGTACATTTTTTTTTTGTTATGAAATTTACTTGCCTAGCACACTTAAAATATTACTGTGTTCTGATAAGCATTTGTTTGTGGTGACTGAGTCTTTTGTCAGTCAAGGTAAACCTTTTATTAATTGTTAATTTCTTTTTATTTTTTTTATTTTTAAGAAAGAGAGAGATTGATAACTTTCTGTGCGAGGTAATGTGATACCGCGAGAGACTGCAAGACGTCTCTGTTACTGTTTGTTACTGAACATCGTGTTTTTGTCATTTACAAAAACTGAAAACTTTCATTGAAGAAAGACACATAAGGTCAATGTCATGACCTGCAAATAGTCTGGATCTCAATCCAATTGAAAATCTGTGGTGGAAATTGAAGAAAATGGTCCATGAGAAGGGCTCCAACCTGCAAGGCTGATCTGGCAACAGCAATCAGAGAAAGTTGGAGCCAGACTGATGAAGAGTACTGTTTGTCACTCGTTAAGTCCATGCCTCAGAGACTGCAAGCTGATAGAAAAGCCAGAGGTGGTGCAACAAAGTACTAGTGGTGTGTTGGAATATTTTCCTTCTGCTTGATCTAAAAATGCAATGTTATTGTTATTGACTACCACACTTTTTTTTCTTTTTTTTTTTAGTATTTTTTAAATCCAGAAAGTTGCCATTTTAAATGACTTTAGTTTTGTGGCATGTTTGTGAGCTGCTTTTTTTCTACAAAATTAAACAACTGAATGTACATCCTCCAAGACTGGTGATTCCATAATTTTTGCCAGGGGTTGTAGCAACATGAATGCCCTGATTGTCTTCTGTCCTCACTGTGGTACAGTGGAATTTCTTCACAGATGGCCAATTCAATTTCAATGTGTTCAAACTACTTTACAAACCTGTTAAATAGTTCACCTCGTGGGAGTGACCAGACAAGAAGTTTACCTACCTAGTGAATTTTGCTCACTAATGCTTCTTATTTCTCAACAGGATGACTTTGTTCTGGAGGTGAAACACTTCCACGCCCCCCGCTGGCCAAATCCAGACAGTCCCATCAGCAACACCTTCGAGCTCGTCAACCTGGTGAAGAAAGAGAGCGCTACCAAGGATGGCCCGACTGTGGTCCACGATGAGTAAGACCCCACTGACTCACTAACGTTACCAATAGAATAGTGACATTTGGTTGGATTCTTGAAGATCACTACTTGTATTTTTTTTTCCAGTGTGGGTGGAGTCACAGCAGGAACGTTCTGTGCTCTGTCTTCTCTGACTCACCAGCTGGACACTGAGGGATCAGTCGATGTCTTCCAAGTGGCCAAGCTGACAAACCTTATGAGACCAGGAATCTTCAGTGACATCGTAAGGCCTTGTCTGTCTCGCAATATGCTGATGATAATGTACTGTCCGTTACACACTTTGTGTGACTTGTACAATTTATGCGCAAAGGATAATCAGAGCTTATTTCAACCTGGGTCTTATTTTCATAGGTTTTTCAGTAAAAACAACACTGTATTCATCAAGTTAATAACTGAGTTCTGTTGACACAGTGACATAACTAAAGAAGAGGCCTTATGTCCCGCTGTGATCTCACTAACAAAAGAACACATATGCTCACAGTACTAGTAGTTTGTATTACCATATTAATATGCAGATTTATGCAGCAAGGCTCGCCAAACTTTAATCAGATTATCTACCTCATGTGGGACACCCGTGGTCTAAGTATGAAGGTTATTTTGTGTTCTTCTTGAGTTATGTTCTCAAAAAATTATCAGCATGACTTGACAACGTAATTACTGAGAATAATAATTTAAGAAAAAAAAAAACCTCTGTACTCAAAGCAACAGGCAAAGACAAGCAGTCTCCTCTAACTGTCCACCACAGTTTACAGACCCAAATCTGTTAAAATGACAAAACAATGAAAATATATTTTGTAATTTTTGTTTTTGTAATGTAATTTTAAATTATTTATTTAAAATCACTTCCATATTTAACAGATTATGGAAGCGGTTTTGTGACTGTTGACTGCAACATGAGCCCTGTTTTATATTTATATGTTGGAAAATGAAATACACAGATTTAACAGTTTCTTTTTACTTTACCACTCGATGGACTGACGCGTATCTGGTCATGAATTCAATTCTGAAGACATCCTAAAAACCTGATGATTCTCAGGCAAGTTGTAAAGTGCCAGTCTACTGTGCATTATCTTGTAATTCTGATGCTTCATAATCATGATCCAAAAATGGGACTGGGCCTCAGGATTTCATAGTTGCAACTGTTAACTATCAATGGTTAATTTGGCATATTTATATACAACAAGCAAATACAGGCTAAACAACAAGGCTTAGTTTGCAGAACACAGTGTAACCCACTTTATCAGTGTACTGGTGCCAAAACAAAAACATTGCAGAACTTTAAAATTGTCATGAAGATTTCTTTAGTATTAAAGTAAATGTGTTGTTTTTTTAACAGGTTTACATCTGTTAACGCAAACAAAGACTTTTAATTTGACATTGTTCAAAATACTTTGTTTTTAAAAAACTGTTGTATTGAAGTTCAAGCTCATATTCATTATGATGCATCATGTAGCTCCTGTCCTCCAAATGACCAATAATCACCATAACCTTTTCTAAAAATTACAAGATTAGATTGGCAATAGTTACAATATTCTAATCTGAGGTATAAGGGTAGGAGTATTACTGTTTAATGGAATTGTATTTAGGGGTTTAAACAAAACTTTGGCTGTGAAAGTAATTACTATTGCAAAACACATCATCAGTAGGGTAAAACTAACCTGTCTCACGATGGTCTAAACCCAGCTCACGTTCCCTATTAGTGGGTGAACAATCCAGCGCTTGGTGAATTCTGCTTCACAATGATAGGAAGAGCCGACATCGAAGGATCAAACAGCGACGTCGCTATGAATTGCAGAGTGGGTTGAACAGAGGAAGTTTCAATCTTACCCAAACGCCCTGTATTGTTACACCTCTAATGGTATTTTCACAGGCGTCATCTGTCTTGAAATACTCCTGACAGTGTGTAATAATAAAGTAAAACAAGAACTTACTTTTGTTGGACTAAATTAAACTTCAAAAACTAGGTTTACCGCTTTGCACTTGCCCTGACCAACCAGTCAAGGTGCAGTTCACATTCATGTCTGTCCAGGCTTGACCTTTGACCTTTGATTATTTTGTCACACTGACCTTTGACCATCAAAATCAATTCATTGTTGAGTTTAAATGTGTGCAGAATTTTAAGAAATTCCCTCAAGCAAATCAGGGAGGTGACAAAACATAATAATCCTAGAGGAAACACTGTAGTACATTCCTCTGGATGTCAGGGTTAAAATAATTTTGGAGGATTTTGGTAGAACTACAGATAAAGTGGTGGCTCCTAAATACCTGCATTTACGTGCTTAATTCCAAGATTTGTGAGAGTAACCTCGAGTCGTTTGTTAGGTCAGTTAAACACATGGCGATTGATTATTTATCTTAGTTAAAACCATGTAAAGTGACATGTTACTAGTACCCAGGTACTGAATGAGATCTGTGGGTATGTTCCAGGAGCAGTACCAGTTCCTATACAAAGCCATGCTGAGTCTCATCGGGACACAAGAAGACGAGAAAACACTCCAGTCCTCTGACAACAATGGAACCATTGTGGTGGGAACCGCCAGCACCGCAGAGAGTCTTGAATCTCTGGTGTAGCCTCCCAAAAAACCGCAAAGAACTTTTACAGCATTTTGTCACCAACACAACTTCTCCTGATGCCAGACTCACGCTACAACTCCTCAGTAAACATCCTTGTCGTTCAGGTCTCTGCGTGTTGTAGTTTGAGACTGGCCTGTTTCTTCTTCGCTGGATTTGGACTCTTAATGGTTTTGTAATGTGTGCCTTTTTGTATTCTTTATTCTGTACTTCTAACTTTGATACAAACTGTAGACTAACTGCTCAGTGTTCTAATGTTGTATTGCCCTGAGACTTTTCACTCTACTAACTTTTCCTAAACCTTTGTATTTATTGGCACTGAGCCAAATGGGTGAAAAAAAAGGGAAAATCTGCATCTTTTTACATCAAATGATATTTTGTTAGCTTGTCTTTTATAGAACTCCTGCACTGAACTCCTCTCTGTAAATACCATTGCAACAGTAGCGGCAGAATGCTAATGAAGTCAAATCTAAAATAAGGGCCTGGAATAATAAAATAATAATAATCTAATGTAAATAATATTATAGTAATCATCTCGATGGACCAAATTTCTATTTATACTTTTAGATTTTTATATTTTACCAATTTTAGTGCATTCAGTTGTTACGATTTAATTCTAATTGCTTAGCTGCAGAACATTAATGCTTTTATACTCTGGATTTTGTAACAGACTAATGTGATGCATGGGGTACTGACATGTTACTTTTTTTAGCTGGACATGAAACACTGCTGGATTATTAGATAGGGGATTAAAGAAGTGAAAGAACACCAAAGAAAGAGCCTCTTGGAGTGTTTGTTACTATGTGCAGAATTACAAATTTTATATATTCAGCTGGGAAGGGACAACAACACATTTTCAGATGCATACACCACCGTTCAAAAATTTGGGTCATCTAAGCAATTTCATGTTTTCCATGAAAACTCACACTTTTATTCATGTGCTAACATAATTGCACAAGGGTTTTCTATTCATCACTTAGCCTTTCAACACCATTAGCTAACACAATGTAGCATTAGAACACAGGAGTGATGGTTGCTGGAAATGTTCCTCTGTATCCCTATATTTACCCGTTTCCAGGTAGAATAGTCATTTACCATATTAACAATGTCTAGACTGCATTTCTTATTAATTCAGTGTTATCTTCATTGAAAAAAAACTAAATTTCTATGTGACCCCAAACTTTTGAATGGTAGTGTACACCTGTATTTTATTAGAGACATCTCAAGCTGTTGGCCAGATTTTAATATTTTTGTATAGCATAGTGTTTTTAGTCGTGTTTCTGTGGGAACCATGATTATCCAAAGCAAAGATCAGATTAATTGAGCCAGTATTTGAAAATAGTACTTCACATCAAGTTTTCACAGTTAAATAGCCGCTTCCTCACCAAGTTCTAGTGTCTGGTGTAAAAAATGTTCATCTTGGGTGTTTAATCCCAACAACTGTAGGAGGAGGTAATCAGACACTGGCTGAAAAAGCGGTTGCATTTACACATTTAGACTCATAGCTGTTGTTTATGCAGAGTAACTTACAGCAGTTGAAAGAGCCTCAGCTCCTCCATAACCACCAGCTCACAGATGCCTGTTGGGTAAGGGTTCAGAGATCACAACGTCCAAACAAAAGATGGAGCACACACCCATCTGTGAGCCTGACAGCAGAGAGGTGTTAATGTAACAAACACATAAACAGAGAAAACTAAGCCTTTCCTAATTCAATTTCTAATGAAGAAGGATTTGTGTCCGACCTGTGGATTATACATTCTCCCTTTATGGAGTCATGGTTTAATCTGTGCACTGAACTGGTTATTCCAATGGATTTCCCATGTGTTAATCCGGGCTAAGACTCGGCAAGAAACGTGCCTTTTCAGGACAGAAAATAGGTCAAGTGTCCAGACATCGTCTTGGCCGGCTACTGAATCCACACCTTCATTTGCATTTCTGACTTTTCATAATTACATGCCCAATTATCCCTTGCTTGGTGGCCCAGTTTGCATGACTGCCTCCAGATTAAACAGAAGCAAAAACGCTGTCTTTTTTTCCAGAAGAACTGGAGGCTAAGAAGACAACGGGAGGGTGTCATACATGCAAAATGTGGCATCAGTTACATGTCCAATATTTCACATTTTACAAAAGCAGAAGTACATAAGTATGTCCACAGCGTGCTAGGTTACACACACACAACAAACACCAACATGAAGACCAGAGAACTGACTGATTGACAACCAGCTCATTGGTAAAAAGAAAACAAAATATCATTGAGAATCACATCACAGGAAATAGATCAAGGCTAGCTTTGTGGGAAGTTTTAAAGAAAACAGAAGGCACTGGTAGACCTAAAAATAAACACAAGAAAGGCTGCCACGGAACCCCAATGCAAAATGAAAGCATGACCAATCCACTGTTGGAATCCAAAGGCTGGATTAGAATTCATTACCCAAGTGTTGGAAAACCAAGAGTGTGGAGAGCATGATCCAAACCATTCTAGTTGAAACATGGAGGTGGTCATGTCAGGGTCTGGGCAGGTATGGCTGCTTCTGGAACCGTCTTTAATGATGGTGGAAGAGATGACAGCAGCAGCAGGATGATTTCAGACACATCTTGTCTGGTTGTGTGCATGCTCTAGTCTCACGGGCTGGAGAGACCCAACAAAACAACGCCAAACACATTCCTATGTGACAGACACTGAAAGGTGTCAGACGCATGGACTCAGCATTTAAACCCTATCTCCATGACAGTTGCTTTGAGGGCTGCTCTCCCATCACAAAGGCTGGCAACCAAATATTAGACTTGATCACTTTTATTCCATTTAAAATAAATTATTTCTGCACATCACACAATAAAACATTTTTAGCCACAACATTAAAACCACCTATGTAATACTGTATGGGTTTTGGTCTGACCCACCAGAATATGAACACAGGACCACAGGGGGGTGACCTATGGTGTCTGGCAGAGAATCTTTTGGGTCCAGTCGGTTGTGAGGTGGCGTTTCTGTGGATCAGCCAGTGCTGTTGTAGTTGGGGTGTAATCAATTCTCAATTAAATTTTATTTATATAGCGCTAATTGCAATTCAGATTGTCTCTAGAAGCTTTACAGAACCCATATGCTTGAACCCCCAGAGCAAGCCCTAAGGTGACAGTGGCAAGAAGAAAAACTCCCTTTTAGCAATCAGAAACCTTGAGCAGAACCCAGCCAAGATCACCCAGCTAAACATTTTCACTGTAATGAGATGAATGTTACACACTTCCCCTGTCATTTATTTATTCTTTTAATTTTCAAAGTCTTTACTTTTGTGTCACTGTCAGGCCTAAAATCAAATTTCACTCTGCTGTAAACATTTCAGTTAACAGCCTTAGGCTCTTTTATTTTTCATTGCATTTATACTCAACACTGCATACTGTAGTGTACTAAGGAGCAGAACATTCCAGAGCAACACACAAAGATCCAAAGACCCTCTCCCAAAGCTGTAAATTTGGTAAGACACCATTTCAGGAGACAACTAACCCAAAATTCACCTCCAAATGGAACATCTGCTGGTGGGATGTTTACTACAAAAGGACCACTCACAGCACTTTTGGAGACAACAGGATGCCTCCTACCTCCACTACAATCTGATAAGGGTCATAAAGTGTCAAATGTGAGGAAAACCACACCTCTGCAGGATTGGCATTCTGACCTTCTGATCTCCCAACATAACACACAGAACTTTCAACACAAGAGTGAATAAAACAGTTTAAATCAGAACATTAAAGAAATGCATCATCTTTGGAGTGATGATTGGGACTCAGTCTCTGATACCAGGTTGATCAGAACCATTATGGAAGAAGAACACGTCAAATCTGAGGTGTTTGCAGATGATGCGCACACATGATACCAAAATGAGACTGATCAACTTCATTTTAATCAAAGTCTCTTTGAGACTTAGCTTAAATTGACATTTTCCTCAGGCTAGCTGAGGATGGTGCCCCTAAATTAAAGAGTGCCATTTTAATCATAAAGTATAATTTCTACCATTCATACACGTTCCGCTACAATACCATAAACAATCAAGGGCTGAATTTGCATATTAGCAGCCTGAAAATAACCATTTTGTTGCAGCTTCAGTAACATTGCAGGATCTACCTTTATGACCATCATGCATGATTTGATTTCAAATTAAAAACAAATTTGAAGTACCACAAATAAAGTGACAAGTGATAAGACTTACAGCTAATAAGGACAACTGAAACAGGAAAACTCGGAGAAAAGTGGATTCTCCAGCACTGGAAAATCTTCCAACGTTCCAGAATTGGTTCTTTTACATGAGACAAAGATATTCAAGTAGACAACACATTCCACTTACATGCTATTACAAGGCCAACAGGGATTTATGTTTAGGCGCTCAGACTTTAAAAAAGAAACACTATATGTCTACACAGTAAATACACACCACACACTCCTGGCATGGATAAAATGTGTAAACAAAGATTGCTGCATTTTAATATCTCAGCTGTGACGACTCCTCTTGTTGATGTCCAACAAGCAGGGGGCTGGAGTCTGTCCCTACTGACTTAGGGAAAAGGCAAGGGACACGCTGGACAAGTCACCAGTCTATCACAGGGCTACATATAGAGACAATCACACTCACATTCACACCTACAGACAATTTAAAGTCACCAATTACCCTCAGCATGTTTTCGCACTTTGGGAAGAAGCTGGAGAACCCAGAGGAAACACACACACTGCAAAGGGAGAACATGGAAACTCCATGCAGAAAGATCCTGTGAAGGCCAGGATGTGAACCAGGGATCTTCAAGCTGGACGGTGAAAGGGCTAACCACCAAGCACTGTGCAGCCCATCATGAAATGATGAAAGAGAAAAATAATCTCAACAGAATGACTTTTCTTTTATTCAACATAGGACGATTTTACAAAGCAGAAAGCATTCTAGGAAACAATCTGTTACAAATATAGAATGCCAGCTCAACAATAGAAAACACAAAGACCACAAGAAAATAAACTGTGTTCACTTGGAAGGCGGTAAAGCAATAGATAATCAGACTGACACGAACATCTGACTAGACAATAACATGCGTTAGTTTTGATGTGAATTGTTTCCTTTTAAACCTGACTGGAACACACCAGAGTCCTTAAGATCCAAACCTAAAAATGAACAACATATCAAACAACACGCTGCTGTTTCAAACCCTGCGGAGGCCTACATAAACGATATGTGCAAGGAATACATATGGATATATTATTGTAAAAATATATATCTCGGATACATGTAAAATAACTCTCTTGGTATTTGCTTTTAGCTCATTTCAAACTGTTGACATTGTAACCTCATCCCACCTAAAAATAAAATAAATACTGTGGCACACAATAAATACTCATCTTGTACTCGGTTCAACAGCAGCTGGGAGTTGTTGTTATCAGTAAAGTTTCACGAACCAAATCAAGATCAGGGGTAAATAAATTATAAGCCAGACAGCATGCTCACAGACTTAGACCCCAAGGTCCTTTAATACCTCTATCTCTGGTCTAAATAATATTTTCATTTTAATTCCTTATTTTCTGAATGGTAATAAATAAGATCCATTTGTAATAAGCATAGAACGTTTACAGTGTCTTATTTTTACATGAATATAATGCGATAAAATGTTGTCACTCCTCGGTCACATGTAATTTCCAGGTACACTTGCTCAACTTTCCACAGAAAGCGTGAATTTAGCAAACGGCAAGCTTAACTTTATTCTAGAATATGCAAATGTAATCATAATATATGAAACTAGTGTTATATACAATAACAGCTACATACAGGGGATGGTAATGCGTTTAAACTGCAGCTACATCATGAGTGGTAATTTACCCAAAACTTGGGATATCACATATAAAATAAACCATACACTACCATTGAAAAGTTTGGGGTCACCCAGACAATTTCATGCCTACCATGAAAACTCAAACTTTAATTAATGTGCTAACATAATTGCACAAGGGTTTTCTAAAGCAGCAGTTAGCCTTTCAACACAATTAACTAACACAATGTAGCATTAGAATACAGGAGTGATGGTTGCTGGAAATGAGTCTCTGTACTCCTATGTAGATATTCCGTTAAAAATCAGCCCTTTCCTGCTGGAATAGTCATTTACCACATTAACAATGTCTAGACTGGATTTCTGATTCATTTAATGTTATCTTCACTGAAAAAAACTGCTTCTCTTTCAAAATTAAGGACATTTCTAAGTGACCCCACTTTTGAACGGTAGTGTATTTTCCTGATAAGAAGCTTCCACTGATTATATATTCCTAATAAAGAGAGTAAACAACCCACTTAGTTTGTACATGGAGGTGTCCTGTTTTACAGACATCTCTATTAAAGGGGTGTTTATGGGGAAATTGCTTTCCTGCAATGCAATAAGACATAGCGCCACTTTCCACAATCTGACTCTACATCCATGTCTTCAGTCTAAACTAATGTCAGCTACCCAGACTGACAGGACAAACAAATATCTAACAACCCTTTGCAGATTTAGGATTGCACAAAGGGTTAAAAAACATCCCTGACTCATCTGTAGCTTTGATTCTCTGACTGAACATTACACATGTGAGAACATTCTGCTCGTCACTGGTGAAACTTGTGATCAGTGCTGAGACAGCTTTCAAGTCAGCTGTCAAAATGTACAATAGAGGGATCAAGAAATGTAGCTTTAAATTCCAGTCAGACCAGCTATCTGTTTCTACTTCAAAAGCTTGAAATTTGTAATGCCTCACATAGTGTATCATCTTCTAAACATATTCACTGAAGAAGTTTCCTCCCAGTCAACATTGGTGAAAACGGATTTGAGATTGGCACAGATGAGAGAATTGAGTCAAATTTAGGATTCTGTTATTAAACTGCAGATTACTTAACATTAGAATTTTTTCATAAAACTGAGTTTCATTTTAATAATAATAATTTAAAAAATGAAATAATTTTTGGGAATTCAAATATTTGAACTACAGAGTTTTTTCCCTTAGGCCATTATACCTTCCATCACTTTCACATATATTAAGAAAATATTTTTTTTAGTCTTGCAGGTGAAGTAAAAATATTTTAAACCCAAACTATTAGCAGATAGGTGAGTGTTAGTCTGTTTTCAGAGTTTGAGTATGTTGGTAAAAAAGCAGCTAACAGCATGTGAACTTCAAACATTTTCTCTGGAGGTTGTCTTCTGTGCTTAAAGGTTTAGCTCTACTCCTGTAGCGTGCTTTTTGATATGAAATGTAGTCCTTCCTCCCTCAGTCGGGCCAACGCCAGGCCATAGACCTCCTTCGTCATCGGAACCACCAGACCTTTCGTGCTGATGTCACCTACAAACAGAAAACAGAGACATTGGCTCTACAGACCAATAAAACACATTAGCATTAACTTTGCAGAATGACATGCTATTGTTAGTCTCTCAGACAAGGCGAGCTAAGTTTCCTTCAGACTGAAACTAATATGAGCTGGTTCTCACAGAATGATGCAAGAAGTTCAGGGAGCAACAAGATGAGCTAACATTAGATTCCATAGAGTCATTAATGAGGACTGGATGTGAGACTCCAAAGTCCTTTAAAGATGGGATACAAACATTGTAGTTAAAGTGAAGGTAATTCTGTCATTTAGACATCGATCAGTTTCACAATATTCCTCATGTCTGCATTCAGATACACCCACTACAGTGAGAGAGAGAGAGCCACAGTGCACACAAATATTGGACAGTACACCAAGTAATGTGCTATACGTAATAATGTAATATCAAACAAACAAACTGGTGGACCGTGGTCCAGACTCAGACTTCATCCTAAACGGACTTGAACCTATAAGCAATAAATTATAAGGGGATTTCAAATTTGACGGGATGCTTCTATTTTAACTTGCACAGATTTTCTAGTGTTTACGGCATTTAATAGATCAGACGCTGAACTACGAAGTCAGTTTAGCACAGTCAGACTTTCATTCTTAAATTCGGCTCAACAAAAACTAAAACCTCAGTCTGAGTTAACAGGTATGACAGTGGTTTTCAACTTTCTTTGTTAGCTTAGACTTTCTGCTTCAAACTCATCACACAAACAGGAACATTTAAAGAATCATTTGACTCGTTTTGAGTCAAATGATTCGCTGCACAATAAAACTATTAGACTTCATATATGATAATGTACTGAAGTGCATGTAGGTCTGATACTGCCTCATAATGAAGGAAATCGCTTCAATTTGAACCAAATCCAATTGAAACTAATGTTACTGTTTGAATATTCTCTGTAAGAAACACTAATTAACTAATCAGTTTAGTTTTTTGTGTTCTATCAGCTGCAGCACCAGCAGTTTAAATGGACCTAACAAAAGCATATTTATGATATTTCTGCATCACCAACTAAATACATGTGGAGTTCCCACAGCTTTGAATTTTAGTTGAATACCCCTGTACTATACTATATATGTACAATACACCGCAGATGTCCGCCCATGTTCCACCAGAACGGTTATTTTTTTTGCACACCTCACTTCCACTTTTGATGCTGTAACAAGCATGCCAAGTGCGGAATCTGACTACTTAATTAATTGCCAGAAGAATAGGTATACTACTTGATTACTAAAACAATCAATAGCTTCAGCCCTTCTACAGTTTATCAAACACACCTTGACAGCAAACTGTCTTATGCTCTCTGTAATGAACAAATTAGTAATACAACATAGAAAAAGTTCTCCATAAATCACTTTACACAACTGGAATTATACCCAGGCAATTTCATGTTTTCCATGAAAACTCACACTTTTATTCATGTGCTAACACAATGACAATTACTTGAATTTCCCTGGGGATTAATAAAGTATCTATCTATCCATCTATCTATCTATCTATCTATCTATCTATCTATCTATCTATCTATCTATCTATCTATCTATCTATCTATCTATCTATCTATCTATCTATCCATCTATCCATCCATCCATCCATCCATCCATCCATCCATCCATCCATCCATCCATCCATCCATCCATCCATCCATCCATCCATCCATCCATCCCATCAATTAGTCTTTCACCACGACTAGCTAACACAATGTACCACTACAACACAGGAGTGATGGTTGCTGGAAATGGGCCTCAGTACTCCTATGTAGATATTCCATTAACCCTTTGATGTGTAGTATGGGTCAGGAGACAGTCATTTTCCATTGGATTTGGGTCACCTTTGACCCATGTTGTGCATCAAACGGTTAAAAATCAGCCATTTATGGCTAGAATAGCCATTTACCACATTAACAATGTCTAGACTGTAGTCCTGATTCATTTAATGCTATCTTCATTGAAGAAAACTGCTCTTCTTTAAAAAATAGGGACATTTCGATGTGACCCCAAACTTTTGAACACCACTGTATATGACACAGAAAACATTACTAAGTCATGACTAGCAAGAATACTACCGTATGTCGATTCCACAGGCAGCTAAGTACGGGGCTCATTCAAACATAAAGCTGGCATGTTCAGATCCCGACAGATTTACAGAAAGGAGTGTATGTCTGAAAGGGGGTAAAGATGGATGATGTGACCAACTGGAACATAGGCCTCTTCTTGCAACAGCGCTGGACTGTGTGGCAATTTTGGCATTACGGGCAAACTGGGCCTGGTTCAACAGGAGTGCATTCTTGATCCATCATGAACATTATTGTTTAGTTTTTATTTGATGACAAAAATTGTAAAATGTTTCTTCATAAGTCTCATTTTGAAAGGTTGCTTTGTATGTAGCTTTAGTCTCATTTTTGTTGTGAAAATCAGGCCATCAACAAATACTTCGCAATCAAAACGGCTTTTAAGAGATCAAACATAACATTTCTTGTTACCATATTAGTTTTTTAAGGTAAAATAATGTTCATGTATTTATTAGTTTTTTATATATGAGTTTAACAACAGCATTGTCTCTGTAGGCAGACAAGCACAATTCAAAAATACTATTTAAATGAAAATAAACAGTGCGTGATCTTTAGCAGACCGTTGAGCTGGGATTATTACTCTTCCAAGGAACACAGCAGAGTTATGTGATGATCTGCGTTGGTTTGTGTGTAAGCAACATTACTAAAAAATGGACCAAAGGATTTGGATGAAATTTTCAGGAAAGGTCAGAAACGACACAAAGACCAAGTGATCAGATTTCAGCAGTGATGTGGCCTATAGTCTGGATCCATGGATTTGTTAAGATTTATGTATCAGATTGCGAGATAGTGTCACTGTAACTATGACAACAAGTGAACACTACCTCAGCTGCCTGCATGAATTCATGACACCCTACATATTTCAGTCACGTGATTCATTATCCGTACATAACGTACACATGCATAACACATGCCTGTGCTCACCGCAAGTTAATTTTCTATTTATTTATTTAGTTTGAGGGTAGACTAAATATTAAATGGCCAGATTCTATGTTGCAATGATTTCTGAATATACAAATTGAGTTTATATATATCTATCTATATATATCTATCTATATATTGGATGTTAATAACATGGTTCTGTCATGGAAATGTTTTAGATCTAAATTGCTATGTCTGTTAGAAATTACTTCAAAATGGATAAACAGATTTAGATGAAATTTTCAGGGAAGGTCAGAAATGACACAAGGACCAAGTAATTAGATTCTGGTAGTGCTGTGGCTTATAGTCTGGATCCATGAAGTTTTTGAAGATGTCAGCTGTCGGAAATGATACAACGAATGAGCAGCCTTGGTGGAGAACTGAGCTCTCTGAGTGCTTTTCTAGTTTTGTTATGGTACAGTCAATTATAGTTTGAAGTGTAACCATCAGAACTAGGGGTGACAGTAAAAAATTCCTGTCCCAACTGCAAACTGATTCCATTGTGTCTTGCTGTCCTCAGGAGTTTTGGCTCTACAATGGACTAAGTGTGCAAGTCTTACGTAGTTGTGTTGAGTAAGGCCTGAAAAAAAAATTTCTTGCAGAGTGATGTCACTGACCATCAAGGACCATACGAGCAGCAATGGCTGCTGGGTATCCAACAGTCTTGGCCATGGCGGAGAAGCCGCTGGGGTCACCATACACCACCAGGCTGATGTGTTTGGTCTCCAGCTCACCAGTTGGGTGGCGAATTCCCACATCATTTCTCATGACGATCATGTCACGCTCGCCCTTATCTGAAAACAGGACAGAAGTGAATAGCTGACACCAGTATTACAATCGGAGCTTGTGTTCTTGTAGACTGTGGTAAAGGTAAGCTCACCGAAGGAGAGTTTGGCTTCCAAATGCTTCGCAAGAGCAGCTAGAATGCTGTCTGCATGAGGCACTGACTCATCGCTCAGCATCCCAAACCTTCACAGAGAAACAAAAAACAAGACATTTTCTTCAAAATAAAATAACCTTTACAAAGCCATATTAAAAGCTTCAAAGAAAATTACTCTGCCGCAATACCCCAGTAGCGTTGCGATGGCAGCCCACACGTCCTTGGCTAAATCTAAAGAGATGAGCAGTTGCTTTTTGTGGCTGCTTTGCAGGTGAATTGAATAAATGAACAACAAGTCATTCAATTTGAGCTGCGAGTACATTGGTTTTTCCCTTGAACGACACAGATGGAATGTTTCCAATAGTTCACTTTTACCGTCAGAGGAATTTACATTTCAATGCCAGCGTGGCCCTCTTCCCTTCACAGCTAACAGCAAAGGACAATGACGGCACGAAGCCTTGGTCTCAAGAGACCCTTGGAAAAGTTAATTTAAATTGAAGATTGTGCAGGCTACACCACTTCAAGCGTTCTCGTTAGGGAGGGAAGTGAAAAGTGTGCAGAAGAGGAGCAGCCTCAGCCTTCCTCTCAGCGCTGTGTACAGCAGCAACGCTAACTTCTAACTCATTTGCTCACAGCCACAAAAAATAGACATCAAAAGGATTAGTTTATAGTAGCACCACACAGGATTTGGTTTCTTCAACAACCACGTAAAGAGTTCCTTAATAAAAATTGTTTGTTTGTGACTTCTGAATATCAATTTCTTGCAAAAAAACAAAAAACAAAACATATTCAGCTGTATAAAACTAAAACACATTCACTACAGATTTGGTCAAAACTGAGTTGAGGCCAGAATATGACTTTTTTGTATCACCAAATAAAAAGTTGTTACTACTACAGAAATATGGCAATATGACAAAGATAACTTTCTGAGAAAACAGCATGAAAAATCTGTTGTAGCTTCAAAATTGATACAAAAAAACAACTACAGTAGCTTAAAACTACCTGGTGCAGCAGCCCTGGCTATCCTTGTTGAAACTAAGGCTGAATCTGCTGATTGATTTCTCCCTGTCAGATATCTGTAAATAGTGATGGTTGCTAGAAATGGGCCTATGTATCCCTATGCAGATATTCCATGAAAAATCAGCCAATTCCAGCTAGAATAGTCATTCACCATATTCGGGGCTGCACAGTGGCTTGGTGGTTAGCACTTTCACCTTGCAGCTAGAAGATCCTCGGTTCACGTCCTGGGCTTCCCGGGATCTTTTTGCACGGAGTTTGCATGTTCTCCCTGTACACGTGTGACCTTTTTCCGGGTTCTCTGGCTTCCTCCCACAGTCCAAAAGCATGCTGAGCTTAACTGGTGATTCTAAATTGTCTGCAGGTGTCAATACGAGTGTGACTGTTTGTCTCTATATGTAGCCCTGAGATAAACTGGTGACCTGTCCAGGTTGTTCCCTGCATTGACCCTAATTCAGCTTGGATAGACTCCAGACCCCCTGCAACCCTAATGAGGATTAAGCAGTGTATAGATAAGGGATATATAAACATTAACAATGTCTAGACTGCATTTCTGATTAATTTAATGTTATCTTCATTGAAAAAAACAGCTTTTCTTTCAAAAATAAGGACATTTCTAAGTGACCCCAAATTTTTGAACAGTAGTGTACATAAATACAAAATTTTCTCTTGCCCTTTATACAAAATAGGTCATTTAAAAATGATCAATAATTATTATCAACATTTTTCATGACAGACTTTTCAGTCATCTTGCCCTGTTCTCACCATCTCAGAGTGTCCATCCTGAAGTCGTCCTGTCCAATGCGTTCAAATACGGCTTCTTCAAAGGCATCATGGGAGATGGAAGAAGACAATCCCATCTGCTGACAAAGGAGTTCTTTCTGTAATGAGGAAAGGAAAAAAATCCCAGTAAATCCTTTCATCAATTCTCTATGTAGTTCCATCACACCTAAAATCGGACAATCACATTTAAATTTGCTTTTACGTCCACTACACCTCCCAGAGATAAACAGTTCATAGTTTGTCTGCCGGCTCCTATTTAAGTCCTAGATTGTGTCCTTGCTACTTATGTTGATTTCCTGAACTGTCTCTTTGCTTCCCTTTTAATGCATGGAAATTTGACACCTTTAAAAGTGAAATGAAAAAAATGTTTGAGTGTTTTCAGAAAGTAAAGGGGCGGGTTAAAACTGCCAATCTTCTTTTGTTTACTGATAAACACATCCTGAACAGGCAGCAATGTGTTTCCCTTTCAGATGATGAACGCCATCTGCAGTAAACTCTCATCTCTCATCAGTGCATCGGCTTAGTGCACCCTTGATGTTGTTAAGCAGCTATTGACAGTAATAGACTCTTCCCACTTCCACAGTCAGAAGCTTCAAGTGGCTGAGCTGCCAAACAGCTTGTTTCATTAAACTGAATGAGTGCAGAAAGTAGCAGGGTGCACTGCTTAGAGGCTGCTTTTCAAACATGTGTTTGGATGTTTTCAAACATTGTGAAGATCCTCAGCTGAGGTTCCTACCCAGGAAATGGGAGCTGAAGTGGACTGCAAGATGGGACTGGGCTCGCTGTTGATCAGACCCAGTTTAACAAAACCACTCATGGCCTTGGAGAAGCCCTGTGGAACAGAACAGGAGATAAAGTCAGTCACAGTGAAAATAAGAAATACAAGACACTTGGAGACGTTAAGTTTGGCAAAACATGTTTGTACATACATTTTTCAGAGACAGAAACGGTTTCACTTCAACTATTTTAGTTTCAGAATACAATATATAATTTTTAGAATAGAATACAATAGAACAGCCATTTTATTGTCAAACAGAACACACACTAGCTGGTGCACATTGAATGAAATTTCGATGCAAAAGCTCACCAAAAATTATTTGAAATAAAACTATTACAATATGTACATGTACAGCCGAGCAGGGCGCCGCCATCTTGGTTTTTTTCACTCTGATTAAGACAACAGCTTTACAAGACACATATCCACAGTGATTTTTTTTTCTTGTCGATCTATCATTGCTGTCATGCATTTCCTCTCTTATTTTACATGTAAAACTCAGTTGGACAGTCTTGTATGCCATACCATCACCACGTCATGGAAATTGTTTTTTTTTGGCAGATTTGGAGATAACATTGGATCCTCTTTGAAGGACCATAAAACACACAATTTGATACATTGCGTACTGCATGTACACAATGCATGTACTGCCCATTTCAAATACCACCACTACATTTCAGTCTGATTCAAAACAGGGCTTTTTCTTGTCAGGCTATTCCATAACTCCATTTAAAGAAAGAATTAATCTTGGCTGGATTTCCATTTCAATCCCTGAATCCTAACTGAAGCAAACACTGTTTTTGGTTCATATGAAAATTAATAATTGTTACTCTGACTTAATCTTATGATCTGTATTAAATATAACCATCTGCAATCTGATTTATAGTTTTCAGACAGAATACCTGAAAGTAAAGTACAACTTACTTCCTTTTAAATGAGGAAAGAAATGCAGATGTTGCACATAGGCAATAAACTAACTTTCCAGCTGGAAAAAAATTAAAGAATTTGTTGGCAGAAAAATGTATCTGTGATTATTTTGATGATTTGTTACATGTAAAACATTACATAATATCTGGGGATCAGCTCTGAGGATTTCCTCCTTCATTCTTACTTGCAGCTCTTAATTAGACTGATTTGCTGCTCAGAAAATATCACAGACGATTGTAGAAGAGCCGATAACCACATTACACAAGTAAAGTGATAGTCATATAATACACATCATATAGTGTCGTGTTTTGAGTATGATGTGCTAAAAGTAAAAGATGATATAATTGTGGCAAATGCTATTAGACTGAAGAATAAAATTAAAATGTCTATAAAATATATAATGACGAATATTTGAGTAATGACTGATGTTTTGATGGTAATGTGTGTTTGTCTGTGGAGGACACATACAGCTGGAAGTAAAACATGTATTCTTGGTGTAAAGACAGTTCATATGCTTTGTAGAAAAATGAAATATGAAATACTCAAAAGATAATGGTGTAAATTTCAGGAAATGTAACTCAAAAATTAAACATTTGTTTAGGAAATATAATACATAATGGTGTAACATGCATAAAAACTGTCACAATAGTAGGGCTGAGTGTACAGGAGACTAGGGCCAAGTCTGAACATGTCTGGGCATGTTCTCTGTAAAACATGGCCTAATGATAACCTAATGCACATGTCCTCTGCATGCTGTCATTTAGTGGTGATATACAATAGTCTGATGTCAAGATCTGACCAATAGATTTAGAAAAGTATAAAAATATCAAAACTAAAATGACCAACTCTCACAGCATAAAAGACAATGCACAGCTCAGTATCTTTAGTAATTCTGGTGGTATTATCACTGCTAGGAACTGCTAGTGGATTCTCTGTCTACAATAAATCCTGCTGCCTCTGAATGCTGACTTCTCCTGGTGATTTTTTGAAGAGCTTAAAAGACACTTTTTGGACATTTGAGCATGGTCATATCTTAGACTCTGGCACATGATTTGGGACTTTCCACATCAATAGCTACAAAGCAATGATTTTACAGCTTGTGCTAAGAGTGCTTGCTGTTGGACTTGCTCATGTGAGTAAGGGTTGTACCTTGAAACGCAGTGTTCCTCTGATTAGAGTGTGTGCTGTCTGGATGCCATATGGTTCCGAGTACTTGGTGCTGTCCCGATTTGGAAATCCCTCCAGGTTGAAACCTGGAAAGAAATCCATCGGAGTCGTGGAATCCATCAGAGAGCCACCAGGTGGAACACTCACCACCTCAACGGTACACAAAGGCATTTAAAGATAGGTTTATTAAAAATGATGATAATAATAATAAGTGCAAAAGAATGATCTGTGCTCTTATAATATAGAATAAGAATTTGAGGCTCCTGTACCTGGTTGTCTTTGAGGAAGATGGCAGGGCTGATGGTGTTGAGGAGGACACCATACGGACTCCAGCTGAACTTGTAACGAAGAGGATTGTCTGAGCACTCAGGAGCAGGAAGACCCCCACAGAATGAGGTATACGACTCCACCTAAACAACACAATATTATAACAATTCCCTGGGATTCAACTGTCTGATTGGCAATATTTTTTCATTCTTGTATTCAATGACTACAAAATGATGTGTTGGTGACATGACATATTCTTGTAAATGCAGAATGTACCAGTTCAACATGGTCTTCTACAGAGAACCCTGCATTTTGAGTCATCTTTACCTTTAATGTTCCTATGTTAAGTGAGTATTTTTGTCTGTTTATAGTGACTGCTTTAGCTGTGGAAGCGTTTGGTTTGCTCAGTTTGGCCCACAGGAACTGCTGAGGGCTCAGTAATTTAAGTTTCATTGCCATAAAGAAAATGAATGAGTGACAACTAAAAAAGGAGTTAGTTTGCTTCACTTACACTACCATTCAAAAGTCTAGGGTCACTTAGAAATGTCTGTATTTTTGAAAGAAAAACATCTGGGGAAAAATCTGGGGACATACAAGACTTTCATTGATTTCCCAAAAACAAGGACAATATTGGACCTAAAAGCAGTACAGGTGACTAACTGACACGTTTTCCCCTCAGACCTTACCCTAACTGTACGTGCGTGTTGCTAAAACAAAACTGTTGTTGAGTCATATCAGCATACATCTGTCAACTCGATGCTTGTAATCATGTAAGCTCAGACTTGACAGCTGACAACTGCAGTTGTAGTGGGTCCTCCAGCTGCCCAAAATTTATTGTTATATCACACAACATTTAAATGTGATATCCATCTATCTCTTTAGTGCAAATGTCACAAATTCTAAACAACATAAAAATACCACAAAAAGGGGGACGTGATCAAAAAAATTAATCAAATTTATTACAGGTGTAATTAATTAATCGCAATTAATCACATTTTTGTCAAATAGCAATATTTGACACAATAAGTAATTATTTTCAATTCAAATACATTTTGATTGACAGTTGAATCAATGATTAGACATATACATGTTTATAATTTAAAATTTATAAAATTAATACAATTTTAAAATGGGACATAGAGAAAAAAAAGTGATTTTGATGATTTAAGACCTGGATTTAGTTTGGTTTATCCATTGTATGGCACATAACATCAGCATAAGTAGTTCAAAGTCCTTCAGAAAGTAGAAAATCCACATATTCATTCTGTTTTCATAGTTTCTGGGTCTGATAAATGATGTTACTTTGATGGTTCTTTTTTTTAGGAATATAAAATTTTATTTATAAACAAAATATTTTTTCATATACTAAAAGTTTATAATTAAGTTATTAAAAGAGACATTTTTGTTTAACATATTCATCTGCCGAGGCGCCGCCTCTTTGGCAGTGTAATAACTTAAACCACAAAAATGTTTGTTTCATTTCTATTTATCTACATTTTTCATCTGTCTGCTCCATTCACAGATTACTGCAAACTCAAAATGCCATTATAGTGATTATATTCAACATTTTACGACTTTGCAAACTAAAGCACTTTCAGTGTCTTCTAAAGTGGCCTATTATGGGATGGCTACACCATTAGCTGTTAGCAGGACTGTTGTAGCTAACGTTAGCTGTGGTGCTAAAAGCAACATATTTTGCATTGAGGTGATACCATCGGCTTGAAGTGATGCAGTGATCAGAAAACTCTTTGTTTCACAATTTGCACACAACCACGGTTTTATCCAAGCTGCCATCAGGAAGCTTTCTAAAAGAAAACTTTCCTCCCAACAAGCACAATGAATCTCGTCTTTACCTTTACTTTTCTCGTCTTTAACGTGTTAAGTCCCAGCCCTAGTTTTAACACTTGGCTGAGATGAAAAAGTGCACTGACAAAAAATACAACAAAGTAGAATCCAAACAAATCAGATAAGTGAAAATTGCATTAATAAACAGGTGTATAGATGTTCCCATTTCAGTACTTTGTGTTTATTGATTTAAGTAAATATGGGTTAATTAAGCTGACCATTGGTAGCAATGGTGAATAGCTGAAGTCTACTAAGGATTTGATTGAAGTGGACAGTAAATCATGGAAATCAATCAATAATCTTGTGTTAAGTAATTTATCATTTAACCTGAACCAAATCAGGTCCATATTTCTTTGCATAAAAAGGCTAAAATGTTCTCAGGTCTTTTCAGATTGTGGATTGGTAAATAAAGAACTAACGTCAAAAGAAAAAGAAATCCTTGTCAGTCCACATCTGACTGTGTGTTTGGACTAAAACCTGTGTGAAATTCAGTAGTGAGGAACATGTGGACTGTGAGTCAGTGTAACGGATCAATATGAAATAAAGCCTCCGTCTCCGCGTGTTAAACAATCATTATCTGACACGCACTCACACGGTGTGTGTTGACTCACAATGCAGCCGTCAGCTTTGGCATGATCAATACACTCCATGGCCAGCATGTGGTCGATTCCTGGATCCAGTCCCATCTCATTCACAATGGTGATGCCTGCTTCCTCCGCACTGACCACAGACAGACAGACAGACAGACAGACAGACAGACAGACAGACAGACAGACAGACAGACAGACAGACAGACAGACAGACAGACAGACAGACAGACAGACAGACAGACAGACAGACAGACAGACAGACTGTGTGTAAATATACCTTTATTGTATACTGAGTGTTCCAATGCCTTCTCATTAGTGTTGTTTTGTAATATGACTGCTGCTTCGAGTGCACACACTACCGTTGAAAAGCTTTGGGGTCACTTAGAAATGTCCTAATTTTTGAAAGAAAAGCATTTTTTTTCAGTGAAGATAACATTAAATTAATCAGAAATACAGTGTAGACGTTATTGTGGCAAATGACTATTTTAGCTGGAAACGACTGATTTTTAATGGAATATGTCCATAGGGGTACAGAGGAACATTTCCAGCAACCATCACTCCTGTGTTCTAATGCTACATTGTGTTAGCTAATGGTGTTGAAAGGCTAATTGATGATCAGAAAACCCTTATGCAATTCTGTTAGCCCATGAATAAAAGTGTGGTTTCATGGAAAATGTGAAATTGTCTGGGTGACCCCAAACTTTGGAACAGTAGTGTAAATGTGTGTTAAATACATTTGATTGATGAACTCATACATAATGGATGCCATTTTTTCGGAAAGAAAAAAATCACACATGAAGTGAAAAAATGGTGTCAAAAGCAAGACATTTATAGTCTAATGCAGGGGTCACTAAATGGCAGACTGCGGTATTGATCCAGACCCAGATGGCATCTTATACAGACCCAGACCTGTAATCAGTAAATTGTAACAGTATTTTAAATTTGATGGGTTGCTTCTACTTTACCAGCACAGCTTTTTTAGTTTTATGGCTTTGGTTATCAGCCCAGCAAACACACAGACCAATAACGTACGAGTTCAGCCATCTCATGTGACGTACTCAGCCAATGAAGTCTCTGCATTGCAGGCGCTAAACATTGCAGCTCTGTGATCGGAAAACAGTTGAGAGGCGAGGGACAGATGAGAGGACAGACCGTGGTCACATGCTGACCATGTTTGGCTCAACATACAGCTGCGAGGCAGCTTTCTAAACGACCAACATAATCAAAACTAAATATCGTTCCAGATTCACCAATGAGTTCCAAATGTGTTTGAGAACGACCCTGACACCATTCAGGCCACGATTCAGAATAGTGGCAGGGCAAGCTGCAGCTCACTTCTCCCATTAAGCAGCAGGGAAGTGATATAAGACAAGAAAAAAGGCAAAAGTATTCAATTGTTTACATTTTTTGAGATTTAAGTATTGTTAAAGATGTATATAAATTGGTTCAGGTTGTTCAGTCATATTTTTTTAAGCTCTGCACTTTATTTTAAGATGTACAGTTATATCAAGAGTTATTTATTAATAAATGTTGTCAAAATGTTTTTGAACCGTACTGAATTTGTTTGATTTGCTGGTCAGTTATTTATTACAAGTAGATGCTAATAAAACTACTAGGTTACATCAACATATATCACACTAATTCAAGTTAGACATTATGATGTCCTGGACCTTTGCTTTAATAAATTTTCTCTGACTGGACCTCTTTGAATTTTAGTTGAATACCCCAGGTCTAATGTGTTACGTTTCCTGAATTACTACTAAATGCGTGTTTTATCTGTACATACTAATTTATGATATGAATGACGGCCAAATCTATGAAAAACAGTGGCCAAGTTGTAATAGACTAACAATGCAAATGAAAGGATAATAAATCCTGCTAAATCTCTGTCTGCTGTGTACTGGATATTCACCTGCTCTGTAGCTCCTTCATGGCAGGACTCAGGTAGCTGGCTGTCACCATGTTCACCTTCCTCTTGATGCAGTGTTTGGCAACAAGTGGATGGAATGAGTAAGGCAGCATGCTGAGGAGCGGAGGACGGAGGTGATGTTAGGACATATTACTGTTAAATTAACTACAAAAATTCTATTTTAAGTTGGTGTCATGGAATAGGGCTGAGCCTGACAACCTGAATCTGTGATATGCATACAACTTTACAAAATAACTGCCTCCTTTAGACAACATAAAAATAAAAGGAAATCTTTCTATTACATCCACCTACTGGAACAGTACTATACAAGAGTTTATTAGCATTAACCACCCTCCCCTCAAATATTTCAACAACTTACATTAGAAAGGTAGATAAAGATGGCTGGCTGCTCGTTTTAACAGTGTGACTACAGTTCCTGCTGTACCTGATGACAAGGTCATGATCTTTGACCAGAGAGTCGAGGTGTCCCTCCTGACTGCTGACGTCCAGCGTGATGGGGATGGTGTTGGGGTATTTGGCTGCCAGTTCTTCCGCTTGCTTCAGTACCACTGATGCTGAATGCAAATAAAGAAACCACCGGAAAACACTGTCAGTGGAAGGTGTGTGTTCAGGGATCTGAAAAAAGTTCTGATGCCATCCCATTGAGGCTACAGTGTTCAGTTCTGCTCCCAGAAAAATGATTTTAACTAGCTTTCAAAACACTTTTTTTTTTTGCCAAAAGTAGTGCAGTGTACATTATTTCACAAGAAATTTCATGAGAAATTTCTATGGTTGCATTTTTCTGAGGCTCAGTAGGAAAAAGTCCTTCAGTGTGGCAACAAGGGCTGTACAAAGTGAGGACAGTTAGGAGGTTGTCTGCTGATGATGCCAGGCCACTGTCAGACCAACCTGATATAACCACGCCTGCACAGTCTCAATGAAGCAGATCGGTTAAACTTGTGCATCAAGATCTTAGGTAAATAGTTTTTAGTCCAGAATATCTAATGTTTTTGAGTGCAAAACAGGTTCATTCTTTGTGCCCGCGGGGAGACCCACTACACCTGCAATTGTTAGCTGTCAAGCCTGAGCTTACGATTACAAGCATCGAGTTGTACGATTTATGCTGGTATGACTATACTGACCTCAAAAGTTTTACAATAGTTTTGTCTTAGCAACAAGCACTACAGTTACAGTAAGGTCTGAGAGGAAAAAATGTGTCAGTCACCTGTACTGCTTAAAGGTCCCATATTGTCCTTCCATCCATCCATTATCTATACACTGCTTAATCCTCGTTAGGGTCACGGAGGGCTGGAGTCTAAAACCTACGCATGCACAGGGAGAACATACAAACTCCATGCTGAAAGATTCCAGGAAGGCCGGGACACAAACCAGGGATTTTCTAGCTGCAAGGCGAAAGTGCTAACCACCAAGCCACTGTGTAGCCCTCATATTGTCATAAGGACATGAAACAATGAAAGTCTTACATGTCCTCAGATTTTTTTTTTCCAAGTTTTCATCTTAAATGCGGTAAAAAAGGTTCATTTCACCAAGACTGTATAAACCCTGCCTGTAGCTCTGGCTGTTTCAGTGCCTGTAGCTTTAAATACAGCTGAACTACTGTTGTCTACATCCATGATTGACAGTGCAGAGCAAACAATTCTATGCACAGCAGCCAACACAGATGTGAATGTGAGTGTGTGAGATCGTAACTTTCTATCGCTTCAAACTTTCTCTATAAGAAATGTATCCACCGTTCAAAGTCATGCGTATGGTAAACTCGTTGGATGATGTGTTTATAAGATTTCAGCAGAACACAGCAGCAGCTTCGAAATGGTTCTGAATTTACTGCTGGATTACATGTAGTCTTAATGGGCTACAATTTAGTAACTGTTTCATATTAGTGTTGTTGTTTGACAACTGAAACAGAAAAATATGAAAATGAGAGCGGATTCATTGGGAATTCAGTTGTATTAAAATACAGTATGTCAGCAAAGAGAATGAGAGATAAGCAAAGAGATTCAAACACCAGCTGAGCACCACTGAAGCACAATAAACCACGTCCTTTTTTGATGGTTTTAAAATGGTGTTTAAGTTTACACCATCTCCTAAAAATCTCTCAGCGTTATAGTTTCTACAGAGCTCCAATCTCTGGTCATACAGGAAGACAGGAAGGCTCTCCAGCGTGTCATTAAAACAATGCAGTTCATCTGTGGAGCAGCTTTCCCCCAACTACAGGACATTTACATCACCCAGGTCACAAACAGAGCACACAGCATCATCAAGGACCACACCCACCCACAGCACACACTGTTCACACTTCTGCCATCTGCCAGACGCTACATGAGTGTGAAAGGAAGGACCACCAGACTAAAAAACTGTTTCTATCCGCAGGCCATCAGGCCACTAAATCACTGACTCACCTGCAATATCTATGAATAGCAATATTTTGCACGTCCTGCCTTTGCACCTATTCTTTGCCCGTTTACATGACAGTATTGCAGAAGATGCCACCAGAATTGTATTTGTAACTATTTTAATCTTATTTTAGTTTTTTCATTTTTATTTGATCTTATATTATTTATTTCAGATGTGTGAAGGTTACTCAGGGGAACCACTGTGTTTCTGCTGTGCGTATGATGATAAAGTTCTTGAATCATCATCATGATCATACGATCAAAGCTAATGGTAACATTCGCCATTAGCCACACATCATTCAGTTAGCGTTACTTTCTGCCTGCACAAAATTTCAAATGGCTTGTAAAGCTGGGAGGCCATGTAGTCGTGGGGTGGCAGGAGTAAATGCGTTTTGGTTTGGAAGACAAACTCACCTACAGTGACCTGAGTCCTCTCATCCCGGGTCAGATACTCAACAACAGGTCCAGAGACATATCCTGAACCTAGCAGCAGAACTCGCTTCATGCCGGTCTTTCTCGTGATCTCGGCCTTCTCCCTGAAGGACATTAGACTTGCAGTTAGAAAACCACCTTAGTAACACTTCATTAAGTCTTAGTGGCTGTTTCTGCTTACAAGTGAGGATGTTAAACTCTAAGCCACACACACTTTAAAACATTGGACTAAAAAGGAGTTTCTAAAGATGGAAGCACCAAAGTAAAAAAGGGATTTTATGTAAAAAAGACACTCTCACCTTCAGGTAAATCCTTTGTTAAAGATACACTACCATTTAAAAGTTTGGGGTCACTTAGAAATGTCCTTATATTTGAAAGAATTTTTTTTTTCAATGAAATAACATTACATTAATCAGAAAAACAGTCTAGACATTGTTAATGTGGTAAATGACTATTCTAGCTGGAAACAGTTGATTTTTAATGTAATATCTACATAGAGGTACAGAGGAACATTTCCAGCAACCATCACTCCTGTGTTCTAATGCTACATTGTGTTAGCCAATGGTGCTGAAAGGCTAATTGATGATTAGAAAACCCTTGTGCAGTTATGTTAGCACATGAATAACAGTGTGAGTTTTCATGGAAAACATGAAATTGTCTGGGTGACCCCAAACTTTTGCGTAACCTTGTAACCTGTATAGTGTAACCTTGTTTGAAAGTCAGCAGCAGAAAGTCACCATTTACAACAAATTCCATCATTATCTATTAAGCAAAACCCAAAACAGTTTCTGTTTGGTCAAAATCAAATTCTGTTTACAGTGTGAAGGAGGTTTTGTCCAAATGTGATGCTTCCATCTGGTTCTTAAAACTTGATGATTGGATGGAAACCAGTCTAGTCATCAACTAGTGTTGCAGCTTTTCTGGCTAAAACATTCCAGAAACTCATTACCCATTTAGTTTCATATCAGCAAGCTACCAGTACAGAACTATTTTTGCCTGTGTTCAGTTTAAAATTTCTCTTGTTATCCTTCCAACCGTATAACTTTGGATGATAAGGAATTAGTCAACATCAAGAGACTATTTGAGTAGTGCAACCAGCGCATAGAACAATGAAGATCAGGAAAAAAACTTTGTGCTAATTAAACAGCAAAAGTTTTCCTGTATATGAAAAGATGTACACTTTCCAAGAAACAAGTCTTTATTCTGTGGGAATATATTTGATTACATTCTGGAAATTAAGCACACTGAATTTTTTGTTCGCAAAGCTGCAGTGAGCAATTTATTCATTAATGTACAGACAATTTTAACTGAATGACTGTGATACGAAAGAAAACTTGAAAACAAGATATTCCTCAGGCAAATTCTGGGGTTATAAGGAGCATCTTTATTCAATTATTTCCCAGTCGGTTTATCTATTTATGTCCGAGACAATGTGAGTATGAGTCTAACTCACAGTGAATTCAAGTAAGATGTGTATCTCTATTTTGTATTTTACTTTTCAAATCTTTGGAATAAATTTGGATCAATAATAAGCAGGCCAAGCTCCATTACAGTTTGAAAACCTGTGGACTATTCCCTATTCTTTTTCACAGATGGAAATTTCACTAAAGAAAAAAATTAATTCCACACTTAATGTAATGTTCACCTGCCAAATTCAAGTACCAGAAATTTGCAAAATCTGGCAACACTGTAGGAAGTGTAATTAGGAATGTAGGAATACATTTACAGAGGAGAAATCTAGCACAATAAAATGATCTTTTCACTGCAAATGCAATGTTAAATAATGAAGAAGAATGTTTGACTGGCATATAACAATTTTATATTTCGATACAACTTTACAAATCTTTGAAAGAATGCAGTTCAAACTACAATGGTTGTGTGTTCTTTAATTTCTTTCAAATGATGGAACCAATGTTGATACATCTGTTTTTGTTTTTTTTAATAAATAGGCTAATATTTGCCTGTGGGAATCTCAGAATGGTGTGTGCACATTGCATTCTTACAATCCAATGTGCACAAAGTCAAAGTGGTGACAAAACTGAGCAAACTGTTTCCATATGACTGATAAGGATCTGGACTAAACCAGGAGGTGGGGTGGACTGGGTGACTTGGGGGAAAGTCATCAAAAGTTTATTGTAAGAATAAACCTAAACATTGTGTATATTTGTGAGTTATTTTGTCAGAGTTGTTAATTAATCAGCAACTATAAATCAGTGTCACGGCTGCACAGAACTCCTATTTTATATTAAATGCCAACATAAGACTTCAAATATCTAATGAGATGAGAAATGAATACAATAATTTGTATAAAGATTGAAAAAATCTTGTAACCTAAAAGCATTATCAAAATGACGGTCATTCCAGAAATCTTACATCCCACCGATCAAATTTCAAATACTAAAACATGCAGTTGTTGTGTAAATTTGCTTTTCTTGAGACCAAACCTAAAAAAAAAAAAACTAGGAGAAAAGAATGTTTGAAAATATTTTTTTAAATACCAAATAAGTCTGGAGATCCCTCTAAAATGCCATTTTTCTCTTATCCCACCCCCAAATGACCAAATTGAATCTCAAATAAAACTATTAAAATTAAATTTGAATCTCCTTTTTTTGGTATTTTTTTTTTCATTGATGTATCTTGTAATTGTGGGAAAAAAAAATTTTATCAACATAATATTTTAAATACTATCATGCATGATATATGCAACAACTCTGTTAGCATAGCCTTTTTAGCTGATAGAAGAAGAAAACAGTGAATCATATGATACACTGGAATTAACATCATCAAACAGATGAACCGAAAGAACGTGTAGAGCAAAGCTAAGGCAACTCTTCTGTTTTTCATATTTTCATAACATTGTCAGCCTTGATTGAATGTCTCACTCTACCTCATGCAACCCTGTTATGCATATTATCAGGATAAGACAAATTAGTTTTCCTTTTTTCTTTCCTTTTTCCATCAGTAAGTTTGTCTTCTCGGTTAGCAGTAACAGCTCGCTAAACATCTCGCTTCTACTCCTGAGAAAAAGCTAACATTAGCAACCCTGATCATGTGATTAGAGTAGGGTTAGCAAACAACAAATAAAACATGTAACAAAAATGGTACCATTGATGCATAAGCTGAGCTAATCAAGCCTTTGATAGTTTATAACCTATTACTGATGAATGTGGAGCAGAAAATTGTAAAAGAGAAGTGTATTTTTCAAAAAGCCCGAATGTCCTCCAATTCTGGAATGACCCATAACTAACAATCACTTACGCATTAAAGACATGCGTCTGTCAATACTTACCCATTACTTTTCCCTACACTTTTAGCTCATTAATATGTCAGACATTATGAAAGAATCAGGGCTGTAGCCAATAGTTGCAACAACTTTCCCTACATAAAATATTGAAAAGTGGTAGTTAGATGAAAAATTACAAGAAATTTACAATCTGACCATACATTTACTGCCAAATTGTGTTTTCTGTTTACACTGTCAAGAACTGGCAGTGACTTCAACAGTACATCGTATATCCAGTACTCAGAAAGTACTGAGACATCATTACACATGTAAACAATAGTGACAATGAAAGTCATTTTATGCATGGCAGCAAGCAGTCTTTAAAGAGTTAATGAGGGTTCTTCTCCAGACAAGTGGATTCAGTTAAGAAGTGTGGTTATGCATGCTGGATTATCTTAGCACCCCAACGACAATAACACCAGCATTGTTACAGAAAAGAGGCATCACCCATCGTGACCTGTGGCATTAATATCCCACCACCAACACCACCAACCCCCACCTCAAATCCCCAAGAGTCAGACCCGTGGACTCCTTAGCTCTGGCCTAATTGGTTGCGACACTGCACACAGGCATGAGTCGCAGTGGGACTGACTGGAGGTCCGCCTGGCACTCGTCTTCTTAATTAAAAAAAGAAAAGATAGACGTTCCCTCAGGAGGATTTCTCCCGAGTTTAGATATCTTAAGGAGCCAAACTTAATCAAAAGGATTAAGATTTTGGTGGCATGGCTTGTCTGGAAAAAATGATACTTAGGATCAATTAGGAAGAATACTCAAGTCTTAGAGGTGGCCTAAATATGAGCTAGCAGAACGCTTTGGCACTGAGGCTCGACACTCAAGAAGAGGCTGAAATCTCTTTAGCCAAGCTGTTCACAGAGCCACTGAAGAGAAAAGCTGCCTTGAGCCTGATTGTTGATGATCTACAGGAGCAAATATCATTACTGTTAAAGGTTTCGGAGTCACAACAGATTTGACCAGCACATTAAAACCTTATTAACTGCATCATGAATAAAGCTCTAGAGAAGCTGAGAGGGCTGTAAAATACACAAATTGTGTAATCAATCAACAAATATAGCCAGGGAAAATAATCAAACCAGATTTAAAGGATAATACTGGGGAAAAAAATGAAAGCTGATGGAGATTTTACAGATTACAAGTAAATCAACCCATGCAAATGAATAATTTTTAAATGGTCTGATTTTTGAGAATCTAATTTTCTGTTTTACAAAGTTGTACAAAGTCAGAAGAGAAGATCAATTTCATCTCCAAGTCAGAAACTAGTCCAAGACTCCTGGCTTAGCAAAAAAAGAAAAAAAACTGGAAACAGGAAAAAGCTGATATAACTTATGCAATAACCCTGATGACAGCAAGTTATGATTTTTTTGAGTTCATCAGCATTACCAAATCTTAAGTGTGTTCTCTCCCTGGCTAATAAACAGTCTTTCATATTTGTTGAAAAAGGAGCTCCTTTGACCAACATCATTGTCCCGAGGGCTTTTTCTTGCAGGTTTCCCCCAAGGTGTGTCAATCCACTTTTGATGCTGGGCCCTCTTATTACCCTCTTCCACACCTGCAGGCCTCCACCAATGGAGGTGGCGGCCAGCGGAGTTACGTTGCAGGGCAGTCAAACACTCAGGCTCAACCAGCAACTGTGTCCATCACCACCTCTGCCTAAGTGACACGCTCCTGGCAGCCTACTCTGCTCACTGCTCACTGGTGAATATGTCGTCAGGGTTACATGAAGACGGTGCAGGGCTCCTGTTTCGTGATACACAGTCATGGCCGGCCACTTGGAACTTCAGTGAGGTAATTACTCTGCCAAGGAATGGCGGAGTTACGGAATGATCAGCATACGTTTGTCTGTTAGCAACATTACTCAAAAACAGACCAACAGATTTGGATGAAAATTTTAGGGAAGGTCAGAAATGACACAAGGACCAACTGATTAGATTTTTGCAGTGATGCGGCTTATAGTCTGGATCCATGGATTTTTTAAAGATTTCTGAATCATGGTGAAATAGCGGCACTGTAACTATGACTACAAGTGAACACTACATCAGCTGCTTGTTGACAATCACATGATTGCGATCCTACTACAAATCGACCATTGCGGACTTATCGGGACTTATCTGTCGGAAATGATACAAGGAACAACTGATTAAATTGTAGGGGTGTTTCTGAGTCCCATCAATTTCCGCTGCCCGCTACATATTTAGGTCACATGATTTGATATCCGTATATAACGTACACATGCATAACACACGTCTGTGCTCATCGCAAGGTCATTTAATTTGTGGTTACATCTATATTAAATGGCCACATTCTATGGTGCCATGATTTCTGCCACGGATATTGTCAAGATTTCAGCCATCGGAAATGATGCAACGACTGAGCAGTCTTGGCGGAGAACTGTGTTTTCTGAGTGCATTTCTTGCTTGTGCTGTTTTGAACTGATGGTGGCGTTGTAGTCATTTTGCCATGAGTTTCTGAACATGTGTGAACATGCTGTGAACATCCTTTCCTGAGATAAAACATCTTTCAGAAATTTACAGTTTCTGAATTTCTAGAATTTTTTAAAGGCCTTTTTCTTTTTTTTTTTTAATGGAGAGAAGCTCGCAGTTTTTTCCCCCTCCCCCACCCCCTAACCCCACTCCCATTTCCAGTTTTGGGCTAAGCTACACTGAATTTCTTGGACTTATCTCTGTCGTGGATGTACAGAAATTAAATTGATATTTAACTTCTCATTTGACTCCAAACCTAATAACTACATGCCAAAACTAGATGAAAGGAGATGGACAGATGCGACACATTGGGTGATGGCGGTTTTTGTGTGAAGTGAGAAGAAAAGAAGGTTCTACCGCTCGATGCCCAAGGGAAAACTCCAGCTTCTGCAGTTGGCTAGCAACGATGGCTTATTAGCACGCTAGCCATGCAGGTGTTAATGCAGACACAGCAGACACCAGAGGGCAGCACTATGCAGGAACAATCACAAGGTGATGGTTAGTTGCTGCATGTCCAGCTTTCAGCGCTGCTGGCTGGAAAATGCTACATCACAAGCTGCAATGCTGGAAAGGATGAGTTAAGGAGTGCACAGCAAAAACAGGAGACTAAAAAGCACAGTTATCACTAATCTTTGACTACGCTACTTACTGTGAGTGACAACCTCTACAGTTTAGAAAGTTAGTACAGGTGAGCTATTACAGCATGACTGGTTACCTGTCTTGTAATCTTTAGATATTTTATCCTTATATTGGTTGCATTAACACGCAAATGGAACAGGTGTGTATCAAAGTAATTTTTTGACAGTTTTTACGAACATTTTTGAATTAGAAATACAGTGACACAAAAAATTATCCTCAAATACAAATACTAAACCTTTTACTAAGACTAGATATCAACATTTCATACAGACAACATACTGAATGAAGTCACAGTTCTGGTCTGAAATAAGTCTTACCTTCTTTCTCGAAGTTTTTCGATATATTCAAACTTTGGGGTGAGTACTCCGTTAGAGGTGATAACAGCCTTGAAAGACAAATAAATAAAAACTGTTCATCAATTCCAATCCAAAAGAGTAAAATAAATCCTTTTTTAAAAAAATACATAAATAAAGATGGCTGGTAATCACAGCTGTGCATGTGTAGATGGTCTTTTGTTTGTGAAAACGAAAGATCATCCACATATGATCCTCCAAGAATCTATCTTTAAACAATTAAACACTGAATGACTTTCAAATGTTTGTTGTTTTTTTCCTTTGCATACCATCAAAACATTAGTCATTAATAGAATATTCATCATTATGTATTTTATACACGTTTTAACTCTATTAGTCAGTTTAATACCATGGAACATGCTCATTATTTTCTTTGACATTGATTCGTAGTATGAATGCCATTGTTATATCTACTCTCAGCTGTACGTCGCTTTGGATAAAAGCGTCTGCAAAATCAAACTGTAGAATTCACAAAGTTGTGCAAGGGAATTTGTCCGCCAGAGTCGAGTGTAAAGATGAAGTTCTACTGTAACATCCTGAAGCGTCTGAGGGGGAACATTCGGTGCCAACGACCTTAACTGTGGCATGTTGGCATGCAAGTTCTCCAATGTACTGTGTGCGCGGTCAAAGTGCAGTTACTAGGCAAAGTTTTTGGCCGCAACAAAACAGTTGCTGTTCCCCATCCACCCTACTAGCTAGATTACACTCCTTGCGACTTCTTCCTCTTCACCGAAATGTAATTCAAGTTGAAGGGTCACAGTTTTGGCTGCACAGTGGCTTGGTGGTTAGCACTTTCGCCTTGCAGCTAGAAGATCCCTGGCCTTCCCAGGATCTTTTTGCATGGAGTTTGCATGTTCTCTCTGTGCATGAGTGGGTGTTGTCCAGGTACTCCGGCTTCCTCCCACAGTCCAAAAATATGCTCAGGTTAATTGGTGACTCTAAATTGTCCGTAAGTGTGAATGTGAGTGTGACTGTTTGTCTGTACATGTAGCCCTGTCATAGACTAGTGACGTGTCCAGGGTGTCCCCTGCCTTCACCCTAAGTCAGCTGGGATAGACTCCAGCCCCTCACCAACCCTAATGTGGATTTAAGTGGTGTATAGATAATGGATGAATGGGTTGCTGTTTTGAAACAGTTTAGGAGATTCCACACGCATCACACATGGATAATTTCAAGCATTGCAGAAGAGCTGGAAATGCTGCAAGGTGGGATGGTGGCGAAATTTGAATCGGGTATGGTTTTCATTTTTTGTAGGCCCAGTCTTACTTTTTCATCAACCCTCGTATTGAACATATTACTATTGTCTAAATTACTATGCAAATATTTAAAAAGCTACCAATTTTGAGACAAATTATCATGAATTTGTAGCTTTGTTGTTTTTGAAACTTCTTAAAGGGGGAAATTAAGTTAAAAACAACATGCTTCTGTAGCAAAAACCGTTTTACATTTTAGGACTTCTAACATTACACTACTTACGTCTCTGACTTGAGGGCTGAACTCCTCTTCATCCAACGGTCTGGTGGCGTCTGAAGGTAGCTGGTAACAAAAGGAAACTAAATTTACAAAAATGAAGAACTCAAATGAAGGCAAATTCTGTCTGTCAGGGGATTTAGTTCACCACATTAAACACATAAAATCTGTTGCGGCTCTCTCCCACAGTAAGCTTAACCAAAAGTCAGGCAGAAGCGGAAAGCACCACAGAAGGAGACAGAAACCCAGCAGCATCTCTCATTGCTGCCACCTTACCTTAAACCCAGACATCTTACCATCTCCCATATGTAGGGAAAGAGCCGGTCTCCAAAGTATTCTGTGGCTTCGATGGGAAGCTGAGCAGGAAGGTTGTCAATGGAGCACATAAGAATTCCGTTTCCCTCCACACTGCCAGGAACACAAACAAATTAGTGGTTATCGATTGGTATCTTCGCAACAACTGCTTATCTTAGAGTCAATAAGCATATACAATGTTCTTGACACTAAAAATACATTCACTTGCTACATATGGTAAACCTAGTTAAAATTCCTACAACAAATCCTCCTTCCTTAAGACTCTAATGCAAATTTTTGCTGAAACCTTTTTAGGAAGTGTTGATTCAACAGTATGTAGCTCTGACGAACTGTGTTGCATTGTAGTAATATGGGTTTCTGTTTTTTGTCAATCTCACATAAAAATTCATGAGATGAAAGCCCCCCATGAGTGACGTCAGAAGTGTTTTGGAAATGACTACAGTTGGAGATATGGTAGGAAGGTCTAGGCAAGAGCAGAGACCTTGATTACATGTCTCCACCCCAGGTACAATCTACTAGCAAAACCAATCTGTAGGGGAAAAGTAGTTGATATGTAGTTACGTCTCTAGTAAACTAGCAGGTACTAATCAGTTTTATTTAGAGCTGTGCAATGATTAAAATTCTTAATTGCGATTAATCTCATTGTTATTAAATAATGAATTTAAAAGTAGTGTGTTGTGCACTTTTATTTTAAAAGTACTACTATGTGAACAAAAACGCAATAGCATTTGGTTTGCAAACACTTTAAACAAATAAAGTGCTTTTTAACAGCAGTATTCCCTTCACACAGTAGCAGTTAAAACATTTCTTATAAATCTCAAACTAATCATTAATGTAATCAGATCAAATCAAACCAAAACTATTTGCCATGGCAAGGGCATTAATGTTTTATCTGGTTTGTTATAGAAACACAAATTACCCTCAGAGTCCAGAGCCATGATCATAATATTATAACAGGAACCCTCCAAGCAACAGCAAGTTAACATTTATACATCTGTATTCTTATTTTTTCTCTGAACAGGTACCAGCAGAAATATTTAACTTTAATCCGGGAGCAGCAGAAACAGTGTATGTTCAGTAGCATCTGTCCCTGTTATAGTGAGGTGAAGTGGTCGAACACAAAAAAGTACACAGCTGGAACTGACTGTGCAGAGGACTTTTTAGTCTGTGAAGTCCATGTTTGTCCTGGATTTCCTTTGGAGAATCTCAAGAAAAAAAAAACATTTCAGTGATGCAGGTCGAGGTTCATACGTGCCGTCATTCATTGCAATCCTAAGAACAATTCTCAGAGCGACATCTTCCACAATATTAATCAGAATGCAGTCTATAGCTAACTACTTTGCTGCAGCATTTGTTAGCTTGTCCTGCTTTTGTTTATCTCTATTTCTCTCACACGCGGCATCCAACCAGTCTGTTTGGTCAGTTTGCATGAGACGATATTGATGATGATGATGCCCATCCCGAGTACTGATCAACATCCAGCCCTCCTGTGATCCATGGTTTGTCTGTCTGTGTATTTAGAGCCAGTGAGTAACGGACTTTCACAATATTAATCATTTAAAAAACTGTGTTAAGGCGCGATAAAATAATTGTCAGTGTTAATTAATTAATGCTTTAAGGCGATAATAACATGCCAACTTGCCCAGATGACACAAGATCTGTTTCAAGAACAACTGTGAAGTCAAATCCAAAGAAAAACAACTGAAATGGTAGCTCAACCTCTGTTATATAAACAGATTTTACATCTATCCGCAGAGGGATAAATAGGCTGAAAACTGTAATACTTGTCTGGCTACAGCCTAGTAAAAGTGAAAAAGAAGCATGCAGGTGTTGGTATGATGACACATCAAGATATGATGAACTCTTTTCACTGTACCTGTCGTGATCTATGTGCTGGTCAGCGTCATACATGCAGAAAGGCTTGTCAATGGTGGTGCACTCATTCATGAAATCTATGGAGCCTCCGGTGTCAGCAGATATGTCACATATGGCCAGTAGCCTGTAGAAAGAAACAAACCAAAAAAAAAAAAACAGCACTCATGAGATCAAAGCAACGGGCTCAACTGCCACTCTGTAATCAAGACAGGAGACACAGCAGCTGCTAATATGGTACTTAAATTAATTTACTACAGTAGATATTCCGCCTTCTGTGTGTCAGGTACATCTCTCAGTCACATGGACTGTGCTTGACTTAAAAGTTAAGGACAGGTCAAACTCAGAGCAGGAAGCAGATTTTTTTCATCTTCTACAGATGATCTGGCTGACATCTGGCTATGAGGCTGTGAAGCTGATGACTCACTGGAAAATACTGACCAGCGATGGGCTAGGCGGGCACGTCACTGGGCAAGAAATTCTACTACTTTAAAATTCCTTATTCTAACCTTTCTTTCAGAATATTGCAATTCAAGTGGTCTCAGAAGAAACCAGACTTCTGCAACTTTTTCAGGATATTTTTTTGGCTTTAAAAAATGTGGCCAGTGATGAGAAATTTCAGCCAATCACAGAGCTCTTCACCCAGGTCAGGTGAGAGAGAGTAAAGAGCAGCAAAGCATGAAGTGGCAATAGGACATGGAGGTAAAATGGGATCAGTCGAGGGCTTTCGCTCAAGAGAGCAGAATTAGAGTCCCAGTCAGAAGCCACAAATGAATGTTGACTTTTAGCCTGATTGTTTTGGTGTATTTCACGTGTGTGTATGATCTTGTGTGTTTGGTGGAGGAGGCACAGGACACAGAGGGTTAAAGGAACAGCTGCAGGAGGAGGGGTAGTATTCTGGTTTGGCTTTGTTGTTTTTCAACTGTATGGCAGTGTTCACTTCCATTATAAGACAGAAAATAACAGGAAAATCTGACAACTAGAACATATTTTGGTGTCATTTTTGTTCAATGTGGAAAAAGCCAATAAGAGGGATTTATCAAACCACCTGTTTTAACAAGAATAAACAAGCTGTACACTTTCACTCCTTTATCCACAGCCTCCTATCCACTGTTGCTACGTTCTACACCATCACACTGCAGAGGGTATTGTTATGAAGAAGTTAAAGCTTGTTTTAGCTAGAAAAGCCCTCAGAGAGCGCAGTACTCCGCCAAAGCTTTTCGCCTACATGGCATTGTCAGAAATGCAGCATTTTTTTTTTTAAATGCAGGATTTGTTTATTAGGTGTTAATGATCAGAAATCACGGCAACATAGAATGTGGCCATTTAATATAGATGTACCCACAAACAAAATGACCTTGCACTGAGCACAGGCGTGTGATATGCATGTGTACGGATACCAAATTGTGTGACCTAAATAGGTAGCGGGCGGCGGGAATTGATGGGACAAATATCAGTTATTGATCTTCTTGGTTCCTAATATTCTGTATTAATATTGACCCTGAAAACAACACATCAGTCTACCTCTCATTTAGCTACATAAAAAATATGAATAATTTTAAATCCCTTTCTGTATGTAATATTTTTATAATAACAACAGCTACATCATCATCATTAATAGAATTATTACCTCTGCAAAGGAACATAGCAGAGTTTTGTGACAATCGGCGACGGTTTGTCTGTCTGTCTGTTAGCAACATTACTCAGTAACGGATTACAGTTTTTTCTCGATTGATAAGACACTAAACTCCATTCACTGCACACAGCCACCAACTGACTGCACACATTTCTCAAAAACAGGACTCTGCTGTCAAAACCTTGAACACTAGTCATAGTTTGCACACAGTTTCCAAAAGTCTTGCACTCTTTTTGCAAAAGACTGAACACATTTTTTGCTCATTTGAACACACTTTTCACTCACAGCACACAATTTTCAAAAAGTAAACAGTAGGAAGCAGAATTGGAACACTGTTCCAACACTGCTGTCACAATTAAGACACAACAGGTCAAAACTGAAAACACTTTTGCCAATGAACTGCACACTATAAAACCTGCTGGGAAACAGTATTAGCTGTTCAGAATGGATGTCAGAGGAGCAAGAGGTCATGTTGGAAGAAGAGGACGTGGACGACCCAGACCACGACCAGAACCAGAACCAGAACCTGGACCTGTCCATGCACCTGGTCCTGGACCACTTTACATGTATGTAAATGTTGTTTGTCACTTCAGTGACATGTCTATACTGGAACAATACAAGCAGTCAGAAATGTTCTGACAATACTGTAAAAAATCTAATGCATAATTCTGGTTCACAAGTGCTGGTAAAATTACAGAAAGTGTACATGACTGACTTTTTCTCTGTTTCATGTGCGTTTGTTCCAGAGAGTTTTTCAGTTGGATTCTGATGATACACATGAATACATCTATGTGGATAAGGCTGGTTTCAACCTGGCCAAGAGGAGGAGAAGAGGGAGAAACATCACTGGACAATGGGCTATAGTCAACGTCCAGGTCAACCTGGGGGCAACGTAACCCTCTATGCTGCAATAAGCAATCTTGGAGTAATTGACCATCATGCAGTTCTGGGGCCATACAATACCCATTGGCATGTTTGCATGTGGTGATGTTTCTGTTGATGCATGTCAGGGCTGGATCAGACACACTAGATCTTTCTTTCCAGAGAAAACATAGCGTGTGATGTTGATGAGGTCCTGTGGTCTGACCAGGCTGAAAGAATTGATGTGGTGTAAATATCTACATACTGTACTGTGTACAATACAGTGCTGTATTTTTTGTCTAGCATTATTTTTATTTTGAAATGTACAGTCAGGCACTGCAATGACCCCTCTGATTCATTTATAGGATGTATTTGTGTTTGAGTTGTCATTTTTGAGGACTGTATCATTTTTTTATACTTCATGTGAAAACACAGTGAGAAGAATGTTTTGTATTTAGCAGTGCAGTGTCCTACTTTTGCTTTGTGTGTCTTAATTTTGAAAACAAAGTTCAAATTTTGACAATAAAATGCGCTTTTGACACAAGTGTACAGTGCTTTGTGAATTGTGTCCTAATAAAGAAAATAGGGTGCAGTGTTCTGGGAAATGTGTGCTATTTTTCAGGAACAGTGTCTTATCAATAGAGAAAAACTGTAACAGATATCGATGAAATTTTCAGGGAAGGTCAGAAATGACACAAGGACACATTGATTAGATTTTGGCAGTGATGCGGGTTATAGTCTGGATCCATGGATTTGTTAAAGATTTCTGTATCATTGTGAGATAGTGGTACGTCACTTGTAAGTATGACTACAAGTGAACACTACGTCAGCTGCATGCGTCAATTCACGTGGCCCACTACATATTTCAGTCACGTGATTCGGTGTCCGTACATAACATACTCATGCATTACACATGCCTGTGCTCACTGCAACATCATTTTGTTTGTAGGCACATCTACAGTGTACACTACTGTTCAAAAGTTTGGGGTTCCCCAGGCAATTTCATGTTTTCCATGAAAATTCACACTTTTATTCATGTGCTACAATAATTGTACAAGGGTTTTCTAATCATCAGTTAGCTTTTCAACACCATTAGCTAACACAATGTACCATTAGAACACAGGAGTGATGGTTGCTGGAAATGTTCCTCTGTACCCCTATGTAGATATTCCATTAAAAATCTGTCGTTTCCAGCTAGAATAGTCATTTACCACATTAACAATGTCTAGATTGTATTTCTGAATAATTTAATGTTATCTTCATTGAAAAAACTGCCTTTCTTTCAAAAATAAGGACATTTCTAAGTAACTCCAAACTTTTGAACAGTAGTGTGTATTAAATGGCCACATTCTATGTTGCTGTGATTTCTGATCATCATTAACTAATAAACAAATGCTGTATTTCTACAAATAAAAAATGCTGCATTTTTGACAATGCCATATGGGGGAATGAACAGCCTTGGTGGAGTACTGTGCTCTCTGAGTGCGTTTCTTGTTACATAACGGTGACTTCAGGACATAGTACTTATATCATCACTCCATCATCATGCCATTTTGGAAAACCTCTGAAGAACTATAACCTGTGCTGATTTCATACAAATACTGAGAACAGTCAAAAAAGAGAACAGAGAGAGACCTTCCTTGTAAAGCACAGAAATAATTTCAGGAGTTGGTGATATTCCAATACAACGTTCTTACTTGTGAGGTAGCTGAGGCGATCCCTCATTGTCTCCAAATGAGGTTTTGGGTGGTCTCATGAGCTTTTGAGCATCCAGTCGTCTGAGCAGTCTGGGGGTTTGGGGATCCCAGTAAATACCATTGATCAGACATGTTGTATAGGGCGCCACCTGTGATAAAAATGACAATGCCTTTAATGTGATGGTGCTCTAAGAGTGCTCTTCACTGTGCCCTAAATGTGTGTCAGCCTAAGAGGCCAGATTGAATAGGATATCAGAAAAAATCTGAGACCTTATTGAGCTTTGTTGAAAAATGGGCCAATGGCTGAGGAATGGTTTTTAAAGATATACTTTTTTAATTGGATATTTTCTTTAAAATATATATAAATGGAAATATATTTAGGTAGGTATACAGAAGCTCAGTATATGGTTCTAAACTAAGCTAAACAGCTGCAGGCTGTAGAGGTTAACTGTACAAACATAAGAGTAGCTTTGTTTTTCATGTATACACCTCTGCCTGTTGAACGTTCAGAATGTTCAACTACACATTTAGTTAAAATTAGCAATCATTCTCTGATCTCCAGTTTGAATGACACAGAGCAACTGAAGATGTCACCTGGACCACTGGGAGATTGTGATGGTCACTTTCAACTACATTTATTACTGGGCCAGGAATGCAGCAGAGTTATGAGACAATCAGCGTTGGTTTGCCTATCTATTAGCAACATTACTCAAAAACAGACCAACAGATTTGGATGAAATTTTTAGGGAAGGTCAGAAATGACACAAAGACCAACTGATTAGATTTTAGCAGTGATGCGGCTTATAGTCAAGATCCATGGATTTGTTAAATATTTCTGTATCATCGCGAGATAGTGGCACTGCGTCACTTTGTCACTGTAACTATGACAAGTGAACACTACGTCAGCTGCCTGCTGATGATCACATGATTGCAATCCTACTACAAATTGAAACTGCAGACTTATCATGACTGATCCCTCAGAAGTGATACAAGGAACAATTGATTAAATTGTGGGAGCGTTTCCGAGTCCCATCAATTCTCACCACCCGCTACATATTTAGGTCACAGGATTCAGTATCCATACACATGCATAACACATGCCTGTGCTCAGCGCAAGGTCATTTTGTTTGTGGGTACATCTATATTAAATGGCCGCATTCTATGTTGCCATGATTTCTGTCAATAAACAAATCCTGCATTTCTTAAAAAAATAAATAAAAATGCTGCATTTTTGACAAATGGCATATGGGGCAATAAATAGCTTTGGTGGAGAAATGCGCTCTGACTGCTTTTCTAGTTTACACATTTGATTAATCCAGAATCTGCAGACTAATCCATTGTGCAACTTGTCAGTTATAAAAAAAAAAGGGACTACTTTAAATGACCTTTTTATGGGAATGATTATGATGAAAGTCAACACAGGCAACAACTTGCCATGTGTTTTAAAACATCAACACACAACTTCTGGTGTTCAGTGCTGCTGACTACAATAGAGGACGAGGCCTCTGAGTGACTGACAAGAGCAGGTGGAAGGCTGGGCAAGAAGTGTTGTAACAAAGGTTAATGCAGTGGTGGTGGTGAGATTAAGACTAAGAAACTCACGCTGGTCCTGAAGTGCGATGTGTACAGTTCCGGGTGGTTCTCATACTCCATGGGGTCATATATGCCATCACTCTTCCTGACCAGGTGGTGGTGTCGGCTCAGAACAGTGGCATACACTTTGGTCATGTCTGACAAGAAACAAAGCAATATGTTGTTGACTGTAGTTTGCGAGATGTAAAATAATACCAATGGTATACATTAGAATGTGCTATATAATAATTAACAAGTGTTACAGAATTGATAATATTAGTAACAAAAATAACTCTTTTAACCTCTTATTTCAAACTTAAAAAGACAAATTCCTTGACAGTCAGAATTTGGTAACTTCTCACATTGACAACCATATGTCATCTGCTTATACACTACCGTTCAAAAGTTTGGGGTCCTTCAGTAATGTCCTTACTTTTGAAAGAAAAGCATTTTTTTTTTCAATGAAGATAACATTAAATGAATCAAAAATACAGTCTAGACTCTGTTTATGTGGTAAATGGTTATTCTAGCCGGAAACAGCTGATTTTTAATGGAATATCTACATAAGGGTAAAGAGGAACATTTCCAGCAACCATCACTCCTGTGTTCTAATGGTACATTGTGTTAGCTAATCGTGTTGAAAGGCTAATTGATGATTAGAAAACCTTTGTCCAATTATGTTAGCACATGAATTAAAGTGTGAGTTTTCATGGAAAACATGAAATTGTCTGAGTGTCCCCAAACTTTTGAATGGTAGTTTACATCAGGTCCAAAGTAGCCCATTTTCAAATTCATGTATTTTTTCAGGAGTCAGTAGAATTGAGATACTAAATAAGTTAGCTCCTGGGTCATTTTCCTCCAGTGTGGTGGGGTTTTGTTGCAGTTGCCATAGTCACATGTGGCAGCAAAAGTTACTTCTACACATTTGTAGAAGAAGATGATTTGAGATTTGAAGTGACCATTGTTGCTGCTGTTAATGTCCAAGTGCAGCTCCGTAGAACTTCAACTTATTGCTTATGCCCTCGGCTAGGTTTTGGAATGCTTGCCTGAGAAAACATAACTTTTATCAATCAATAACAGCTTCACAGCTGTAAGGCTTAAATAAACAACCCAGGGCGTGACACATAAGAGACACTCAGGAGACATTTTAAATCCAATGCATTACTGTCTATCAACACTGAGTGAGAAACTCTAGAAAAAATTATATACTTCAGTATAATTGAAATTTTAAACTAGAAAAAGTACAACACCCTGTTAACAATGATTTAATGAGTAAGTAGGCACTAACGGTAGACAAATGTCTCACCTCCTGTTTCAGAGACGTCCCTCAGCTCATGAGGTTCAACGTATTCAACAGGAAGCTCATTGATAATGTCCTGGGCTCCCTATAGAGAAAAAAAGTTAGATAGAGGACTAACCTTCGCAAAAAATCCACCTTAACCAGATTTCTGACTCGGAAACCACTCAGTGGTTGGTCATTTGTATTGCTACCGGTTTGTTCTTCGTACCTTGGAGACATTTCCAGTTCCAGTGAAGCAAAACGTGACAGGGCCGATGGATTTGGGCATGAGACCCATTGAAATCTCATACCCACAATCCCTCACTGCCTGGATGGCTTGGCTGACATTCCTATAGTTATGAGCCATGCCGATGTGCTGTGAACGGCAGAGTGACCAGTGGTGGTGGGTTATGAATCACATTAAAAACAGAACACTATTTCTGTACTGCACTCGATGCAAAACAAACTTGTTTTGTGTTCATATAGAATGACCTCTCTTACCATGAAGGGAGTATGGTGGCCAAGAGCAAGGAAGCGCAGCCCTAATCCATGCAAAATATTAATCATTCCTGCAAAAAAGCACAGCAGGAGTAAATCTCATTTAATACTTCAATATGTGCAATTCATCAAAAAACTGAAAAAAGCTGATAATTCCTGGAATTATCTAAGTGTATTTTAATATTTCCCTTATATAGCAAGCTCACATTTGATAAATAAAAACATTTTATCTTGTCAAGCAGTGCCATTTACAGTCTGTGTACGTTTACAACTAGGGCTGTCAAAATGAACGTGTTAACGAAGATTAATCTATCATCATGATTAATCTGATTAAAAATTTTAACGCAATTAACACATCTGTAGCGCAGAATGACTCAAAATCCCTAAAACGTCTCTGGCAACGCATTTCGGGCAGTTCGTCCCAGTAGACTCACGGTCGCGCATGCGCAAATGGGCAGTTGGTCTGGTAGTGTCAGAACCAAGCAACTTGAAATGGAAGGCAGTAAAGAGTAGGGCCCGACTGATTTAGTGTCTGGATGATTAAATCGGCCGATTATAGCCAGTTCAAGATAATCATCATCGGCCAGAGTCTTTGCCAATTAAACGCCGATATTGCGCTGTTTGTAGAATACATGGAGCTCTGACTCCCTTCAATCCTCAGTTCACACTGCTGTTTTCTCAGTAATGTATAGGAGTAAGCTACAGCCAGGCAACATTACAGGGGTGGGCTGACAGGTAAGTGTGATGTTGTGAAATTAACAATGACTCAACATGTCTCTCGTTTCAGTTAAGAGAAAAAAGTTAAAGTTGAAATGATTAACATTACTGTCTGTCTTTAGCAACCGTCATGACGTAACTATTAGTTTTACTTTGTCAGAAAATACATATACACCGCGTTCCAAATTATTACGCAAATTGTATTTAAGTGTCATAAAGATTAAATTTTTTGTTTTTCAATTAAACTCATGGATGGTACTGTGTCTCAGGGCTCTTTGGATCACCGAAATCAATCTCAGACACCTGTGATAGTTAGTTGGCCAGGTGAGCCCAATTAAAGGAAAAACTACTGAAGAAGGATGTTCCACATTATTAAGCAGACCACCATTTTCAAGCAATATGGGAAAGAAAAAGGATCTCTCTGCTGCTGAAAAGCGTGAAATAGTTGAATGCCTTGGACAAGGTATGAAAACCTTAGATATTTCACAAAAACTTAAGCGTGATCATCGTACTATTAAGAGATCTGTGGCTGATTCAGAGCACACACGAGTTTGTGCAGATAAAGGCAAAAGGAGGAAGGTTTCTGCCAGACAAATACATCGGATTAACAGAGCAGCTGCTAAAATGCCATTACAAAGCAGCAAACAGGTATTTGAAGCTGCTGGTGCCTCTGGAGTCCCGTGAACATCAAGGTGTAGGATCCTTCAGAGGCTTGCAGTTTTGCATAAACCTTCTATTCGGCCACCCCTAACCAATGCTCACAAGCAGAAACGGCTGCAGTGGGCCCAGAAATACACAAAGACTAATTTTCAAACAGTCTTGTTCACTGATGAGTGCCGTGCAACCCTGGATGGTCCAGATGGATGGAGCAGTGGATGGGTAGTGGATGGCCACCATGTCCCAACAAGGCTGCGACGTCAACAAGGAGGTGGCGGAGTCATGTTTTGGGCTGGAATCATGGGGAGAGAGCTGGTCGGCCCCTTTAAAGTCCTTGAAGGTGTGAAAATGACCTCTCCAAAGTATGTGGAGTTTCTGACTGACCACTTTCTTCCATGGTACAAAAAAGGAACCGTGCTTTCCGAAACAAAATCATTTTCATGCATGACAATGCACCATCTCATGCTGCAAAGAATACCTCTGCATCATTGCCTGCTATGGGCATAAAAGAGAGAAACTCATGGTGTGGCCCCCATCCTCCCCTGACCTCAACCCTATTGAGAACCTTTAGAGCATCCACAAGCAGAAGATCTATGAAGGTGGGAGGCAGTTCACATCCAAACAGCAGCTCTGGGAGGTTGTTCTGACATCCTGCAAAGAAATTCAAGCAGAAACTCTCCAAAAACTCACAAGTTCAATGGATGCAAGAATTGTGAAGCTGCTATCAAATAAGCGGTCCTATGTTAAAATGTAACTTGACCTGTTAAGATGTTTTTGATTGAAATAGCTTTTGATTTCAGTAAATATGACCTCCTAATGCTGCAAATTCAACAAATGAATATTTTCAGTTCTGTACAACCTACAAAATGTCTTGAAACTCTGTTGTGCATAATAATTTGGAACAGTGCATTTTAAGTTTTTTATTTTTGAAAAAAATACTGTTTTCATTGGGAGGTTTGCTCAATAACATTTGAATTAAACTTGAACCGCTGATGACTTGAAAATTATGCTGACTGTCATTTGCATCGACTATTTAGGAAAATCAGAGAAAAATATCATTTGCATAATAATTTGGAACGTGGTGTATATATAACGTGGCACAGGCTGTAACTGCAACTCACTGTGTGTGATGTTATGGAGTAAAATTAGTGTCAGACTATTTGTGACCATTATATATTTAAAATGCAACTCTGTCAAAGATGACATGGTTTGACATCTGAGAAAGGTGTCTCTGGTTTTTATTGTGGTTCATATGAGTCATGACTTCATTGCAAAGAAAATAATGGAGAGGAGAAAATGTGATTTAACGTTAAAGGGCATCACAGGCCTGCACAAATAATGTTTTGCCAGTAACTTCACTCATTATGTTGCTTATATATAGCATACACCTATGGCCTAAATCTATAACCTACCTGTAATTTACAACAACAAGAAGCACAAGACAAGATGTATTTCATAGCTCATTTATAGATTTTGTTGCATGTTTTTGTACTTGAAAATTCCTCTCTGTTGTAAAGTTAAACAAATAATAAAGTTCCAAGTATTGTAAAACATTAACATTTTTGGCCTGTGACTCATATCTTTGTTGTTGTAAGCATTAAGGGACCAAAAAATAAGTTATTTTATTAATTATATATTTTTTAAAATAATCGGCCAATAAATCAGTTATCAGAATTATTTTCTGCCAAATATTGGAATTGGCATCGGCCTCAAAAAATCCATATTGGTCGGGCCCTACTAACAGCATGCTGGCCCAGTTGGTGGGAAATTTAAATACAAAAAAAACAAGACAGAACAGTTGACCGACATACAGTAATACACACACTCTGCAGGAAGGAGTTTTCTTTTCACCGAAGCACTTCCAGCTTAAAGTACCACATTAATGCCAAGCATGCATTAGTCGGGGATTTTAACATAAACCTTTAAAGGTGTTTAATAAACAGCTTAAGTGCATATATATTCTCTCTCTTCTTTCTTGAGTCTGTTTGGCATGCAAAATGAAACACGATTAATATAGATTAAAAATGAATAATATTTAATTGTGATAATCAAAATCAATCTACAGCAACCCTGTGATTAGTCCGATTAAAAATTTTTAATTGTTTGACAGCACTATTTACAACACATTGTGTTCCTAACTAACAAAAGTGTAAATCTACTTCCTCCTACACAAAATATTTGTGATGCTGAAACTTCAAATATTTTGAAACTCGTCATGTTAAGATTAAAATTCTGCTCAACAAGCAAACCTGTTGATGTTAGTTTTGTGCACTGTCACCCATTGAGAAGCTGGTACAGCTGTTTCTAACTACCAGCTGGTTACAACTGTTGGTCACACAACCAGGGGTCGATCTGGAATTGGAGCTGTACTCAAACAGTACAATCACATGACGCAACATTTCAAATTCCCATATGTATGTACTGGAGCAGTACAGTACGTCTGTATTTGTTGGTGTGGACTTAGAATTACAATAGAATGACATTGATAAAATAATGTTACAATATCAGAAAAGTATTAATCTAATAAATTATGAATACTATTATTTGTTCTCCTCCCCCCCAAAGAATAATAAAATGAACAAACTGTTCCAATATCTGAAAAATAATAATATAATAAGTTATTTAGATGATTATTACCTCCACCAAGGAACACAGCAGAGTTATGTGATGATCGGCGTTGGTTTGTCTTTCTGATAGCAACATTACTCAAAAACAGACAAATGGATTTGCATGAAATTTTCAGAGAAGGTCAGAAATGACACAAGGACCAACTGATTAGATTTTGGCAGTGATGCGGCTTATAGTCTGTATCCATGGATTTATTAAGGATTTCTGTATCACAGCAAGATAGCGGCACAGTGTCACTGTAACTATGACTACAAGTGAACACTACGTCAGCTGCCTGCTGACGATCACATGATTGCGATCCTACTACAAATCCACCACTGCAGCCTTATTGGTACTTATATGTCGGAAATGATAGAAGGAAATATTGATTACATTTTGGAGTTATTTCCAAATCCCATCAATTCCCTCTGCCCGCTACATATTTAGGTCACATGATTCAGTATCTGTACATAACGTACACATGCATAACACACACCTGTGCTCGGCGCAAGGTCATTTAATTTGTGGGTACATCTATACTAAATAGCCACATTCTATGTTGCTGTGATTTCTGATTATCAATAACTAATAAACAAATGTTGCATTTATTAAAAAAAAAAAAATGCTGCATTTCTGACAATGCCATGCGAGGGTAATGAGCAGCCCTGACAGAGGTCTGTGCTCTCTGAATGCTTTTCTTGTTATTTTCCAAAAAATAAAATTGTAAAAATATATTAAGAAATTGCCCCAGAAATTAGTAAAATGTATGCAAATATAATTAGCTGATAAATGTCAGACAGTTGGCACTGCTGCCTCATAGCTAAAAGGTTCTGGGATCTTTCTGCATGGAGTTCACATGTTCTCCTGGTGCCTGTCTGGATTCTCACTGGGTTCTCCGGCTTCCTCCCATGTGAGTGTGATTGTTTGTCTCCATGTGTAGCCTTGTGATAGACTGGTGACCAGTCCAGAGAGTATCCTGCCTTCACCCTAAGTCAGCTGGGATAGACTCCAGCCCCTGCAACCCCACAGAGCAAAAAGTGTAGTAGAGATGATGGATGGATGGATGTCTGACAATGTCTCCAGGTCAGGGCAACTAATGCTGCTGTATGGGCTCTATTTATTTTGGTTCTGCAGACTGATCTGTTGCTTATGAACATACAGCAGACATCAGGAAGAGGTATGACGACTGTTGGGGGGATTTGCTTCATAACAATAAAGTCACACTATACAGATCAGCTGTATGTGATAGCGATGGTTGAGTATGTATAGTTTGTATATCCATTTGCATCCTTTTATATTCTGATTTAACTGGGTTCTGACTGACCAGCTGAGGCAGCGTAAAACCAGGGCAATTTCATACCTGCAACACCGGCCCACTGACCAAATGCTACAATCCGGTAGCCATTAGCATCAACCATCTTCTCGTAGTCGATAAGGCGAACCTCCTGAAAAGACAAAGTTAAACTTGTTATAGTTTTTGAGTTTGAATTTGAATGTAAACTGAAATCTAGAATTTGAGCATTTCCGACTTTTTAATGTATTGTATAAGAAAGTCATTACTCGCCGTCAAAATTTAATCAGTAGGAGGCTTGTGACAAATTTAAACCAAGTCTTTTGAGTGTAATATTTGTCACTACAGTCTCTGTTCCAGAGTAATACATATTTCTGTCATTAAATGCAGTTACTTCTATATTACAGCTTTTTAAATTGCTGTCAATTAAAAATTTTCTGCAGAAATAGGTCACAGTGAAAGCATTCCCAGAAGTAAAAGGGTATCATACCTCCATTTCCATAAAGGTTTAAATGGAAACATCTGAATGTGTATCATTATTAGAGAGAACCACAAAGTGTGCAAAGTTAAATAATTAGTAAAGGAGTATAGTATTAGTGTTAAGAAGAATGCTCTTAAGAGGAAGCTGACTTAAGCTGACTTGTAGAGTCTGATCTGTGCCCATTTCAGTTACATTAAATTCTGCTGAACCCCATCCTCCCATGCGTTCCATTCTCCCAGGGGAGAAGGTTGTTGTCCATCCATTTCTGTAACTTTCTGAAACTATTCACACAATTTCCTCTGGTACTGGACAAGATTTGGCACTTTACTGACACCTGAAGGATAAGACACACTCTGCTGAGGAGAACAATGTGCATATTATGAGTAGAGAGGACCGGTGGTTGAAAGAAGGTTATGTACGTGTAAGGAGAAAAACAGTCACTCAACAGGGGACAAGGTCTGCCACCTCACTCATCACCCACCTACAATGCTGTCTTTTCATCCCTTCTAAGGAGATTTGACATCCATTCACAGTTGACCTCGAACAATGCCAATGACTGTCATTTACAGACAGCTTCATGTGACCTGAACAACTTTCACAACTATTATTATGACATCCAGAAGCACCTACAAACAAAATGATTTCAGCGACCTTGACAACAATCCCACAGAGGTTAAATACCGGGACTCCTAACCAGTCAGTCAGAACTGAGGAAGCCTCGCAGAAATATCTGCAAGCATCTACTGCTAAGTCCAGTTGCCCTTGATTCAACTATTCTTAGATAATTGTAGAACAAGTGGTGCAACCTTGGACACATTACTCTGAAAGAACAGGTGTGCGCCTGGAAATTGAACTGCTAGCAATAAGTATCCATCCATATTATTTGCCCAGAGTTTTCTCAGACAATTGTGACAGATGTGTACATTCCTCTCGTGGCCAGTACATTCAAGCCTACTGAAATCATCAACTTCATGGCCACAGGACTACAGACACTTCACCCCAATGCCTTCATAGCCATCTCTGGGGATTTCAATAACATCACTCTTACATTAACTCTGCCCACCTTCAAACACTTCATTCACTGCAACACCAGAGACAACACATTACTGGACCTGCTGTATGCTAGGGCTGGACCCAAATATCCGAATAGTCTATATTCCGAATAGTCGTTGGGGTGGTATTCGAATATTAATTTGAAGTCGATCTTCTAGCTGCAAGGTGACAGTGCTAACCACCAAGCCACTGTGCAGCCCCAAATGAATATCCTTCAAATGCAGGTGAACTGCTGAATCCTGTCCTGAGGAGCTGGCTCTCCCTTAACTGGTGTATTGAGGGTTTTTTTGAGGGAAACTGTGATGTTTATGTAAACCATTCTTTGTCTTATTCGTATTAAATAAAGCATTTTACCGAGTCAGGGTCATACTGTGTACAGAGTGGAAGGAGGTTCATCTTGACTTGCAATTCTGAGGAAGGAAATTAGTTATCTTCCAAAGTTAGCTATGGAGCAGAGACAGTTCCACTCCTTTACAAGAATAAAGGTGGAGCCTTCCTGATACAGACCAGTAGGTCAAATAGTTAAGGGTTTTTCAGCAACATTAATAGTTACTGTACTGAAGTGAGGACTACTAAAAGTATATTTTAAGGCTCACCTTCTTCAGCAGGTCCTCTAAAAGCCCCATGTTGGCCTCTTGTGCCTTGATGGTGTGAGAGAAAAAAGCATACGTCTTCTTGGGAATGACCTTCTCTTCTGGTGGTCTCTTCACTCCAATAATCAGTGATGCCTCTGAAATATCCTCCTGAATGACAGCCCCTGCCTTCATGTAGTACTGAAAACAAAGAATAGACTGAATCAGACCAGCTGGCAGAAATACTCACATATTAATTTTTTTTTTTGCTATGAAAACCGTTATTTTATGTGTAAAATCTTACATTTTTTCTGTCGTAATTCACTCACCAAGTTAACAAAAAGCAAGGTATGGTAACGCTTTATTAATTGTCCAAGTAAAATTTGTACTTTATCAGCACAAGAGACTGCAGGCTAGGAGTTAAGGAAAACCAAATATTACAACACATACCTTACAATAGCTATGACTTTACAAGAATTGTGCAAATGTTTGTGCAAAAACAAATTTGAAAAATTCAATACTGAAAGTTTGGCAGCCATGTTGCAGATTGTACTTAGAATATACAATAATACAATGCATAAGTATAGCTAGGCCTATGAACAATGCATACAACTTACATGTATAAGCATTAAGTTATATAGATCCAGTATATGCATCATGCACACACTGCCCATGTAAATAACACAGTACTGCCATGTATAAATAATAGACAGAAACTATTATATAGCATATAGTATTATACAAACTGAAATCATATAAAAATGTAGTAAGTGATAGTAATATAAAGACTGACACTAACAAAAGAGCTTACTTACTGTTATGTGGTATAAACTGCAAAACTTTAATTTAACTCCTTTTGTGCGAGGACAAAATGTACTGTATTTCTTTTAGCTTTTTGTCCATTTCTTCACAGCATGTAGCCAATTTAAAATGTACTAAATGCAGTAAAATATATTTCTGAAACACAGTTTAATTTTTTTTTAAAAATTCAAAAGAGCAAGAGGCTCTTCTAAGCAAGCACAGTTAGCTTTTAGCTAGTTAGCAGGTACAAGGACTAGTTCCTGGCTTTTCTTTCTATAGTACTATTTAAAGTGTAGGATTTTTTTTGCTCATGTGGAAAAAAATAAAATAAAATAAAGATACTGCATTTAAAGACATTCTACAAAACTGGAAAAGTGGCTAAATTAGATTTAGCTAACTGCCTCACCAGTCATGGCAGCTTAACCACATAAAATCACATCAAATCTACTATGACCTTTTGTTTACTTAAGAGGTATTATATAAATGGGGTATGATAAACAAATTTATGAAGACATCGGAGCATCAAAGCTTAAAAGTAAAGAGATTTTACGTTTTATCCAAACATTAAAACTATGTAAATTGGGTGAAGGTAAATCAGTCTCAGCAGTCATAGTTAGCTGGAGTGGAGTCACTGCAGTTTATGCTCATAATTAACACATCTCTGTTAAATAACGTGCGTCATGGTAAGATGTCTCAAGTGTTCCGGTCTCAACTCCATTTTGCCAGAATTGGCAAATTGGAATTGCTACATTTTGACTGCGTAGAGCAGGATAGTAATACTACAATAGCATTATATGGGCTCTAATTAAAGCAGGGGTGTCAAACTCATTTTAGTTCAGGGGCCACATTCAGTCCAATTTGATCTCAAGTGGGCCAGACAAGTAAAATCATAACATGATAACCGATAAATAATGAAAACTCCAAATTTTCCCCTTTGTTTTAGTGCCAAAAAAGTACATTCTGAAAATGTTCACATTTAATGAACTATCTTTTTGCAAAAAACTATGAACAACCTTAAATTTCTTACAAAAAATAAGTGAAATTTCAACAAAATTATGCCTCAGTTTATCATTTGTGCATTACAACTTACAGATCGCACAGTATCTACAAAGGCACTAAACATTTAGTCACAGGTATCTGGAACTGAACAATATCGTATTTTATAACTTTTCAAGATCTAGAAATAATTTTACATTTACATTCATTTTCACATCTGTGTAGTAATCCTGACCACCTGAACTAACACACCACACAAACTAAATTGGGAATTATTAAGGGATAGGTTAAGACACAATGTATAAATTTATACATAAAAAATGTGTTAAAGTTGTGACAGTGCATGCATGACGGGGTTCCACCAAACCAAACTGTATTGTACCGAAGCTGCTGATTGACACTATATTGCAAAATGTTTAATTTCTTTAAATATTTTCACAGTAACTATTCATTTTCACCTCTGTAATTTTTACACTTTGCAAAGTCATCCCGTGGGCTAGACTGGAACCTCTGGCGGGCTGGTTTTGGCCCACGGGCCGTATGTTTGACACCCCTGAAATAGAGGAAGTTTCTTTTTCCTAACAGATGCTGTTCAGAGCCTCACCTTCTCGTGGATGGCTCTGCGGTTGGATGGCTGCACCAGGACTTTGACGCCTGTATGTGTGAGCTCTCTGACATGGCGTGGGGCAAGCGGCGCCCTCCTTTCCCAGGGATTGATGTCTTCGCGGCGGATTGCCATGACGGCCCTGTGGTGCTCATAGCGCCGCTGGCCTGCGAGGCAGCTCGGCGTCCTCTTGCCTTGGTGACTGAGGACTCTGAACATGGCTTTACGTCCCCTGCTTGGGAAAAAGACACGGAGCCACAGACTGCTGACCACAACACGTTTAATCAGAGACAGAGGTTAGTCATGACACGTCAGTCAAGCGAGAGTGTGTCTGAGAAGTCAGAGGTTAAGCTTGCTGCTGGGAGAGTGCTGCTCACAAGCAGGTGGTCCTGACAGAACAGAAACTACACTAATTCCACTGCTGATGAGAAAAAAGACCACATTAAAAGTGTTTAAAACAACATGGACATCAGTGTAGACCACAGACACGACAATCATTAACATCAATGTTTCTTTTTTTTTTTGCAGTATTTGCCAGTTTTCACCTTACCTTACTGCTGCACTAAATGGCACCACTTTTTACCTGTATGTTGATATTTTCTCCAAGTTAATATTATAAATATTTTTGAGGTCAATTTTACTATTTTTTTAAAAATAATTTTGTGTTCTGTCTCTCCTATTGTTTGTTTTGATTTGCAGTTATTTGTCTCACCAACCTCAGCAGTCCTTCTTGTTCTTTTATGTGTTGTCTGCTTTTTCTTTGCTATCTTGTTGTGTCTCCACTTTATCCTCACCACAACTGGTCCAGGCAGATTATTTTATGCGTTCCTCTGCCCAACATGCTGAACCATGAGGCTAAAATCACCAAGAACACTGAGTTTTGTTCAGTGTTACACCTTTACTGACTCATGTTTCCAGATTTACCAAACAAGTTTAGTTTAGTTTAAGTTTTAGTTTTTATTTCAATCATTGACAAAAGAAAAAAAAAAAAACAATTCTACACAACACAAAAACAAGTTTCCAAACTTTTGAATGAAAGGGAGCAGAAAGAAGAATAAACTTATGTAATTTGCTCCTTTTTATGAATCAATTTAACAATTAGCATTTAAAACAGACAATTAAAAAAAATGACTATAAAGTCTATAAGGTCTGCACAGACACTCACTCAGAGCACTCTAATAACAAACACTACGATCCTCTTACTTTATTTCTTTGTATTTTAATAATATGCGGGTTTTAATTCCATTTTTAAATCTTGCATGTGATTTAGATTCTTTTGATTACTTGTTTAGATCGTTCCATAAAAATTTAACTTTCACTATTTCAAGCATTAAGAGTAGGAGTGCAAATATGAGAGAAGCATAAATTTGGTGAGATATTTCTTGGAGCAACATGTGCTCTCCTTAGATTTTCCCTGGGGTCTCCCACTCCAGCTATAGTGAACAGGAACTCATTGCATTTTCATCTGAACCCCCACAGGCACATACAATGAATGGTGGATAATAAGTCACTGTAGGGAGTTACTAGTAGACTGAAGAGCACAGAAAGCACTAGGGCTCTGTCTGTGCCGATTTTAGCTCCTAGTTACTGAGCGGAGGCTTTAACCTCCACCGTCACCACATGGGTCAGTTCCGAGAGCTGGTCACCGGTGATCAGTTCCCGGACCACCCGCTACCTAACTAACTAACTAACTAACTAACTACCTTAACTCCACAGTCGCGATCGATCAGCTGCTGGCTCGAACCCACCTTTTTGTCCGGTTTCTGTTCACCACACCGGCTCCTGACCAGGAAATGTGTCGACGGTTCACCGACAACACCGGAGAGTCATTCAGAGGTGAAGAGCCCAAAGAATCGCAAGATCCACGCAGACCTGAGACCTGAGCTGCCCACAATCGCCGAGGACACAGATCCACTTCCGGACACCGCTTCAAAATAAAACCAAATACGCAGTCATTTCTGATAACGATTTTAATTTGACTGTGGAATCATAAATTGGATTTATTTTCATGAATGCTTCACCATTTCATGCGCATTACCTATGTAATTCAGGGTGTGAAACTCATTCAGTTCAATTTAAACTCAAGTGAGCCGGACCACTACAATCATAACATAATAACTGATAAATAACGAGAACTCCAGTTTTTTCCCTTTGTTTTAGTGCAAAGAAAGTACATTCTGAAAAGGTTCACATTTAATGAATTATATTTTTGCAAAAAATGATGAACAACCTGAAATTTCTTAAGAAAAACGTGAAATTTCAACATCATTCCTCAGTTTATCATTTGAGCATTACAACTTACAGATCAGTGTGTCTATAAAGGCATAAAACATTCAGTCACATGTATCTGGAATGATCAAAACGACTTTTGAAGATTTAGAAAGGATTTTTAAGTACAGTTGTACATTCATGTCCACATCCATGTTGGAATCCTGACCACCTGAATTGACACACCACACAAACTAAATGGGAGCAATTAAGAAAGAAAGTTAAGTTATTCACCTGCCTTGTAAATGTATAAGTGTATAAAAGTACATATTAAAGTTGTGACAGTGCAGTCGACAAATTTAAAATAGCAGTGACTTTTGTTGAAAGATTGCAGATGTCGTCTCTGTAATTTTGACACTTTGTAAAGTTGTCCCGCGGGCAGGATTGGACCCTCTGGCAGGGCCGGTTTTGGCCCGCAGGCCGTATGTTTGACACCCCTGATTTATACTATACGGAAACTGCAATATGTACACTACCGTTGAAAAATTTGGGGTCACCCAGGCAATCTCATGTTTTCCATGAAAACTCACACTTATACTCATGTGCTAACATAATTGCACAGGGGTTTTCCTATCATCAATTAGCCTTTCAACATCATTAGCTAACACAATGTAGCATTAGAACACAGGAGTGCTGGTTGCTGGAAATGGGCCTTTGTACCCCTATTATTTCATTAAAAATAGATATTTCATTAAAAATCAACAATTAAAAATATTCCATTAAAAATCAGCTTTCCAGCTACAATAGTTACTTGCCACTTTACTCATGAGGCTTGAAATATTTTGGTAATTTCTGGTGGCAGTTCCTGTTTTCAATCTCTGGTTTAGTGCAGTTTACCAAAACTTAGTTTGATTGCAAAAGCACAGTAGTTCAGAAGAGATCAACTTCAAAAAATGCAGACAATGAAAATACCAAACAAGTATTGATACTAGCTGATGATCAGTCTTTAGTGATTTTAGTTTTTATCTATGTTTCCAATTATTCTTTTCATCTAAGTTTAACTGTGTGCTTAAAATGCAATGTACCAGTTTTGTGGCTTATTGGTAGTTATTTAGGCAATGACCAATTTTCCAAATGGACAAGATCTCACGGGTGTCATTTTGAACAATGCTGCATACACTGTAATCTTGTATCTACTGCAGTTATATAATTCACTCTACATAAACTGTATAATTTCATACTGTTCATACTATTTCTATGCATGCCACAATTTTGTCCCTTCCTTTAAATGCACATTTATCTATCTTTATAGTCAGTGCAGTCTTTTATATTTAGAATCTTAGTGTGTTCACTTTCTTTAGACAGATCTTTAGATTTTATATACCATACTGCATAATACTGCATATAATGTACTTGTACTGCTTCTTTTGAATTTCTGCTCAGATGTTCAATTGCACTGCATTGTTTTAGTGTGTGTGTGTGTACTCTGCAATGGCAATAACGTTTAGTAGCTACTGTTGTCTTTTATTCTGAAGGTCTTGCCCACCTGTGACCGGTGCTGTTGCCTCTATTATCTTTCGTGTTTCGTGATGTTGATGGATGAGAGGCATTTTCCCTGCGAGATTAGACGAGGTGGGTGTGTTTTGGTTTTCACCGGTGTGTTGTACGGGTGGACTCTGGGCCCTATGAGTGTCTGTGTTGACTGAACGCTTCAAAGTCCACATCCTCATGGAGGGCTCCTCCTCAGTAGATGTGAGACGCGCTGTCGCTGCCACGGTGCTGTGATTGGTTGTTGTGCTGCAGACTGTTTGGAGATCTGTACCGTACACCTGCGTCTCCACCAATCAGCTGCCAGAGCTGAGGAGCGGCCTGCTGCTCCGACCGTCGCGCGGTGATGACGTAATAAGCCGCGATAAGCGTGAACAGCTGTGCACCCAAGAAGTAACTTAAAGTACACCGTGCCATGCTAACGAGATAGAGAGGTGCTGTTTGGATCTTGACACACTGGTGGCTCAGCCCAGCAGTCTTTAGATTTTAACCTGATAACAAAAACATTTGCAAGTATTTTAGCTTAAATGCAACTTTACTGAACAATAATGAAATGCAGTTTCGCCTGTAACCAGAAGTGCAAAAAAAGCAGAAAATGTGCAGCGTAATATATAATAAATATCTGTATATTGACTGATTAATTATATTTTTGTACTTTCATATTGATTGATTGATAATGTTTTTCTATTCGCTTTCATATTGATTGATTAAGCTTAAGAATTACTAAAACGTAATCATGCTCATATTAAGAGTTGTAGTGATCTGTTGAGAAATTATTTAAGCATTGATCCGTGGTGCAAGGGATTAATGCCAAGGACAGATAAGCCAGATCACTCAGACAAGTTTTGTAAAGCACGAGTGCACCACACATTTTCACCCAGTCAACACACCACATTCTCTCTTCAACACACACAATGTCCACACTAATGACACCACAAAACACAACAAGAAAAGCACTCAGAGAGCACAGTAGTCCACCAAGGCAGTTGCCCCATATGGCATTGTCATAAATGAAGCTTTTTTCTTCTTTTTTTTTTTTTTTTACAGTTTTTCTCTATTGATAATACACTGTTTCTGAAAAATAGCACACATTTCCCAAAACCATGCACCCTATTTTCTTTATTAGGACACAATTCGCAAACCACTGCACACTTGTGTCAAAAGCGCATTTTATTGGCAAAATTTGAACTTTGTTTTCAAAATTACAACACACAAAGCAAAAGTAGGACACTACACTGCTAAATACAAAACACTCTTCTCTCACTGTGTTTTCACATGAAGTATAAAAAAAATGATACAGTCCTCAAAAATGACAACTTAAACACAAATGCATCCTATAAATGAATCAGTGTCACGGCCACAGCCAGAGGCTGTGATTAGTGGCAGTGCTCTCCTCTCCTCTGGGCCTGGTTTCTCTCTCTCCTAGGTGTGTGTGGCACAGAGGCTTGGCAGCAGATGTGGCTGACTGTAAATTAGCAGATCGTGTGCAGGTGGGAGTCATCTAATCATCTACTCCGGCTCCTCCATAAAACCAGATGCCATTCTGAATTCGATGCCAGACTCTGAAACAACTTCCAGTTAGTGCTGCTAACTGTTCAGTCTGAGCCAGTGTCTAGCTCCTGCAGTAATCCTGTTTTCTTTGTCTAGAACTGACTTTTGCCTGCTGTTGCCACCTGGATCTCCTGATTCCACTGCTTACCTGTTGTCTGGTTCCACACCTAGCTGTTTTCCTGGCTCCTGTTGGTTTTCTGGTTCTCTGAGGATTCTCTGTGCCTCTCAAGAAAACCCCTGCTGCCAGCCTCGCTACTGTGAACACCAGCCATGCCACCTAGGATGCCATTCACACCACCACTGGCTCCCAGAACATCTGAGAATGGCTCATTCCCCCTCCCCGAGACTGTTTGGAACCAAGCTCCCTGAATCAGACATTCGCCCCGACTCTGTCAGTTAAGTTCTCAAGCCCTAGCAATACCAGACTAATCATAGTTAACCAGTTCATTTGTTTATACCTCTTAGCTAATAGGCTCAGTGTGTAATTCTGTATCTATCATTCTCAGCTTCGAGATAATCTTTATTCTTAGGGTTTTTTCAGTCAGGATTGCTGTAGGTCTAGAATTTTAGTATGCTGCTTTGTTTTTTCCTGTTGAGTTGTTTTACTGCCCTTGGCCCTATCATATGTGGGCCATTGCAGTGCCTGACTGTACATTACAAAAAATACAGCTCTGTATTGTACACAGTACACAAATATTTACATGTCTGCGTCAGTTCTTTCAACCTGGTCAGGCCACAGGACTTCATCAACATCACAAGATATGTTTTCTCTGGCCAGGCAACATGGAAAGACAGACCTAGTGTGTCTGATCCAGCCCTGACATGCATCAACACAAACATCACCACATGCCAAGATCATTGGTTGCAAGAGATTTTCCCAAAGTATAGCTGCTGCTCATATACCTTCCATGTCCATACAGACAAGAATTCTTCTACAGGATTCAGAACGGGAGAAAACGGTGGAAGAAAAACCACCATGACTGGAGGTTCAGATTGAACCATTCCCAAATCAATAGTCCTCTATGAAAACTAACATTTTCCCAGATGTATTCATGTGTATCATCAGAATCCAACTGAAAAACTCTCTGGAACAAATCCACACAAAACAGAAGTCAGTCATGTACACTTTCTGTAATTTTACCAGCACTTGTGAACCAGAATTATACATTAGATTTTTTACAGTATTCTCAGAACATTTCTGACTGCTTGTATTGTTCCAGGATAGACATGTCACTGAAGTGACAAACAACATTTACATACCATGTAAACTACAATAAACCTGAA